>NW_026889774.1:9492500-9955000 GCF_033153115.1 Saccostrea echinata
TCTGCAAACCAAAAATACTAATAATTAATTAAGAAAAACAAATTACCATAATTAATTTGCAGCATTTCATCCATAACTAAACAGTTGCACACTAATGACACATAGAGTTGACACACAATGGGATGCAACATGCAGTGTAGTTCTCCATTTTTATAATGTGGTTACATTTCATCAGTGAAAAATAGGACAGAACACAAATTAATCAGGCCAGCTTAATAGAGCCATCTCAACTGTCTCCCTAGGACATGGGGATATTTATAGAACAATTAATGTATTTACCACATTTCCATGCACTTTATAAAAGTTGCCTCTAGTCCAATAGGGTTACAGAATGAATTTCAGACCAAGCATAAAATTGTTTATTACTCTTCTTTGGTCATTAGTTGCTTCATAAATTTCAGAAAAGATTTCATGGAATTTGTTCTGTTGATTTGAAAAAAAATCTGTGATTTGAGGCAAGCTTAATTGAATTTTTTTTTAAATAGATGGTCACTTAGTCAGTAGATTTACATGTAACCTTGACTTTTATGAAAGGTGACCCAAGGTAATAGTTCCATTTATTTATATCCCTCCCTCTTCAAGTCATTTCATACAATCTTTAAAAAAGTAAATTCAGAAATTTTAACAATTGATCATTGCAGTTTCAACTAGCGTCAAAATGAATTTCATGTATGGTCAATAGAACACCTGTTGGTTATTACCCCCATAAACACCAAAAATTGGCACTTATTCCTATATATATACTTCCAAGATTAAAGACTTTGAGGACATGCAGAGTTTGAATGTGCTTGTCAACAAGTTAAACTTTTTTTTTGAACTTCCACACCCTGGACAAAGAGCAGAGAAAAACCTAAAGCAAAGACAACTAAAATTTCAAAATATCTTTTATCATTTTATCATCTGATTTAATTTGTTTTAAGCTATACACTCCAAACAATCCCTCATTTTGGTGATACCAATTGTCTAATTGCAAGTAAGCAAAATTATACAACTTGTATCAATCTGATTTTGATAACGCCTTGGTTAACCACTAAATTTCTACATAGCCTTAAACTTCCTGTAGATATCATGCCTAGAATACTTGAGAGCATTTTGTAAAGAAAAAAAGGAAAAAAAAACCTTCCCATCTATTTGAATAGGTTCACACTGGCCATTGAATTAAGAATTCAGGGTTTTTGCTCCATATATTTGTATACATGTACATTGTATTACAATAATCTGTGTACATAAAAATATTTTTAGGTCAAACTTAGGGGATGAAGATAAGATGGGGTAGGGGTTCAGAAATGTTCTTTTCTGACATTTTTTTAAAGAGTTAATTCTTATTGGGATCTACATTTGAACATAAAAAAGAAGAGAGGAAAAAAAAAAACACGGAATGGCCATAGTCTATTGACTGAGTCACCTTAATAAGGAAGTAAATATTTTTTTCTAAAAAATTCTGGCACCAATCAAAACAGATCTAAGTTTTCTCCAATTTTTTTTCTTAAATTTATTTATTTATTTTTGTATGGTTATTGCAAAATTCTTATAAACCCCCAAAAATGTTATTAAGTAACATAAATTGAAATTTTTTTTTGAGAAATGTCCAACCATCTTTGAAAAGAAAATTAAATAATTACTACATTTACCTTGTAACTGAGCTAAAAACTGAAGGTCCCTGTCCATGTCAGAACTCCGAATAAAATGCCTCTTATCAGTAAACTTCACCGAAATTATTAGATATAAAATAGTAATGTCGACACATTAAAATTCGTGCAGCATTCCAAGAGTAATGTGCATGTTCGTAAGTGACTGCTACCGATTTCTGCCATTAACAACACAGCAACAGAGAAATGTCTTTCAATCTAATTTGTATTTCAAGTAAAGTGCATTTATGCAAATAAGGAAAACCCCAATAACATGATTGTCAGCCATTGTTAGACAATAAAACCATAAAACTGTTTGTAATTGGGAAAGTGACTATTCAGTTCATTCACTACCAGCATGACTTTTTTTTTTAGGTACATTCACACTACGTGAGAACCCAAACACACATTCTCAAGTTGTTTTAAATGTACGCCCAATAACAAAATACATGCTAGACCTTAGACGTATCGAGTTAACAGACAACATTTTAACAGCCCAAATATTGTTTAGTTTTTCAATTACTGCAACAACAAAGACTTAAACTTTGCATGTATCCAATGAACTGCAAAACTTAAAGAGGCAGGTTTTCTTTATCTTAGTTCCCTAAGTATATTTACATGTATTCAACAAAATGACAGCAAACTTAAATCATGATTTACAAAGATCAAACATACAAGTCCTACACTCATTCTTGGACAAACATCAAATTCATAAAGCAAAAATTTAATTAATTTCAAGGTACTTAACAGACATAATAAATTCAGAAGACTGATTAAAATTGACCCCACCTCGAAGAACAAGAGGAGAGCAAAAGTCCCTGTGATCCAAATTTTCCCTTACAATGCAGATCTGTTTACTGTACCCTTCAAAAGTGAATTTTGTGTGGGAGGGCTGATATGCCTTTGTACTTGCAGTAGCTTTGAGTGAAAAGTTTGATTTGGGGGTGGAAACTTTCAAACGTGGCAAGATACAATCATATACAGTTCAAGAGTCTGGGTGGAAAGGAGATACAATTTGTGTAGGTGGCTTTATCTTTTAAACAGTGATCTCTACAAAATGCCAAGGTCAATAAATAAACCCTCCTCATTTTCATGAAATATATGTTGCAAGTGAAAGTGAAATACATACAATTCAGGGGTATTTTATTACAAAATATATACATTGATACCTGTTGCATGTTAAGAAAATGCTATCTGTTGAAAAAAATTCACTTCTAAAAAGTGGTTCAAAGGAAATAGGACTTGTGTTTATCTGATATGGAACCAAAATTTTAGAAATTGTTTTCTTTATAAAACTACCCTTAAAAAAAGTCTTAACATTTCCAATGTTTAACTGAGCGGTCCAAAAAATTTATGTTGGACCGCTGAGTGAGATATTGGATCTGCTGAGGAGACACTGGATCACTATGAAATTTTTTTACGTCACACTGTAGGTGGAATCAGCTTTATTTTGGTGCTTTAAAGTTACAGAATTGACCAAATCCACAGCCCAGGTAACCAAAATTTACATCATTTATTGTAAATATGGAAGCCAGCGCAAGATGTGTCAAAATGAAAAGTAAAAGGTATAACAAAACCATTTATTGACAGTGTTCTTGGGCAAAAAGTGTTCTGCCGAGCCCTCAAACCTGTTTGCCTGACGTTAGATTCTTGGTTCTTGGGTACAACAAAATGCATGTTACCCTCAAACCCAATATCTGAAGAGCTAATACCACTCAGAAATTATAGCTTCAATAACAACTTTAATTTATTTTAATATTGTTGAACCATTTCTTCTCTCTGCTTTGAAGAAAATGTCATGCAAATACAAAAAGTGTCATGTCCAAATGTGATTTATGTACAAGATGTATATTCATATATAAAATAAATTCATCCATTTACATATGTTGGACCATAAAGATTTGGTCAAATATTTGCATATGAGGCCAACTAGAAATTATCCTGGCTCAATTGCAGAAGACAAACAAGTTAGCCATTGCTTGACAAATGAGGTCTTTGAGACCCAAAACAAATATCACTATTGTGTATAACATGTTAATGACCAAACAAATAACAGATAAAAAAACAACATTTTACACTAAACTCTCATTTGGAGCGAGCACTACATTAAAAATATTGCTACATTGCGAGGTAACAGTTGAGCATGACAAACGTTCTTTTGACCCAGTCTTTTCAACAAGAGTCTCCTCAACACGGACATTCATAAACATCCCTTGTTTGGCAGAAATTTCTTCTACCTCCATATAAATATCTCTTAGGGGTGAATTCTCATCTTTATAGCACGGTGAAAACAAATGTTTGCCACCATTCCTTAGACTATATTCTTGTTCAATGATTATAAGTTCCTCATTAGAAATCTGGATGCCAAGTTGCTTCAGACGATGCACGTCTATAAAATGTCCGGGAACAAACTCTAAGAAAGACAGTGTAGAGTGGTGACAAAACTTACCTTGTCCCCCAAAGTCAGCATTCATTTTGGATGTGTTGATTTGTTCTAGCATTTCCTCGTGTGCAGATAAATTAAGTAAGCGGTTAAGGTCTAATGAGGTCGCATCAATTCCTTCAGCTTTGGAGGGCTGCTGTAGAAATCGTCCAGGCAATCGTTGCAGATCATCTGTCTCTGCCTCTTCTGATCCAACAAAGCCTAGGTTAGTAAGAATTTCCTCTGGATCTCTAGTTCGTTCATTTAACAGCATATCCAGACTGCAAAATAAAAAAATTTTTTAAAAAAAGCATTTTTTTTAGTCAAGCTATAAAATTTAGCAGAACAAGGACTTTATTTCCATCAATCAGTTCAATTCTGATAATGAACATGTTGTTCTTACAAGACTATTGCATAATGAGCCCACTCAAAGATTGAACTATTGTTAAATCTGTCTCTTCTGTGGTGTGCTATGCCTGCCTGCTTTTGCTTCCAGATTTCCTTTTTTACTTTGTGTCACACTTTAAACAAAGTGCAAAGCATTATATTGTGAATATCAATATTGTTACATTTTTCCTTTCTCAAGCAACTGCCAAACAGTAAATAACCATATCAGATAAAATCCTATGTAGTCATCCTCCAATAATCTCACTGCAGCAAACTATGCAGGAGATTTTGCAATCAATCAAGATTGACACATCAAATGTTCAATACTGAAAAAAAACCTCGGCATTAAGCTCCTTCAAGTCCTACTTTCTTCCGTTTCTTCCTGAAATTATGTCACCTGCCGAGATAAAATTAAATCCAATAATCTACCCCCGATTCTACTTCCTTGTTTGTAGATTTCATGAAACATACACGTGAAGAGATCTAGCCAGTAGATTGCTAGTAGGGGAAAAAAAAGTTGATTGTTAGTGCCAAACGGTCAATAAAAAACATACCATGCTTCTGTAGTCAAATGCTTTATAAAATGTGCAATTCCTTCCCAATGTTTTAGTACGTGATATCCTTGAAATCGTAATCTCTTAACAAACCAAGTATTATTAAACAAGACAATAACTGGTTAAGCGTTAAGTTTATAGTGTGATAATTTAGACATATTTCCTTCACCCTTTTCCCTTGACTGGTACTCATCTTTATCACTAGAGAAAAGAAGACTTGAATTATCGATACTTCTTCTCAAACCAATTAAGACACCAATACCAGCCCAAAAGCCAAAGGCAAGGGGAATGATGTTCATCTATGTTGATATCAGGTGTTATATGGAGAATTCTGTTAACAGAGATTTACTGTTAATGGGGGGGGGGGGGGGGCATTACCTGGAATTTTTACAGACATGGCACAATATAGTGTGCTTACTTGTGTATTTGAAATTCACACAAACTGTAATGCAGAAACTGTAATGCAGATGACTTCATACAGAGTGTTTTCCACCATGCGACAGGAAATACTTGTGGCCTGTACTGTTTATATGAAATACATAATCCTGTGGCATGGCACCATTATCAATACTGTTTGCACTTAATTATCAGTCCAACCAGCTTAAATTGCAATACATAAACTGGCAATAATCAAGCATCACAGAGAAAAAGTATCACTCATAATTATATCCTTTCACCGTGGACACTTATAAAGCTGATGGGATTCAATTTGTTTATCAAGTGCAAACAGTGGTTTCTTTAAGAAGACCCGAGTTTTTGTATTCTTGGAATGCAGCAGTAATTAAAACCAAAAATTATCAGAAAAATAATAGAGCAAGATTGCATGCCTACATCCGTAACAGCTCCCTAATGTAAACAGCTTCTTGATAGCTTGACTGAATTCAATCAAGTTAAGAACTACTATAGCAGGACTATTTTCCCTTGGCATCAAAGAAAATCATGCCTGGCTCCTTATTGATTAGAACATTATTGATATTCTTAGCTTCCTGTCGTTACCTCAGAACTATGACCTTCTATGCGTGTGGTTTTTCCCAACTTGTAACCTAATGGTATAAACATATCGTACTTGCATGAATCCAAGTCGACTTCTACATTAACAGTTTTTAAAATTTCAGAGGCAACTGATTTTGTGTCACACATTGCATTTAATTTCCACACTCTTACCTTCATTTGCACGAAGATGATGCCTATCGTGTGAAGGTATAACCTAAATACATCTGACACTGACTGATTACATACTACATCCAATACTGTAGTCTTCAATGTGTCTTATGTGCATGCTACATGTATGGAGATAACTATATGACTTAGTGACAAGGGTTATCACTAAGGTTACCAAGCCTGTCGTACATTTCATCTATTTGCAATTCGCAGAAAACTCTATCTAATCTCAGGTAAGAAATGCGTTTTTCCCAGTATTTGCACAATAGATATAGTGTTTGTAATATGCAATATTTTCACAATCACCAAACTAGAATTATAAAGTAAAACTGCATATTAGTAATATGACACTGCCCTTATCTTCATCCCAATTTAATATTTTGTTTCAAAGTCCATAGGGCCATAACTTCATCAATAAAATGTTAACTGATGGATAATGCAAGTTTATTAGTAGCTACTTACCAGTACATTATAATTATGTGGCAAACACAGATCACTTCAAGTACTCAATTATTGTAAAAAATGAAACAATGTGATTTTTTTCCCTATACATGTATATTTATGAAAAAATTCTATCAAGGACTTAAATTATTTTTACATTTTTATTATTTTCTGTGAACTTTTCATTTTAAAGAGTACAGACAGCTGTTGCTTTCTTAATCTAGGGGAAAATATACCGGTAGTTTAAAACTATTTTTTATGATTTTTTGACCATCATTTTGCTAAGAATAGACCAACTTATATAGGGAAGCACTTAAATCCAAATATAACTCAAACTGTATAAACAGATTACCAGTGAACAATCATTCCATCAAAAATAAATTCTCTTTTCAAATGTAGCAAAAATTTCCTCAAAATTTTATTTCTAGGCCTATGTTGTTGGTTCTTGAATTCTATATCTATTAAAAGTACAGAGTATATATTTAACCAATGATAAGAATGGAACTCTCCACAAACACAAATAGCACAACAGTATCTACTGGTGAAGGGAAAAAGTCCATACAAATGCAATATTCATGATATTTTAAAAATTCATATCCAAATTTCACAGAACACTGATAAACCAAGAAAAAGTTACCATCCTGAAGACAGAGTTAACCACATTACAGATATAGTAAATTTCCAGAACAGCTAAAATTAGTTTGTTTTATCCATAATTCTTTATATCTAATGAATTAATTACGAGGGGCATTTCAAAAGTTCTGGCAACTGGTATTTAAAATTTTAACTTCGTTACGGATTAAAATGACTCTGATACCACTGTAAAGCTTAGGCAAATATGCATTAGTAGTGACGTCATTTTACATTCAAAATGTCATATAGGTCTGCTAAAATGACGTCATAATTAGGTATACTCTGTATACTGGGCGTAAAAATGACTGATAAGGAGAACAATTTTTTTGCTGAGCAAAGAGTATATTGCAAAATTCAAAAGCAAATTTAGATGTAGTATATAGAGAGCATGCTCTTTCATATCGAGCAATAGCAAGATGGGTAGTTCAATTTAAAGAGGGTAGAAAATCAATTGAAGATGACCCCCGTTCGGGGCGTCCAGTTTGTGCATATGGCGAAAAAGAAATCGTCGCTGTTCAAAATACGATAGCTGATCATGCTAGATATACAGTTGAGGAAATAGCAGACTTAACTAACATTAATTCGTCAGCAGTTTTTTGTATTTTAAAGGAAAACTTAAAGCTTAGGAAAGTCTGTGCTAGATGGGTGTCACATCTTCTCTCGGAAGAGCAAGAGCGCATCCGGGTAGAAATGGCTTCACAGTTACTAACAATTTATGAAGATTGTGACCAAAGGCGAATAAATGAGATTGTAACTGGTGATGAAACATGGATCTATTTTTTTGAACCGGAAACTAAGCTCAATAATAAAGTTTGGATCAGTGAAAATGATACAAGGCCTCAAATTGCACGCAGAAACCGGTCTGTCCGGAGAGTAATGTACGCCTTATTCTTTTATTCTAAAGGCCCTGTTGCTCAACTTCTGGTTCCAGAACACAGCAGTGTTACTGGTCAATTTTATGCAGAGAATGTCTTGTCTCAGGTTGTAGAGCACTATAAAACGACCCAACCAACAACCAGTACTAGAGGAATAAAGCTTCTCCATGACAACTCACCTGCCCACAGATCAGAGGTAGTAACCAAATATTTAAAGGAAAATGGTATTGCCGTTTTACCACATCCACCCTACAGTCCTGACCTAGCTCCATGCGATTTTTGGTTGAATGCCGTTATCAAAGAAGCCCTCCGAGGACGGCGATTTGAAAGTCGTCATGCAGTCGGAAGTGCCGTATTCCAGTGTGTGAAGCGTATACCGAAAGAGGACTATAGGGCAGCATTTCCATGTGGATTTCAAGACTGAAAAAGTGTGTCCAGGACAACGGAGACTGTTTTGAGGGATTGATATAATTTAATTTATGATAATGACGCTCATTGATTTACCGCACACCAGTTGCCAGAACTTTTGAAATGCCTAATTATTTATTTTATTTTATTTATTTATTTATTTTATTTTTGCACTGGATGAGAAAATATTGTTTTTTTTTAAATGCATATATATGATATACGTTGAATATATGCATGGGTACTGTAAACATATTTTATTGCATCTTGAAGTTTTTAAAACAAAACAGAAAGTTCAATTCATCTTAGATATTGTATGCATACTTCTTATAATAGTGCATTAAAAATTTTGTGCAAAGGTCAGTGGTTGATTTGGTGCAATTATCAGTTGTGATATGTATTATCAATACTGTATACAGGGTTATTTTTGTCCTGTGTTATATTTGCTCAAATGCACTTGCTAACAATTTTACCCCATTTTTAAAGTTGCCCAGACACTGTTGTTATAAAAGTGATAATGCTGTCTTCTTTGAATTCACCCCATTTAAAATTCATACACTTACGACGAGGGCAAAAGGGGCGAAAATAAAATGGGGGCAAAAATTTCCCTGTATACAGTATATCTACAGTTAAGTAATTATATACAGAATGATTTTCTGTCTACTGACCTGATGTCACTGTTGTGTGAGAAGTCGGACCCCACGCTGGTGTTGGCCGAGTCACTCAGCAACCATCCTAGTCGTTTGTCCACAGGCTGTTTACTTGGGGTGGATCTAAAATCAAACAGCAAAAACCGTCCAAACAATCCCTGCTTCAGAATTAAATCTAGGCTGCACTGCATGTTATACATATTTCCAAGAAAGATTTGAAATGTTACAACTTGGATGAAAAGAAAAAAATGTACTGTCTTTATGTTTAAACAATCTACTACATGTTGTCTCCATATACTTGACAATACAGAAAAAAAATTCTTTGACTTTGAATGAAACTGTCACACTTTGATAGCAATAAATTTTAAGATGATGTCAGTAATGCAATTAATTTCGTTAGGAGGAAATTTTATTCTAATGTAGGTCTCCCAGAAATGTTTTCTTTTGCCAGAGTGCCTGATGGCCACCATTAATTTGAGACCAAGGCCAGCGAATGAGGACCACTCTCCCAGCATTAAGATGAATGGGCTTAACATCCAATGATGAAGGTTTTCAAACAACCACATAGGTAGATATACATAAATTATATAACTTTAATGAGAACATCACTTGTCATTTCCACAGTAAACATGACTGGATCTTCTTCAGAGCCTTGACAATTAACACTGTTTAAATTAGTATACAACAAAATAAAGCTATCCCTGCTTTAAATTAAAATGAAAAATAAATATGAATTCTCCATGCTTTAGAAGTGTCTGAGATATAAACTAATTTAATAATATCCTCATGAAGCGCATCAAGATTCTCTGTTAAATTCCTAAATTCAGTAACACTATAAGAAATAGATTTATAGTATAAGTAGCTTTTTACACCACGTCCTTTCTTAATGCTTTTTGTAACAAATGTACATCCTGTTAATTTTTTTCCCCTGAAAAATGTATTTCTATTATAACAGTAGGCAAAAGAAAGTTTTGGGTTTTTTAAATTTATTTTTTGGTTACCGGTATATGTTATCTATGTTTTAAACATCAGTATCAAAACAGCAAGTTTTTTACTTAAATCAAATAAAATCTCTCTTTTACAAGACAGTGAATACTTACATCATGATAAAAAGACCTAACAATTAGAAAATCCAACAACAATTAAGATCAAGAGGGCATATGTGAAATACTTAAAATTGATCGTGACTCTACTAAACTACAGGGTGGGTACCAGTCAAAGGTGATTTATTGGCCTTCATAAACATTTAAAATATTTATCCTACACTAATAAAGTCTCCTGTC
This sequence comes from Saccostrea echinata, assembly GCF_033153115.1. Classification (NCBI taxonomy): domain Eukaryota; kingdom Metazoa; phylum Mollusca; class Bivalvia; order Ostreida; family Ostreidae; genus Saccostrea; species Saccostrea echinata. Next base: position 9,502,940 of record NW_026889774.1, read on the forward strand.
ATCTATAAACATTAAATTTATAGACTTCTGATATTAAAAATCACACACATACAAACACATATTAGCCATCATCCACTCAAATGCAACGCATTTCAGATTCGTCAAACAGCAGTTATAATTAATGTCAAATACCTATTTAACAAATACCTTTAATAACTTCCTAAAAGCATTCTTTTTTCTACCATAAGAATGTTTGTACAACATTGTTTAAATATGATTTGCAGATTGAGAGAGTATGTGATTTTTAACACATTTTGAGACTGAAAAATTAGAAAACTCCAGGTACAAACTTTGTGTGGTTGATGGTTAAAAAAAGCACTTTATTCCCAACTTCTACATGTAGATTTGTCAAAGCAAAACAAGTCCACATCAGAAGCTGTGAGCAGTGTAATTAAACATTAATTATTAAATACAGTATATTTTCATTCATGTTGATCTAACTCCGTTTTTATTCCCCCCGTAATCAAAGATTCGGGGGCATATAGTTTTTGCCCTGTCCGTCCGTCTGTCTGTTTGTTTCTCCGCAAAAACTTTAACCTTGCCCATAACTTTTGATTGGTTGGAGCTATGGCTTTCATATTTTACATGTGTATTCCTTGTGACAAGACCTTTCTTTTGGTACCATCATATTTGACCTTTTGACCTTGACCTTTGAGTTTGACCCACTTTTGCAAAATTTTATGAAACTTTAACCTTGGCCATAACTTTTGAACAGTTGGAGGTTAGGCTTTCAAACTTCACATGTGTATTTCTTGTGACAAGACCTTTCTTTGGGTACCAACATCTTTGACCTTTTGACCTTGACCTTGGAGTTTGACACACTGTTGAAAAAACTTTAACCTTGGCCACAACTTTTGAACAGTTTGTGCTAGGTCTTTCATACTTCGCATGTGTACTCCTTGTGACAATTCCTTTCTTCGGATACCAACAACTCTGACCTTTTGACCTTGGAGTTTGACCTACTTCAATTTTGAAAAAAATTAACCTTGGCCATAACTTCTGAACAGTTAGTGCTAGGGTTTTCATACTTCACATATGCATTCCTTCTGAGAAGACCTTCCTTTAGATACCAACAACTTTGACCCTTTGACCTTGACCTTGGAGTTTGACCTACTTTTGAAAAACTTTATTCTTGGCCATAACTTTTGAACAGTTAGTGTTAGGGCTTTCATACTTCACATGTATATTCCTTGTAACAAGACCTTTCTTTGGATACCAACAATTTTGGCATTGACCTTGGAGTTTGACCTTTTTTTTTTTTTTTAAAATTTAAACCTTGGCCATAACATGTGAACGTTTGGTTTTAGGGCTTTTACATTTCAAGATCATGTGTATCGCTTGTGACAAGACCTTCCCTTGGGCACCATTTGACCTTGATCTTGCCGTTTTACTTACTTTGAAAAAACTTTAACCTTTGCCAAATTTTTCAACAGTTTGTACTAGGGCTTTCATATTTCACAGGTTTATTTCTCGAGACAAGACCTTTCTTTGGGTACCAACATTTTTGATTTCTTGACCTGGAGTTTGACTTGCATTTAAGAAACTTTAACCTTGGCCATAAGTTGCCATACGGGGGCATCAGTGTTTCACAAACACATCTTGTTTTTTATTACCTTGACCTTAACAATATGACATTGATTCAAATGCTATAACATAATGCCTAAGGAACAACAACATTTATAGCTGATACCTTAATTTATGCGAGTATTTAATATGGCAAAATATGACTCGTAGATATCAAATCGAAAGAAAATAAATGCATGAATGGACTGATGATTAAGAGACTTTGCATTATTTCAGCAATATAAAAATGAAAGTGAGTAATTTTATTTTGCGAGTTTTGCTTGTCGCAAAATTATATACCTATATTACTTTGTTAATTTATTCCTTGCAAATATTTAGGAATGCACAGTATGTGAACTTTTAAAACCATTCTAATTTGTGATTTCAGAGCAATTCTCAGTTTTTTTTTTCTTCTGATAATGAATCATTATTTTGTGCCAATGACCTTACTCTGATAAATACTGTATTTGCGTTATTAAACTTAAACATGACATCAATCTTCAAGATAATTGCGATGACACTGAGTATACTGCATTGCACAGCATAGAAATTGTATATTTAAAAGATAAAAATGTTCAACTGGGCAAAATGAACTAACTGAACTACATATAGTTATTCCTTTTTGATATAATATACAATGATATGGTATAGTATGGTCTTCATGCACCTGTAAAATATGATCTTGCAAGGATTAAATTTACAGCAACTATCCAAGCTCGAGGAATTTACAGTGTAAAATTAGTCTTATCAGACGTAGTGATTTCCATGCAGTGCTAACCTTTTACACGTGTTTTTTTTTTTTATAAAACAACGACATTTTTTGTAATTCAGATGAATATTTCATTAAATTGAGTAAAGCAAAATATATATATTGTCATTTCATGTATATTTATTTATTCTTTGTAATACGGACATCATACTACGCATTCGTAACATGAAAATGACATTTTACAGCATCGTACATAGCTTTGTCTATTCCAAAAATGATCATTGAACGCAGTTCTGTAAGTATTTGTCCAATAATAGTCGTCATATTGACATTGAGGCTGTTTCTGCTTTTTTCATATTTCGTTTAACTTTAACACTGACTCGAAATAAAAATTAAATTAGTGTTTTGTCTTTTAACCAATTACTACTTTTCAATGACACTGCGTCTCTAAATTATCATAAGACGGTCGATGATAATTATTTTATTAGCATATAGGCAAAATATGATTAATTATAAATCAATTATCAATTTGCAGCATAAGGGTCACCTGAATAAACATCCCGTTCCTCGAGACCCGCGTCTTCTGCCTGGGGCCATTTAAATGTCCGGGTAAAGGTGCTAATTATATAAATCTTGTATACACATAGCCACTTCGAGGTATCGAGGGTAAATTCTAATAGAATATGCATAGCGGGACTGCATTTTGACTTCGAGGGATCAAGGGTTTCGAGATATCAAGAGTTCGAGAAATCAAGAGTAAATTTGCTGAGCTATACAGTGGAAAAATTCGGGACCAGAGACTCACTTCGAGCGATCAAGAACTTCGAGAGATCGAAGTTCGAGCCATCAACAGTTTTGTTTGTTTGTTTGTTTAATGCCCATCAAGAATTTTTCACTCATATTGAGACACAACATGGTTTGAAATATTGGAAAGCATATTACATTTGTCAATTAACATGGACAAATGGAGCAATTTTTTCGTAACATACCCATCTCAAAATGTAAACAAAAAAACTGCATACTGTAGGAATACTGACTATTAACGGATTATAATTAAATATATATAAGAAATAGATTAGTTCAAGCAACATTTTGTTACAACACTGAACCAAGAACCATGTTCTTATTTGTTCTTTTGAAATACTCTGCCTTTCTCTTGATTTAGATCAGTTTCTCATGAAAAGAGTTTCCAATAACATCCCCCTTTTCTTACCCCTAATACATAACTGTGGCAATGCTTTAGAAAATATTTTAAGTTTCAAATTAATTTTACATAATCATTTCTTATATTGATCAATCTTCCATTTAGGTTTGGAAATAACACAAATAACTATAAATTAACAAGGTTCTACAAATGTTAGTCTCTGAACACTCTGCTTACACACATAATCTACCTTATTCTACCGAAAATTTTCAAATCCTACAAAGTTGGAGAGATCATATATATATATATCTATAAATAAGTTGATAGATGTTACATTGGCATTTAACATGACAATTTACAAATCAAAATACATAAGTAATGACTGAATTGCTGAAAAATTGACATTATAATTAGAACAAGGAAATCCTTTACATAAACTGTTTAATACTAATGTCTATAATTAAATGTAACCTAATTAACCATTCATGAATGAACTCAATTGAACTCTATCCAGATCTTAAAATCATGAATATTTTTTTAAGAAACTGTTTCATATAAACCTCATTTGCATTAAAATATTGTCTTTTTTAACCACATAGTCTGTAAGGTAAAAGTGATCAAATAAAGATACCATGTGGAATAAAATGAAAATTTGTCAATTTTTTTTTTTCAATTTTCTCCCTTGATTTCAATCTCCATAACTTTTTCTAATAAACTGCATAAGAATAGGATATCATACGAAGAAATTGAACTGCTAATCTTTGATACAGCCTAACTGTTCACCACAAAAATGTTGCTGCCAATTATAAACCAGGTTAAAGCAATGGAAGTGATTTATGATATCAAAAAGAGACAAACTACTGATAGGAAATCAGCCTTCAGATTTCATGAAACTTTCCTCTTGCATGGTCTTTCACATCAAATTTCCTGAAATTCTGAGGCTACATCTATCAAATCTAGGTCACTGACCAAACTGAAGGATCATGCTTATATATAGGTAATACATTGGAGGATATTTTATCAATTCATAAATATGCCAGAAAAACTGATTGATGTAAATTACAAATGTGAGAACCCAATTCTTTTTCTCTTGTTTAATTTCTATGCAAGATTAAACAAGATGTGTTTGTGAAACACTATGCACCCGGCGGCAACAAAGTTCGAAAAAGCTATTTTTAGCATATAGGTCACAGTCAAGGTCACAAGGTCATTGACCTTGGTGCCATTTGAAAGAACTTTATGAGTGGAGTATGCATACCAAATATGAAGTCTCTCTCTCTCATGGTTCAAAAGTTATGGTGAAGGTTAAAGTTGACAACAGACAGACAAACAGACAGACAGGACAAAAACAATATGCGCTCCAGATCTATCGATCCGGGCGCATAAAAAGCCTTTGGCACATAATGCATTAATGATGACAAAGTTAAATGTGCTAGATCTTTGACCTTGATATAATGACCTTCATCTGGCATGATCAATGCTTTATCCTTGACCTTTATTTTGGCAAAATGTGAAGTCTCTAACTCAGTGAACTAAATGATATGGCCAAGAATAAAGTTGTATACAGATTGACTATTAAATGAAATGGTCTAGCTTTTATTTTCAGTCTTGGCAGCATAAAGACACTGAGCCAATCCATGACCTAATAGAATACTGTGTATCGGTGTGACCCAACCCTATTTATAGTAATTAATGAAAATTATATATCATTCAGTTTTAACTACATGTATAAGTTAATCTAAGCATATTACACAAAGATAAAATATTTCTTATTCATACTGATTTAAGCCAAACAACTTTGAAGGATCTTGTCCCATGATGTTGACTTGAATATCAAAATTAATACTTCATAGCACTGTAAAACTAACATAGTAATACATGTACTACCTCTTATAGCTACCAGTATTCTTATTACTTTATTTCAAACTCTATCTACTTAAACTACACGTACAGCTGTATATATACAAAGCTGCATGCAGTCAAATTAAGATACATAAAGCCAAATATCAGTGGGACTTACCTCTCTTCTTTCAGGGAGAGGGCTGTAATGAATGAAAACACAAATTCAATTACTAGATACTGATTTCTAGACAAGATAATTACAAGGCGTGGATGTAAAATACTTGAAACACATTACAGTATACAATCTTTCTATCAGAGATGTGTTCTAGCGTGACATAGATATAACTAACAATGATCATCTATTACAGTGAGTTTCAGACAGGAGAATGCAATTGATCACTGTAAAATATGTGATTAAGAGTTAAAAAGTGGAACTACTGAAAATATTACTACGCTTTAGAACAAACTGTTTGACTCATTCTTTTCAAGGATATATATGTCGACTGAAAGTATGCTGACAAAAAAAAAATTTCAAGGTCGTTTCACACAGACACAATAACACATGTATCTGCAGTGTATATGTATATAGATCAAACAAAATGACACATGTGAAAGAAATGAGCATATGTAAATACATTACATTAGGGGAAAATGTGGGATAAAAATACAGTTTAACAAAAAGTATATTGTACAAAATTTTGTATGACTGTAGCCTCTGTAGGTAAAACATGCTGATTATGGACACATGTAACTTGTCTTCAATCAACAAGCAAAAAATTCATCAGTTTCACTAGTAATTTAAGAGCACTGTTATGTGTATGACTATCTTTCTCTCTACTAATTGTTTCCTTTCACATGTAACAGTATTTTATTTTTATTTGGATCTCCTGCTGCCTTTCTAAGAAGTAGAGAAATGAACTAAGAAATATTAAGTATTGTTTTCCCCCTTGACATTGTTTTACATGTATATTTGCATTATTAACATGCACCTAATTCTCAGAAAAAAAAACCATGGAAAATTACACTAGTCTTGTTAAATAATTTATTTTCATTGCAAAAATGCAGTTTTTTCTGCATTTTTCTCCCCTCCAAAAAATGGAAAGACACTGAAAATCAGTTTAATTCTTCCATATTAATAATAAGGATAATTTTTACAAAATATTGTCTCCAAAATAAATTTGAATATATATATATATATATATATATATATATATATATATATATATATATATATATATATATATATATATATAAGAACTGCACTGTCAACCTAAGTCATTGATCATTTTCATACAGGGCTTAATTGACCCCTTTTGGTATAGGGTCCTGAATCCTTTCAGTTGGATATTTTAAATCGAAAAGTGGCAAAATCTGGAAATATTTATCCCTTATATTTTGCTTTACTGTTGATTAAAAGTATAGATTGTAGACTTTTTTCCCTTTTTAGATGTCTATGAATCACTATAATACCAAAATTCAAATTATTTTATAATTAAAAGCACTGAAAAAATTCAATTTGCTTGTTATTTGGAAATTTTGACCTAAATCTAAGGGGAGAAAAGTCAATCATCAATTAGGACAGGTCTTTCCACTGAACCTGGATGCAATGGATTTTAAGTCCTGTCATAATGCTAAACTTTCATTAGTATCATATTTAAAATCCCTACAAGTATTTAACATGTTCATTTTTAAAGGAAAAGAGGTGTTTTTATAAACATGATAAATTACATGAATTTGTTTGAAAGCTTACTAAGAATTATTATTTTTTTTTCTGCTTACCTATTAAATATCCAAACTTCCTCTTAAACAAAAAGACTACATGTATTTAAGGCTTAGATAAATAAATTGTGCGTTTCTGGTTCCCCGACCGACCCTAAAATATATGAGCCGACCCTGACAAATTTATCCGCCGATATTTTTCCCGAAGTAAACAGTTCCATTTTCACTATTAGAAATCCTAATCTCGATCACTTCGGTGTTTGAGAAAATGCATATCCTATACACATTAAACAAAAATGCTATTAGTAAGCCGCCCTTTTGGGAAAAAGAAATGAACTCTTTGTTTTTCTCAAATTGTTTATTGTCAAAGTTGAATTTTAACTAATAAAATGTTAAAATAAAATAAAATGTTTTCCCTACCTACCTACCCTATTTTTTCTCAGGTTGGAATAGGAAACACACTATTTATTTATCTTGGCCTAATAAGTAATTCTGTTTTCTAAACATTATATTTTTTTATTAAACAGAAATGTCTTACCATACGAACAAAAATAAATGTATCAAAGTTGCTCACCATTTAATTCTCCTTCTGTTATACTTAAATAAAGATCCCCAAAAAATTTCAGTATCAAGAATTTCACTGTGTGAAACAGGTCCAAATCACTGACAAATTGTTCATGTAAACATGTGTTGGAAAAGTTCATCCTTGTACAGCAGAGAAAATGGGTCTGAATTGTCCCTAATTTCGGCTACCTACTTATAATCATAAATAAATTGTTCATATTACGACAAAACCGTCTATTGGGTCTGGTTGTTTCACAGAGAACACAGTTAGTTGATGAGGAAAAGACCACTTCACAACTATATAATGACTCTGTTACATTTATTTTTCTTCCTGTAAAGTGGTTTTCGATAGGGGGTTTCATAATTTTATTCTCTTTAACAAGAATCCTACGTACTGGTACATGTAAAAATGGCAGATTTTCGGAGAAGTCGGAAATTTCCTTCATTAATCACACTTGGATGGATAAATCTGACATACAAGGAAGTGTTTTGAAGCATTCAAATTTCCCTGCATGTACATATTTATGTTTGTGTAATTTTTTGTGATAAAAATAAGAGGGAGGAAAAAATGGAACACATCATGTGTAAAGAATCTAAAAAATGAAATGACCTCACTTGATACCAATGACCTTATCTTCAATATTCCCTTGTAATCTTACCCTCAGATCCTAGAGGAATCTCCTCCTCATCTTGTTCCTCTTTGAGGACATCTTCCTCAACCCTGAAAATCAAACATGCAGTATAAATTAGCCTCAACTCTAATCTCTGCACGACAAATAATTATCCATGAAAATAAACGTTGGTAAATACTAATTCTACTTGTATAATTACTGAAATGTGAACATAAAATAAAAATTCCACTAATACACAATTACTGATTTTCATTTTTCTGTTTAATTTCAAAGCAATCCTAAAATTGGATAATGCATGCATGTGCATGAGTGACAAATGTGAATACACTATAAGGCTATCGAAGTGAGCATGATCTTGACATAGTGATAATGAAAAATATATCATAATGTACTTAAATGAACTTAAAACTGGTCCTCTTTATTACCAATATTGAAAATTCATTGTTCTGTTTGATTATTCAGTTACTTCCTACCCTGATCTTGGTCCATTTTCCTTCTGAGAATTAATGGCCACTGAGCAGACTTTCTCATCGAGAATCAAGTCCCTAGATCGCCTCTCTGAAGCAATTAGAAAGAAACATAAGTTAAGAAATAGTAAGATACAATTTATTTCTGAAATAAATTCCCCATATTTCATGCAAGTAGCAGAGAACATTGTCTTGTCATTAACATTGACACTTTTTCCCAACTGTGACTAAAGAATAAATAGCTTATTGTAGAAAAAAGAAGATTTGTTTTGTTGTGTGATGCATACTAATGCCCCCATATGGCAGTTCAACGTCAAGGTTAAAGTTTTTCAAATGTAAGTAAAATTCCAAGGTCAAGGTTAAGAGTTCAAAAATGTTGGTACACAAACACAGGTCTTGTCACAAGAAATAAACATGTGAAATATAAAATCTCTAGCACCAATATAGTTCAAAAGTTTGAGGCAAGGTTAGAGTTTTTTTAAATGTAGGTAAAACTTAAAGGTCAAGGTCATGAGGTCAAAAATATTGGTACATAAAGGTCTTGTCAAAATGAGTAAACCTGTGAAATATGAAAGCCTTAGTACCAATTCTTCAAAACTTAATGGCCAAGGTCAAAGTTTTTCAAAAGTATAAGTCAAACTCAAAGATCAAAATTGAAAGGTCAAAAATGTTGGTACCCAAAGAAAGGTCTAGTCATATGAAATATATATATGAAATATAAATGCCCTAGAACCAACCATTCAAAAATTAATGGGCAAGGTTAAAATTGGTAAAATTTTGCAAAAGTAGGTCACACTCCAAGGTCAAGAGGTCAAATATGTTGGTATCCAAAGAAAGGCCTTGTCACAAGGAATACACAAGTGAAATATGAAAGCCTTAGCACCAACCATTCAAAAATTATGGGCAAGGTTAGAGTTTTTGCAGACAAACAGACAAGCAGATTAACAGACAGATAGGCAGACCAAAAACTATATGCCTCAGAACCTTCCATTACTGGGGCATAAAAATCTCTCTGATCTTTAAATATCTAATAACAATCACAATATTTTGAGCAATAAATTTTTAAGGGGAACTGTATTTCTTGCTGTAATTTAGAGAAATTGTCATAAAATCACTTTTCTAAAAATGTATGCCTAACCCTAAAATCACTGGATTCAAAAATCTGTGATCCTTCCCCATGATAAATTTTCTTGACCAATGGGCTGCATTTCTCCATTAAGTGTGACAATACTTCAGAATTAACTTACCAGCAGATTTGTCGTCCCCTGACCCCATGACCTCTCGACCTTTCACCTGTTCCTCTGAGTGTCCCTTAATTTCATCAGCAGTGGAAGTGAAGCCATTGACTTGAGTTTTATCACAGATAATTTCATTGCATTGATTTTCTTTTGAAGACATCAGACACTTTCTCTCTTCAACAGCAATATCTATGTCAGAAGCAAAATATAAACATAAAAAAACATTTTTTTTTATCAGCAAATGTTTTACAAGAGCTTTACAGAGCAACTTAAAAAAAAAATCATCTCACACAACATATGTTGGCATTCTTGTTATATCATATAAAATTGAGGGCACTTGTACATAACTACTGCCTCCCTGCAATCAATTGGGATGGGAAACACTGATCTATATTTCCTTTAAAATTAAATCAAACTGGACAATTGTATGTCCAGAGGCAAAAAGATTACATCAGTTTACATGTATTAACACATCATTGTAGCCAGTGTAACTCTTGCGTAGAATTCATTGATCAATTACATAGTCTAATTACCTTACTAAATTGAAATCTTTCCATAAATTTCTGACATTTTTCTTAAAAAAAAATTAATTAATACCATGCATGTAAATAATTCACATAAAAGTGCCATTGTTCATAAATCTACAGCATGCATAACTTTAGTATAGCATTATACTTATACATGTGCATGTAAACTCATTGTACATGTGCCATTAAAATCGTTGAAAACATGACCAATTTGTATTAGGCCTGAAAAAAATTAAATACAGACTGCATGGTTTATAAAAATTTACTTACTGAAAGATATAATTGACAAAAAAAAATCCCAAAGTACAGAAAATGAATCAATTAAGAACTTATCCATTTTTCTGCTCTTACCAGATGTCTCTTGAATTGCAGCCCTGCTCTCTGCTCCAGAAGAAAGGAGTTCTTTATTCAATAGTTTGTTCTTGTAATTCGAAACTTTAGTCTTGATAAATTGTTTTCCTCTGCAAAAAATGTCCTTCAAACTCCCCTGCTTATTTCTGCCAATGCTTGCACAAGAACTTTGAAGTGATTTTTGGCTTTCGCCTGTTGCAAGGAGAACATTTGACTTATCTTCCAATTTATTATCGCATTCTGCAAAGAAAATTCCTTTAACTTTCTTGGGGCTGTCTTTGAGCAAAAAATCAAACTTATTATCCCAAAATTCAGTAAGATCTGTCTCTGCTCCTTCAGATTTTTGATCTAGATCAAATCTCTGACAAGCCTCTTTCTGGTGACAGTTTTGGCTTGACGTCTGCTTTTCAGTTTTGATACATCTTTTGGGAGTTGGTGGAAGGCATTCCGACCATTTATACACTAAATTGCGGTGGCATACATTTTTACATCCTTGGTTTCCATGGCAATCCTGTTGTTTATGCCATTCCCCTAAACTACCATTATCCCATTCTACATTTTCATTGGAAAATTTTGATGGTGTGCTTTGACAAGATGAAACATCTTGGGTGGAAAAGTTTCTGTCTTGCAAAAAGTAGTCTCTTGTCTTGAAATGTTCCAAAGGTGGACCTCTTTCTACAGAAGATGGTGACGTTGTTTCCAATGAAGAGACTTTCAAGTGATTACATTGCCTTTTTTGGTTCTCATCTCCTACAAAACAGGAAAAAATTTAATTATGTCCATCCATAAAAAGAGGCACATTGTGCAAACATTATGAAAGTATTTTAAGATTGCAAACGATGTGCTAAAAAACAGAGGCCACTTGTATATCCAACTCCAATCTACTGGAAAATGTTATAAATATATATATAGGGCTTGACCTTTAAATACACACAGTCAGACACATTTACTTTTCCCTTTCATTGGCCAAGAAATTTGTTTTTAGTACACAATGGAATACACATACATTTTCCTGCTGCAAATGAAAGGTTTGCCTTTAGAGATCAATGGTATATGTAAGAAATAAATTGGGATTTGCAGTACAATGAAATTTAAATCATTATTTAATTGACAAGTACTAGTATACTGCAAAATCAAGGTGTCTATTTAGAGTTAGTCTTTCTACTTGAAGCATATAATTAAAAATTAGAAAATTGCAATTCATAACCAATACAAAAAATGAAAATAAGATTCATTTAGACTCTACCTGACAACCTGTGCCATATTAAAACACCCAACAAATATCCATAACATCACCTCAATATCAATGACAAAAGCTTCGATTCTGGAGTGTCTAGGGGGTGATTTAAGATCTAACAACAGGTATACATGGATAAACTTCTTATCACCTAGGGCATTCTCATGATACCTGAAACTTATACAGAATTATACTCTAACAACATTCCATCTATGCACTTCTACCTGCATTACAATACAAACTCGGGATTATTCAATGTCTATTTTGAGTCACTGAGTATATTAAGTGACCGCTGAGGTCATTAATTATATCACCCATGTCTGACACTCTGTCTTAAAGCTTTGGGTTAAGGTGAAATATTTACATTTTGGGCTGCAGATATTTATCAAACATGAAGGGGGGCAATATACAGAGCAAATAGCCATCTTGAACCACTGAGTCCTGAATATTAACACGGTACATGTTGAGAGGTAGAAAGTTAAATGACCAAACGGCAAATTAAATGTTTACAACACAGTACACTCATTCGGTCATGTCACGTACGTTATCTCAGCTAGATTACCCAAAAAAGTATCAGAATCTGTCGAGATAGATGTTTTGTACAAGATAAAGCATCACTTGTCAATCTTTGACACCATCTTTGGACTTTGACATGAAAAAGTAGAAGATTAGAAAATCTGAACTAGAAATTATTTAGTACAGGAGTTTTCACCATCTGTGACATTTTTTCCATTTCATATTTTATAGCTTAGCTATTATATACAAGAACACTTTAGCTAAAAATCTTCTACATTTCTTGGCCCATGGAAGAACTTTCACACACAGTGGTACACTGCATATTATCATGATTATATCTGGTAATATGAAAATTAAGAATGATCAGTTTTAAAAATTGAAATTATGTGGCCACAAAGTGAATCTATGCATCCCACTATTGTTAAAACAAAAATTAATCTTAAACTTCGATTTTTTAAATCATTTTTTTCTCTCATATCTTTGCAACACTTCAATAATTTCTTATTCCTATATATATTTACTTTTTAATGAAATCTTCCCTTTTTTTCCTTCATTCTTCAATGTCCTATTGCTTTTGAAATTAATTTCAAGTATGTACAAATGTGGTACATGTATTTCACAGCTGGAGATGTTTTGGAGGGGTATTAGTTTTTAGCATAAAGAAAAAAAAATACAGAGCAAGTTTTACAAGGAATTAAAGGCATGGGGTAGATATATTGGATATTTTGTCAGGATTTACTGGCCTAAAGATTTTCAGCTAATACCCACAAAAAATCTACCTGTCACTGGTGATTGAACTTCCTTGTTACACTTGTTGCATGTGGTCAATTTTTATCTGGCTCCAAAGCATATTTTTCTCAGTCAATAAACTTTGAACATTTTTTTTATCTCTATAACATTTGTTATATACCTTTAAAAAATATTCCCTATCTTAAGGACCCTCTATACACTGATGAAAAATGTTTTTTGGACTTTGAGAAAATTATATAACAGGAAGGAGGATATTTTGAAATTAACTAACTCATTTTTAATATAGGGAGCGTGCCTTTTTTATTCAGGAAAAATCTTCAAAGACAATGAAGTAATAGAAAAGAAAGATTGCCTTCGCTTACTCAAATGGATAAAATACATGCAAATAAAGTTTTCAAATACTCTATCTTGGTCTAATATAATGTTTAGAATATTGGATTTATTTTAAATTATGTGATGATGTTCAGATTACAATTTATTCTACTGATATGTTAAATGGTGGGTCAGTCTAATTACACAAAAGTACCCTGAAAATAGGGTGCAGTGTAGAGAGGTCCTTAAATCTATACAGTTTTTAAAAAAGTCTAACATATTTCTAATGTTTTATTGAGCAGTCTTGAAAAATTAATGTTGGCGTCCTCATGCAGTGAGATTTTGAACTGGTCGATGAGATGTTGGACCAGCTATATCTTATTTGCATTTATTGGTGTTTGACTAGATATAAATCCTCAGTGTGGGCAGGCCCGTAGGAAGCAATTTCAGCTGTTCAGCTGGGGGGGGGGGGGGGGGGCACAGCCATACATTTTCAGTTGAGGGGGCACTATCAACTACCAAAAATTCCTTGACGAGCAAAAAAAAAAAAAAAAAAAAAAAAAATGGTCAACATTTTTATTGAAGGGGGCACAAGCATATAGTATCTATTTTTTATATAGTACTCAATATTACTCAAAATTACGGTTCCTACGGCCATGGTGGGTATATGAAATTTACATCAAAAATTGCAAATATTGAAGCCAGCGCATTATACTCCATAGGGCTGGGCAATAATATCCATATTCAGGTATATTGCGGCACAATGACAAAAAATATCGTACTGCAATACGTTTTTGAAGTACCGGTATACCGGCTAAACACTTGGACTCAGGGTTTCTATAATATAAAGTGAAAATTGTCAGAAATGTTTGCGATCGTGCCCACAGTAAGGCAAAAGTTGATGTATGAGTGCATTTCAATGCAAAACTGTTATTAAATCAACAAGATATTTTTCTTCATCATTTTTCATAATTATACATGTACATTCTGCAATTAAATAGAAGTTCATAAAAATAAGAAAATACCATTTTAATTTTCGTTGAAAATATTGCAATACATATTGCAATACAGTTAAAAATATCGCAGTATATATTGCAATATGAAATTTCTAGCCAATACCCAGCTCTTGTATTCCATAATGAGAAGTCAAAGGTAAAACAAAACATTGATTGACTGTGTTCTTGGACAGAATGTGTTTTGCCAAGTCCATGAAGCAAACTGTTTGCCTGATGCCATTTTGTTCATGAGTCTGACAAAAGGCTTGTTGCCCTCCAACCCAGTAAATAAATGTAAAATCTACTATTCAAATCAAATATATCTTTGCACATCTTTTTAATATCCTTACATATCTAGTATTCAATAATTGTGTAATATGTGTATGCATGTGCTCCATTTTTATTCACTTAGAAATGTACTTTTCAATAAATCAAGTGTAAACTTGGAAATTTACATGTGGGGATAATTTTCACTAAATACACATGTATATGTATTTAACACCATTTTAATACACTTATAGAATTCAGCACAGTGTGAAGAATCAAAGCTGACAAAACATGCATGCATACCAGTAGTGTGACACCTACTGGTATATCAGTACACTAGTTCATGTTCTTAATAGGTTCAATTACAAAGTACTTACATGTACAGGAATTTTATATGAGCCAAATGCATAAACAACATTAACAGTGCAGATCAAGTGAAATATGTGTACTTCACTGTGTATAGCGTTGTTTACATTATTTTAATAATAGTGTTATTGTCCTCAAATAAATCTCGTACATTCTTCCCTATTTAATTCATATGATATAAACATGATCCACCAACTGAACATGTATACATGTAAAATGCTTGTTTTCTGATATGTCGATATTTTTTTCTTTACATATGTGCATCTTTTACAACTTTTTTCACAAAAATTAAAAAAATCTACAATACACGAAGTCATAAAACAACAATATGGTTACCATATTGTATTGAATACTCAACTTTAAATCAATTTTAAAGCCTCCTCATTTCTTATTCTCATCAACATCAGTTCAACTTTAGATTATAAATTATCATATTTCCAGCCACCTTTTTTTTTCATTAACCGAGTTGCTAGAAACATTCAAATTGTTTCTATAGTGAACAAAGAAGAACACCAAATTTGCAATATTAATATTTTTTTTTTCAACATGACATTTCAACACTTATTTTGAACACCTAATTAGCCTTTTCTATTCCCTGCATTTGCCTTTCAATTGGGGGAAAAAAAGGATCTTATTCAATTAGAGAGCAAACTTACCTGCAAGATTTTTAGCCATCCAGATTTCACCATTTTTTGCAGCCATATATTGAAGCATGCAGAGAAAGATCGAGCAATAACCCAGAGTGAATGAAATGCTTTCTTACTCGTAATAACCCCCCAAAAAATATACAGCTGAAAGACTTAAGGGATAATGAAAAAAAAAAGAATCCCCCAGAATAATTTGCTCAATACACCAAAAATATTTCTACATTAGGCTAGCTGTGAGAAAAAATTGATTTCTCCGTAGGAAAACTGTCATTTCATGAGATTCCGATCTCAACGCTGCCATTCTATATGATATTAATGGCAAAGGTCAAATAACTCTTTTATAATTGGAAATAAAGAAAATATCAAGAGGATTAAACATCAGTAATTATACAATCACATGTGAAAATGCATTGCAAAAAGTGGCTTTTTTTTGAAGGGAGAAAAAAGATCCTCTTCTGCTTGTGCATCCATTACAGAATTATGTGCCTCAAAGAAAAGCAACCCACTGTGCCAAAATTACAAAGCAAATGAAATACAAAGTTAACTTCATGACAACATGCACCAAAGTACCAGTGCATATATTGGGTATGAATATTAAAGAAACTGTCACTTTCTTTAAACAAACTAACATGTATATACACGCAATGGTACCGTAAGTGCATTGATCTTAAGGGACATTTTTGTAAAAAGCAATAATGTTTGTTTTAATGTCCAAAGACTGTAATAAAATGATAACTAACCTCTTATACAATGTATTACATACAAACATGTACATCCACATACATGTATCAACAGCTTAATTTGAAGCAAATAAGTCATCATGGTAAATAGAATTATTTCCATTCATTGCATCAAAGTACGTACCTTTCAAAAAGAAAGATGTTTTAAAGGGGTGAATAGGGCCTCTTTACAGCACGGAAAACTAAAATGTGAAATCTTTTTTTCATGTCATGCTATGCTACTTACTAATAGTTTGGAACTTTCTTCCTCTCTAATCATGCATGCTTGTAAAACTTTAGGGGAAAAAATTTACCAGTTAAAGTTACCAACCCAGAAGACTTTCACAAATATTTTTGGCATACGTTAATGGGGTCATTTAAGAAAAAAAAAATTCTAATTGCATGAGTACTTCCTGATAGTCATTAAGGAGGAAGCTACATACTTAGTAGAAAATTTTTTATATTTACATTTGCAAATGTTTCTATTGAAAGCAATGCATAATATCCATATAAACACGGGTTCCTCACGTCATAAATGTTTGACGTAATTTCTCAGTGATGTCATAAAGGGTCGACAAACAATCAATAGATCAAACTTGTGCCACTGAGTTTGAAAAATAAAACGTTTCACATGTTAAAGATTATAATCAGGCAAATATCAAATATGAATAAGTCACAAATGTAAATATAAGTAATAAGGTATCATTTTAAAACATCTATCGGGATATAAATACGGGTTGGTACAAGATCGAATTTACCATAAAGCCCTTCAGGCTATATGGAATTTGATCTCGTGACCAACCCATATTTATATCCCGACAGATGTTTAAAAATGATACCTTATTTCTTAAATAACATCTGATTCCTATTTACATATAGTCAAACCTCAATATCTCAAACTCAGTGGGACTGAGAAAAAACTTCCAAGATATCTGAGGATTCAAGATATCAAGGGTGAAATACATAAAGAATAAGACTAAGTGGTTGGGACTTTCATCTCATTTCGACATATCTATGGTATTTGAGATATCAGTATTCAAGATACCAAAGTGCAACTGTAGATCTATTTCTTAAATACCATGTGAGAGTGTCAAATGGTTATAGTGTGACTGTCAGACAAAATCAAGATTGTAAACACGGTAAAGATTTTCACATGACTGTATATCTATAGAGATGTTTGTATAACATATTACATAACATGATACGGGATGATAAACCACTTTTCAATGAAATTTATAAATTGAAATCAAAACTGGATTTAACTGGGTCATTGTCTTATGTCTATGTGTATATATGATAATTATGAGAAAGAAATATAAGACAATTACTTTTACATATATGCATTTATCATAAATGGTACAAGAATACAATAAATTGACTAATAAAGAACACATCTTAATTCTGTTGGCACATTATAGAAACAATCATAAAAAAACACTTTCATATCATTACCAAATAATCTTAATTTGTTTCAGATAAGTTCTACGTTTTTAACTTTACCATGTTTTCATACTTGATTTTAATTAAAGTACATGCACATTTAACACTCTTGAGATTTTGTAATTATACTAATTAAACACAATTGCACCTCTAACAGTAATAAAAGTCTTTCAAACCAATGCTCTTTAAGTGTCAAAGAATGAACATTTATTAATAAGTCACTTAGTGTATTACAGGCTGAACAGACTAATCCTTACTCTGATTTATTTCACAAGTCATGTACTTTGTGAGAAAAGAACAGCTCACAAAATATTTTATACATTGAAATACCACTTTTTTCAAAACAGTTTTTCAGCTTTTATAACAATAAATTTCTTAAACAGGGCGTGACATTAACACTTGTCCATTTGTTTGTACCAGTGAAAATTTTTTGACGGACAAGTGAATATTGATGGGCATTTTGCGGATTAGAGAAGTGATTTTTCTTTTCTCTGAATATTTTTTTTAAAGTTGAAAATGAAAAATTAAAATCTATTTCTTAACTGAATTTCAATTTCTGAATCAATAACTTCATCAAAGTGCCCAGCTGTAACAACGGCATTTTTCATGAACTCATTTGTGCCAGCTACTGTAAAAGACTAGAATACACTACTAACACATATTACTGCCACATACTTTCATGGGGGGGGGGGGGGGTAATTTTCATTGTTTTCATGATATGGAGAGACCCACAAATTCATGTCCATCACAAAATATAAAATTCCATATACATAATTTATTATTACTCAAGAATTCTCCATGGTGAAATCAAATCCCCCAAAACAAACCTCAAAATTTGACCCCATGAAAATAAACGATTTCACAGTATCAACTATAAAACTACAGAACAGTTTAAAGTTGCAATTATGACCCAAATAACTTGAAGTTTAATTGCACTCACTCATCCTGGATAAATATTGATCAGAAGTGATCTAATTTCCAGTTTTCATACAGATACAGAATCGCATAAAGTGCCTAAATAGTTGACTTTGAACTTGACCAGAATTATGAACTTTGATCATGGTCGTCAAAATTGATTCAAATCAACATTCACTGTGAAGACACATTTGGTTTTGAACTTCAATCAGTTGCATGGATCTGACCGACGAAGTCTGCATTTTTAGTATCGGTAAGAAAGCCATTAAAAAAGACAAGGTTAATAATATTAAGCATTGGGAGAAGAAGGCAAATAAACACTTGATGATCATGTTGACATACATTAATTTCAACCTTTATCATGTTAATTGCTATTTTTCTATTAGGCCAGAGTTTTTTATTTTCTGTTTAACGGGAATTTTTAAGAAAAAGTCGGGTCGAGGGGATGAAATAAAATAAAAATAAAAAGTTCAAAATTTGTCGAGTTGAGACCATATAAAAAATAAAACCCAAAAATGGTATGATTTTTTTTTTTATAGAATGTTGAAAAATGAAAGAAAACACAATAAAATTTTGTTTATCATTTATTTGGATTTCAAATATGGATAAAAAGATACAACTCCTAACTATATGCATGTGTCATCCTACTGTGGTTAATTACATTTGTAAATTCTAGTATGAAAGCAAAACAATAAAATTTACAGTTTAAATTATTATACAGCAACAATAATGTTGGATACAGAAAAATCCACACTGCTTAAAAATTTATAGATGTCTTCGTTTGGTCATCTCCTACTGTATAAAATTCATAAAAGTAATGATAAAAAATGTTTTAAGCTACATATATTATGATTAAACAGAAGTTTGGAGAAAGATATGGGGTTGATAGCTAACTTGACAATGCATTCCTAGTATAGGACTAACACATTCTTGAGGTTCAGAATGGAAATTTGTCAGCTGAAATTATTTGACGAACAACAGCAGTCATCTTGGAAGTCTTCTGAACTCTTCACAAATGGTTGGGTCTCCACCAAGAAATCAAACTGCACAAAAAATGCATTGTTCCTTAAAGATACTTTATTAATATAACCAAATACATGTAGTAGTTAGAAAGTAGAAGATAAAAAACAGTATTTATATGAGATTATTTTCTTTTCTAAATGAAGATACAAAACATTTTTTAAGAGTTTTTGATAATAAAACATTTCTTATATTATAAATATAATAATTTTGGTTTTTGTTCAATTTGCATTTAAAATATTAAATTGGACAATTTGTCGACTTAATTCTTTCTATCTCTACCTTTCCACAGGATAATGGTGTGCAATTCCAATTAGCTGTCACTTGTCAGTGTTAGTTTTAAATATTCTTTTCCAATCGTAATTTTGTTGGAATCCTGACCTCATTTAATTCAACCAAGCAGACATGGACTTGTATCTAAAATATTTTAATTGTAATTTTATGTCCCTGATATAGTTAAACATAATTCATTGTACAACTAAATTTTACCGCGAATTTTACCTCAATTTGTTATGTGATCAAATTAAATATACAATGTAAACATCTTTAAAAGAAACAAAAAACGTATCAAAAAATGTTAACCATCGAACAATTTTAACAGAAAGTTTATTAAGACGTCAAAAAACTTACCCCCAACTCTTTAGACACAAGATGGTTCAGTGTGCATCTAGTGTATTTAGGTTGTTGATGCATTCATTCCGATTTCAGAATCTTTTTTCTCTTTATCGTCAATGGATTTAATATTACTATCTCGTCATTTTTATCTATAAATGTCTCGAAATGGCATTTTTGCTTGTTGATCTGTTGATAGAACCCGCGAAAAGTGCGATAAACTAGTTCTTTAAACTGGTTACCATATCATAATCAGCAAGACGCTCGTACAAGAATTTGATTAACGTAAGCTATGTCAAACGTTTACATGATTTATTAAAATTATGGTGTACAACAAACCCGATTTTATTTCAAACCGTCAATAAATGACACAGTCGGCGGGTATTTTAAAAATAAAAGTGAGATGGACCTCTTTTATTTTTTTTCGGTATTTTGAAAAAATTGGGTCGGCGCTTCCCGTTAAACAGAAAATAAGAAAACTCTAGCCTTATTATTAAATTTAGCATCAATTGCTTATGTAGGACAGAATGATACAATTATAGTTTCATAACTTAATTGCTATATGTGTCAAAAATTAAAACAGACTCAGGGAATATAAAATAGACTCTAATTTGATTACAAATTAAATGTATTTTCAAGTTGTCCAATAGTTCTTTTTTGAAAACTTTTTGGACAAGTAAAAATTATGTTCAGACTAGTAAATTTCCCATGCCACTTGTCTGCAAGGACAAGTAAGAAAAAACATTAATGTCCTATCAAAATAAATTAATATATCACAAATATTTTTGTGGAGTCTTTTTGCATCCGTGCATGTACTGATCCTGAATCTCTCTTGCTTCTAACATTTATTAAATTACATCAAAATAAAAATATGCCAAGTGGAACACTTCAAATAGGTGGGGGTTGGGGGTCATGTGATGGATGAAAATCTTTAAAAAAAATTAACTTCATGTATATGGGCTAAATGTTCGGAAAATATTATATTATTAACCCTATGCAAAAACCTTTCCAATATTATATAATATATACATGCATTTTGGCACACCATAAATTTCTCAACCCGGAATATAAAACCAAAGGCTGGTAAAGCTGTGAAAGTATTACAATGCATAACTAAATGATACACAACCCCTTCTTGTTCATGCAACAAAGGAAAGGCAAATGGCTAAAACCATACAAACTAAATTTGTCGTGTTACATTCAGCATGTTCTGCAGTGCCCCATTCACTGATATTTGAGAGATGTTTACATTTATATATGTATCTTTTTGGGGGAAGTAAGAGTGATTATCCCCTCCTAAATTTATCAGAAATACCTTAGACGTTGTTAGATTTGTTGTAGGCCTATAGGTCTGTTGGTGACAGTCTACTAGTACTAGCCGGCCCAGTGGTAACTTGTATTTTACGTAAAACTAACACGTAAATAACGACATACTTTAGGAGTAAAAGCGGTACAAAGCTTACAAGTCTTTACAACTGACCATGATTCACTAGAGAGTTGTAACTAAAACCACACCTACCATATTTCTGCACCACCCGATGTTTACAAAGTTCTGTACTTGATCGTGATTTACCACCTGTTGAATTTCCTGTTTAATTTTTCCACCTCCACTTACAAAAGAGTGTTTCCGCGGGAAATTTGATTTTTTGATAATCCAAGCATTTTTCTGTACCCGAGCTGATGACACATTAAATAAAGAAATTGGTCACATATATATTTGTAAAGAAGATTTTTTATATTAAATCTTGTCAACATAATTCAATAACACCGTTATATACAGAGAAAGGGGTAAAGGATGCCGTAGCCTAGTGGTTGTGCCACTAGGTCAGGGTTGTATTCCTGGTCCCGGAGCCATTTTTATCCCAAATGTAAAGCTACCCCCCCCCCCTCCCAAGAGACTCAAGGTCCTTTAGATTTTCATAAATAATTCATCTTTTTACACATAATATATTTGGGTGCATATTTGTCAAAGGCGGATCCACTGAGGACCGGCGCGCCGGGCGCAGCTCCCCCCCCCCCCTTTTGAATTTTTTGTATGTAGAACTTATATGTCCATTATCCTAAAATCAATGAAAAAACATCTCTTATTTGTATGAATTCGTCAGCTTCAGGGGGCTTCGCCCCCGGACACCCACCAGGGCTTTGCCCTAGACCCAATGGGTGCTTCAATGCAGCCCCAGACCCCCCCCCCCCCCCCCCTTGCCTTCTACTCCCCCCCCCCCCCGTTATGAAATTCCTGGATCTGCCACTGTTTGTGATATAATTCATACCACTAGGTCCGAAAATTTGCCTACAAAATATTTTATTTAAAAATTAAAATCCTATCCAACTATTACTACTGATAAAACAACTAACGTCAGTTAAGGAAATAGTTGACTAAACATAAAAATGGACAGCAGAACTGTAAATATGGCAATGTAAACGTTGGTGTATTTTTCGAGACTTTTGTGATGAGTTAGGTTTCGCAAAATTTATGCAATGATTTTGAAAAGATAAATAACAGACCAACACATTTTCTGAAAAAAAAAAATAAACTCATGCACACGTTCTGTTACATAGATATCGCGAAATTTTATCCCTTGAAAATATGAAAGTTTTGCTATTCTCATTTAGCCGTATTTTAACGTCGATTTGACGTCATAATGACGTCATGTTTTCAAAATGGCTAAATTGTCGATAGTTACTCCTATTCTAAATTTTATTATTTTGTTATTCCAGCGTGAAACAGGTATGTAATGTCTTGTGTTTTTAATTTTCTTTACCGGTATGATTTTACTTTCCAACTTGAGAAAGCTGTTTTAAAAAAGACCTATACAATTTCATTGAATTTAAATTTTTTACATTGTAATAGACATTTTCATTGAGGCACTTGATAAATAAAAAATCGAGACTATATACATGTAATAGTAATGTTATTATTATATGGACTTTTTTCTCTAATTTATGGAGAGAAGCATCCTCACAACGTCAAGGATCCTGAGTCAACACGTTGCCGTTGGGCCCCTGGCAGATTTCATTCGATATCTTCGGGCCTGCTTCTCCCGGTGAGAAGTAGACAGATAATGTAAATAGAAAGGAATTTCTTGACACTAAGATGTACGTGTTACGCATGGTTTATCACCGAAAGATGATTGGTTGAGAGATAAGAAAAACAATCAAGATTTGTTATATTTTCCCGAGACACGTCGCTGCAGTCAGCCCGCAAGATATCGACTGAAATTTGTCAGGGGTCCAACGGCAACGTGTTGACTCAGAACCCCTAACGTTGTGAGGAGGAGGGGGGTGTAAAACGTCGAGTACCCGTGATAGTTTACCACTTTTTTTCACCGAGTTACTGTGTCCGGATTCTACTTAGTAGCTCTAAAGAATTGATTTGTTTCAGTCGGAAAAATTAAAACAAAAATATTTAAAATCCTGTCCTATTCGTGAAATAAATTCCGTATCCAACAACAAAACATTGAATATCCTTTTTATTTTTGTGATGGGAAAACTGAAATAACGTCAAATTCCCTTTAGGCCCTACCGCATCGTAAAGCGCACCGAGTCTTTTCATGAAAAACGATGATAATTCTCACCATAAAGTAGATTTTAAAAATTGAAAAACGTACAGTGAAAGTAAATAATTGGCATTATGTACATTTTATTAATGCACATGTAATTAATACGTGGATACAGAGAGCACTGGCGGACTTAGAGGGGGCCAGCCCCCCACCCA
The DNA here is from genome assembly GCF_033153115.1 of Saccostrea echinata. Lineage (NCBI taxonomy): Eukaryota > Metazoa > Mollusca > Bivalvia > Ostreida > Ostreidae > Saccostrea > Saccostrea echinata. Next base: position 9,527,207 of record NW_026889774.1, read on the forward strand.
AAAATATATAAAAGATTAAAAAATCAATAATTATACATAATTTTGCTAAAACAAGTCAAAAAACTGTTCCATAAACTTCTAAAACCTGCGAAATTCCGGGGACTCCCCCCCCCCGGCCCCCACTCAAGACCCCCAACTAGTTGCCCCCTCCCTTTTTCAAGAATCCTAGATCCGCCACTGGAGTACAGTAGATTATAAAATGTAAACGACGAAATTATGGTCTCTGTTGAGGTTTATTGGCCCTCTGATAAGAGAGATAACTCTCCCTGGGATAACTGACTATTGTTAATTCCTTTGTAAAATAATCAAGATTTAGCCCCATAATTTATGCTAAAAATGTGTCCAATTATTAATTAGACTTCTGTTAGAAAATAATCAACCAAATTTTATGCGTGAACATGGGGCTGATAAGAATTAATTTTATATACATGTACATGGTAGGCTGTTCGTGTTGGTATCGATTATAATGTAATGATTTTCTCTTTTTATGCCCCAAAGATTAGGGAGTATATAGTTTTTGCCCTGTCCATCTGTCTGTCTGTCTGTTTGTTTGTCCGCAAAAACTTTAACATTGCCCATAACTTTTGATTGGCTGGAGCTATGGTTTTCATATTTCAGATGTGTATTCCTTGTGACAAGATCTTTCTTTGGGTACCATCATATTTGACCTTTTGGCCTTGACTTTGGGGTTTAACCTAGTTTTGCAAAATTTTACCCAACTTAAACCTTGGCAATAACTTTTGAACAATTGTGCTAGGGTTTTCATACTTTACATATCATATGTAATCCTTGTAACAAGACCTTCCTTTGGATACCAACAACTTTGACCGTTTGACCTTCTTTTAAAAAAACTTTGCCATTGGCAATAACTTTTGAACGGTAGGTTCTATGGCTTTCATACTTCACTTATGTAATCCTTGTGACAAGACCTTCATATGGATACCAACAACTTTGACCCTTTGACCTTGACCTTGGAGTTTGACCTACATTTGGAAAACATTTTAATTTTGACCATAACTTCTGAACAGTTGGTGCTAGGGCTTTCATACTTCACACATGTAATCCTTGTGACAAGAACTTCCTCTGGATACCAACAACTTTGACCCTTTGACCTTGACCTAGGAGTGTAACTTTAACCTTGGCCATAACATTTGAACGATTGGTGCTATGGATTTCATATTTCACATGTGTATTTCTTGATAAGGCATTTCCTTAGGCACCATTAATTTTGACCATTTGACCTTGACCTTTAACCTTCTCCATATCTATTAAAGTGTTGCTGCTGAGGCTTTCATATTTTACGGGTATATTCCTCGAGACAAGACCTTACTTTGGGTAACAACATATTTGATTTGAATTTGAAAAAGTTTAACCTTCGCTATAAGTTGCCATGTATTTCACAAACACATCTTGTTTTTTATTTGAATGAAGAGAACTTCTATATTTATTATAAGATTTTTTGATTTCAGTATCCCTATGTAGTATTCCTCTTATCTGGCAAAATAGAACGTTTCTGGTTGCACAATTTTCGAATGGTAGCTTAAATAAAACCACTTCCACAAATGCTACATTCAGAGGTACCACCGCAGTCTGGGGAGATGATGAGGGAAATTCCAGTCTGTGGACATGTCACTATATTGATGAAAGTAGCATTGTATTAAGAAGGTAAACAATGCTTTAGAAGGTACAATCTTTCGGGAATATGGGAAGGGGGGAGTCACCTTTTTTTCATTTGTAAAAAACGTGGATATAATTCATAAGTTCTCTGAAGTGTTCTTTGTTCGCAAAGTGAATGTTACTAACGCGTTTTTGGGGGGTTGATTTTACAGCAAACTAAAGAATGACAGCAATGAAGCTTTCCAGTGTTTGCTGTACAAAACAGTAAACGAATCTCTGACTTATTATCAAACATTATCAGGTACATTATATTTCTAAAATTTGGTTTTCAAAATACAATAAATATCAAATGAAATAATTCCTACAGAATTCAGAGAGTATAACTACCAAATAAATTGATTCTATAATAATTAAGATTTTCGATATTTCAGTAAACGACAGCCAATATATTATATTTCCGCAAACATACAACCCTTCGGTTTGTGAGGTATGCAGTGGCACCAAGACAGAACTTTATGTTATGTTCTTGAAAGGTAAAAAGTGTTCATGGGGTGATAATTTGCAAAAAACAACATCTTTAATTCTTTTTATAACACATGATCATTATTTTGGCTTTTTTTCACAGTATTTATACCGTTTTCTGAGTAGTTTGATTAAAAAGGGAGTACTTTTTTGGTACTTATTTTCAGAAAACTTGACCTGTGGATGTGTCCCAGATTGTAACGATATTTTGTTTATAAACCCGTGCAGGAGTCTCGAGAATACCGCAAACAAATGTGACTCTGAAATGGTATCACCAACAAGTGAAACAAGTGATGCAAATTCATCCTGGTCACGGCACCAAACTTCGCTGAATTCAGAAAATTTAACAACAAGCTATGCAGAGGTAACTTGGTCATGGCAACAATCCTCGCCAAGTGCAATGGATAATAACCAAGGACAAAATTCAGGAAATAAAAAGGACAGACTTGGTGTCCTGATAACTCATCATGGAGCTTACATTGGATATGGATTGTCCGGACTATTGTTTTTTGTTACTTGTATGGCCTGGGTTTGTCGGTGTTTTCGACTTGCCAAGCAGTCTTACGAAAAGAGACGAATAAGGAAAAACAAAGTTCACGTTATTCCGGTACAGGAAAAGAACTAGTAAAAATTGTTTCCAAGATATACATTTTATATGAAAATTTAATTTTTGACAACTTTTCAAATAAAGCAATAAATGCACCCCCCCCTCTCTCTCTCTTATTATTTGGAGAGGGGTTTATAAAAATAAAAAGAAGAAAATACTAGACAATTTGAGACAAAATTTTGACAATAAGAATTTTGAAAAAGCAACTTTTGTCATGCAGTGGTCGTGCAGTAAATTTACCATTTTCATACTATCAATACGCAATCGTAATGTTTGGAAAATCTATACAGATCACAAAATCAATGTTTTAAACATATAAAATATATACTTGCGCTTGTGTGTTTTTGCTTGCATGTATGTGTGTGTGTTTTGGGAGGGGGGCACCCGAAAAATGAAATAAATTCGATCAAGTTGATCATGTTACTGTAGTAATCTCATTGTTTGTTTTAATACTCTTGCATATATAACTTTTAATTGCATTGATTGACTTTTGTACAACATTTTGTGTAATTGGAAAAGAATTTACATGTTTATATCCCTAATCCAAATTTAATGACTATAGCAAAGGTACATTTTGATGGGGAGGGGAGGGGGAGTCCAAAGTATTTAATAAGGTCAGGGTTGGGTATGTTAAAGGTATTTGTTTTCGGGCTGTTATTGTAAGCTATTGAAATGTCAGGGCCGTTTATCGAGCAAAAAAGAAAGTTATACAGAGATTAACGCAAAGAAGCTATTTTTATAAGTATCGACTCAGCGTTTCTCGGAGACTCCCAACTTTCTATCTCATACAACGGTTCATAAAAATGGGCAATGAACAATCCTTGCATTGCAAGGTTTTGTTTTTGTTTTTTACCAAAGACACAGGCAAATTAATCATTTAGTGCAAGTAGTGGTCCTCTAAATGACTGAGCTAAAACGCTGTAAATAATTCAATATAATATTTTTTTTATCGTCAACATCCCTTATTTATGTAGCAATATATCATTATCACCTGGATATCGAGTTAGTCTCCCATTTGATTCGACACAAAAGAGCATGCTCTACATCAAATAATTTCTAGAGCGAGACAAGCTATTGACAAATAAGTTGATGATACAAGGATCTAAACAGTTTCGTTTAAAGTCAACATTTCGCAAATCCTATGGCCGATATACTGACCTTGTTAGCAAATACAATATGCCGTTAAGTCGAATATTGACTGACGTCTTTCTTATACATTGTTAGGCCATTATTTTCAAACTGAATCTAGAATTTTTCCGGTCCCAATCATGTCAAGGAGCACACGGCTGGTGTGACCGATCAGCAAGGGATGCCTACTCCTCCATGACACCTGGCACCGGGGCCATATAACTTAGATGAGCTCACTTTTGATCTCAATCTCACTTTTGTAAAAGGAATATATAATGGAAAAGTGAGACTGAGATCAAAAGTGAGCTCATCTAAGATTTATGGCCCCCAGAGCGTGGTCCCACCTCTGATGTTTTTAGAGGACCACCTTTGCTCTGCTCATAATTTATATTGTTTCAATGGACTTTTGTGCTTGACTACTGTTCGTTATCTTCATATTTCATGCAATAGAAAAATTATTCAATTTGTAGATTGGGTTTTTGTCTTGTTCAACCCTCAACCCCCCAACCCCCTTGCACGAGCAGGCCATCTCTAAGCCCAAACTCTGCTAAAATACTACATGCATAGAAATTTTCACCACCGTTTTGTTTTCGCCTTTGTAGCAAATCCAATGTACATGTACATTTTTTTCTAGATCAGGTCAACCCTGAAGAACACCTTGACCAAAATTTGAAGATGAAAAAAGGTCTTTCTATCTAATGGTCAATCACATCCTCCAACCTTAAGATTGGTTTACACACTAAATGATACTTTGGACATTAAAGCTGAACATATGTGTAAATTATTTGATAATACTCTCTCCCGTTATTCCAGTTTGTCTTTAGTTTCACCGTAAATAGAAAGGCAGCCATGAGTTTAAATCTTGTATCATGCTGTAAATTTTAAATTGACTGATTGGAAGCAACTTAAAAAATTTACAACACACAAAAAAGTCACAATATTTTTAGCTCACCTGAGCTGAAAGCTCAAGTGAGCTTTTCTGATCACCAGTTGTCCGTCGTCTGTCCGTCTATCCGTCCGTCTGTTAACTTTTCACATTTTCAACTTCTTCTCAAGAACCACTAGGCCAATTTCAACCAAAGTTGGTACAAAGCATCCTTGCGTAAAGGGGAGTTTCAATTGTTAAAATGAAGGGCCAAGCCCCCTTCCAAGGGGGAGATAATCAAGAAAAGACAAAAATAGGATGGGTCATTAAAAAATCTTCTTCACAAGAACCACTGGGCCAGAAAAACTGAAACTTATGTGGAAGCATCCTGGGGTAGTGTAGATTCTAAATTGTTCAAATCATGACCCCGGGGGTAGGGCGGGGCTGTAATAGGGAATCCAAGTTTTACATTGAAATATGTAAAAAAAAAAAAAAAAAAAAAAAAAAAAAAAAAAAAAAAAAAATTTAAAAATCTTCTCAAGAACCACTGGGCCAGAAAAACTGAAACTTATATGGAAGCATCCTGGGGTAGTGTAGATTCTACATTGTTCAAATCATGACCCTCCGGGGGAAGGGAGGGGCCGTAATAGGGAATCCAATTTTCACATTGAAATATGTAGAAAAATTGTTTAAAAATCTTCTCAAGAACCTCTGGGCCAGAAAAACTGAAACTTAAGTGGAGGCATTCTGGGGTAGTGTAGATTCTAAATTATTCAAATTATGACCCCTGGGGAAGGGCGGGGCCACAATAGGTATTACAAGTGAGAAATCAGGTGAAGAACAGGAGGGCAAAAGTTACTCAGGTGAGCGTTTTGGCCCATGGGCCTCTTGTCATACCTCCATCTATTCAATTCAAAATTTACTTGACATGAGCATTTCGGAACCGTTTCTTTGTCAGTCAAATGCTTGACACTACATACAGAAAATTTAAATTCCACACAAGTTTATAAGCAGGCGTGATATGAGTGAAATATTCTTAGCTCCACATGCCAAGAGGAAAATAATACACATGTACATGTTTCCAAAGTTTCCTATCATTTTTGCCTCTTTTCTGTATTATTCTGTAAATTGACAATGTCATAATTCTTGAAAATAAATATATAAATAAATGAAAGAAAGTAATGATTTCAAGATGTTATCATGATTATACTGTTTCTGAAAACGTAGCGAAACATATACGTAGCTACATGGCTTCATACATCATTACGTATATATTTTTTCTAATTCTGGTTAATAAAACGTACTCAGCGCATAGTGTATGTGCAATCAGTTTAATTTTCAAAAGTACAAATGAATTAATAATAAAGTAAGCCCGTAGGAAGTAATTTTAGTTACTTAGTTACCCAAAGAAAGGTCTTGGCACAAGGAATACACATGTGAAACTTGAAAGCATAGCTCCAACCAATCAAAAGTTATGGGCAATGTTTAAGTTTTTGCGGACAAACAGACATACAGATAGACAGACAGACAGGGCAAAACTATATACCCCCGAATCTTCGATACGGGGGCATAAAAATTGTTGGTACCCATGCAATGGAAAAACGTGTCACAAGGAATACACGTGTAATATGAAAGCCCTGTATAACTCCAAATATTCAAAAGTTATGGCCAAGGTTATTTTTATGCCCCCGTATCGAAGATTTGGGGGTATATAGTTTTTGCCCTGTCCGTCCGTCTGTCTGTTTGTCCGCAAAAACTTTAACATTGCCCATAACTTTTCATTGGTTGGAGCTATGTCTTTCATATTTCATATGTGTATTCCTTGTGACAAGACTTTTTGACCTTGACCTTGGAGTTTGACCAAGTTTTACAAAATTTTCCCCAACTTTAACCTTGGCCATAACTTTTGAACAATTGGTGCTAGGGCTTTCATACTTCACAAGTATAATCCTTATAACAAGACCTTTCTTTGGATACCAACAACTTTGACCTTTTGACCTTGACCTTGGAGCTTGACCTACTTTTGAAAAACTTTAACATTGGCCATAACTTTTGAACAGTTGGTGCTAAGGCTTTCATACTTCACATGTGTAATCCTTGTGACATGACCTTTCTTTGGATACCAACAACTTTGACCCTTTGACCTTGTCCTTGGAGTTTGACCTACTTTTGAAAAACTTTAACATTGGCCATAACTTTTGAACGGTTGGTGCTAAGGCTTTCATACTTCACATGTGTAATCCTTGTGACATGACCTTTCTTTGGATACCAACAACTTTGACCCTTTGACCTTGACCTTGGAGTTTGACCTACTTTTGGAAAACTTTAACATTGGCCATAACTTTTGATGGTTAGTGCTAGGGCTTTCATACTTCACATATGTAATCCTTGTGACAAGACCTTCCATTGGATTCCAACAACTTTGACCCTACCTTGACCTTGGAGTTTGACCTACTTTTGGAAAACTTTAACCTTGGCCATAACTTTTGAACCGCTGATGCTAGGGCTTTCATACTTCAGTAATCACATTTGTAATCCTTGTGACAATCCTTCCTTTGGATACCAACAGCTTTAGCACTTTGACCTTGACCTTGGAGTTTGACCTACTTTTGGAAAACTTTAAACTTGGTCATAACTTTTGAATGATTGGTGCTTCGGCTTTCATATTTCACCTCTGTATTTCTTGGGAGAAGGCCTTTCCTTGGGCACCATCAATTTTGACCATTTGACCTTTACCTTGATGTTTGACATACTTTAAAAAAAAACATTAACCTTTTCCATATCTATTCAATGGTTGCTGCTGGGGCTTTCATATTTCACAGGTATATTCCTCGAGACAAGACCTTACTTTGGGTACCAACATATTTGATTTGCATTTGAGAAAGTTTAACCTTTGCTATAAGTTGCCATACAGGGGCATCAGTGTTTCACAAACACATCTTGTTTTTTTAAAGTGGGTCAAACACCAAGGTCAAAAGTTCAGAAATATTTTTACCCAAGGAAAGGTCCTGTCAAAAGGAATACATACACATGTGTAATATGAAAACCCTATCACTAACCATTCAGAAGTTATGGACAAGGTTAACGTATGGTAAAATTTTGCAAAAATGGGTCAAACTCCAAGGGTTAAGGTCAAGAGGTCATATATGTTGGTATCCAAAGAAAGGTATTGCCACATGGAATACATATGTGAAATACGAAAGCCATAAAGCTCTAACCAATCAAAAGTTATGGGTAATGTGGGTGTTTTCGGGGTCAAACAGTCAGACAGACGAACGGATAGAGCTAAAACGATATGCTCCCGAATCTTTGAGTACGGGGTCAAGTTGCTAAGAAAATATTCATTCTAAAACCTTTCAATTCGGAATCAGCTAGTTCAACCGTCGAACTTTCTGAGTTCAAGCGTCTGACAAACATCGAGTCAGCAAGTTCTCTTTCGATCCAAACAAAAACATCATCTGCACTGAATTAGGTAAATTATAGATATTGCAAATTAAGATTCGTTGTACGTGGATACTCCTTAAAAAATAGAGATAAGATTCAAAACCTATCATGTAAATAGAGGTATTGCTAAATAAACGTATTTAAATATGAATAGGTGCACAGCACTAAAAAATAATAGAGTTGTTTTGCGTTGCTAAGAAGGCGCACTTGCGAAGTTGCGTTCTTTTTTCATCATTTCTGTGTAGGGTAAGTGCATATATGTGTGCCATTTTCCAAATGACTGGTTTTATGAATACAATTCATATATATTTTTTTAAACTTTATCATCATTATAATGTTCACCTTCATTTAATTCAAATTAAAAAAAAAAGTTTTAAATAATCTGTATCAAGATTTAAAAATCGTGTTATGAAAAGATTGATATTGTGTGTAGAACAGATTTAACATAATTTTTAAAATTTAAAATTTTTTGTTTTTATAATCTGGTCATGGAGTGGATTACAACATGAGAGAGAGAGTGGGGGGGGGGGGGGGTAAATTACAATGGGAGATAGAGGTTGGGAATTTGTCTTTTCTCCATTGATGTGGTAAACTTTACTTGAAAGAAATTTCTAAGATCTCAAATAAAAGAATTAAAAAAAAACACCATTGAAAATCTGTATGTTTTGAACATGTGAATTTAAATGATTTTAACTTTAATGCACATAATGGTCAACTTGGTCCTTTATCAATTAAGAAAAAAAAAATGAGTGAGTTGGATCAGGGTACCTAGTGAAAGCTTTAAACTATAGAAGAGTACTGAACTGTTGGAATTTTGGCAAAGTTCCCCCTAGTATTTATTCAGAGACAGGTAAAAATTTCTGATATACTACCAGAGGGGTGGGATATATTGTTCTTCTTCATGGGTTGTAATGCCTCATGTAAGTCAAAAAGTTGCTCTTTTTTTAACTCAAGTCACAGTAAGTTTATGGATGTTCATTTATTTATTTTATATGTCACATAGATTTATATCAAAGGTGTATATTTTGAAATACTGTCACTTGTCTGTTGAGTTGTCATTATAGAAGGCAATATTTAAGTATGTGTAGCAAAAAATTGATTTTTCAAATATCTTATAGTTATGAAGAATATTTAGTTGAATGGATAAACATGTTTATCAATTTTATATCATATATTCATAACATTTTTATTTCAACAGCAAGGAAACCTTGATTAGTACTACACTAAAAAAACAAAATGGCATACTATGGCGTGAGTTGCACTTAAATTCATACATTATGCATACTTTATAAAACAAGTATAAAATACTGTAGCATCATTGATATTTTTACTGATGAATGAATAAAATGATTATATACGTTTGTTTTAAACTTTTATTCTTTATATACTAGGTTATATTGTAAAAATCTTCATCCCTTGTAGAGTAACTATCCACCCATGCAAAATCCTTATGCAGGAGGATACACTTCCTATGGATATGGAGCAAATCCATACCAGCAAGCCCCAGGATTTGGATTTGGAATGGTAGGATGGGAAGAAACGTTACAATTTATTAATTATGTGAATATTATAAATGCTTGCTGATATTGCATTATATGTAGTTAGTACATAGTGATATCAGACTTCAGTCTGTGTTGGGGGAGGGGGGGGGGGGGTTGAAGAAGAAAGTTAAATATCTTATAAGGTATTTTCTGCTTTGTTCTGCCATCTGTAGGCCAGATACATGTATGTTACGCACAATCTACTTTCATAATGGAAAACTCATAAATTTTGCAATAGAACATTTTCATTTCTCTTTTGGAACACTTACAGCATTTCATTTATTTAATCTATTTTCAAATTTTCCTAAAAGCAGCGTTGAGTAATAGTGTCTTTCTAAGAATTTTAAACCAAAGGTATGTTTAAATAATGCAAAATAGTCAAAGTTTGAGCATTTCAGTTTTTTTCGATAATTAAAATGTTGTACATGGGTAAAGGCCCACCATTCTGCGGCACAATAGTGTAAATCCCACAAACTGTTCTATTTTGCACAGTATACTACATGTAGTTACATATGTGTATGATACAAATGAAGTTCTGCATTTAACAATATTTTATTGAATCCTTCAGCAAATTAATATGCAGGTAAGAATAATACATGTATAGAAATTTTTCTTAAATCTATTTCTCTAATCTTTCTTCCTTGAAAAATGGGGTTATATATGGGGTACCTCAGTTGCTTAGACAAAATACAAATACATGTACCAGGGTATATGTGATGTGCTTTGTGTCGAATTTGTTTATGTTCTTATTACTGTTTTCTCATATTTTACTTGTGCTTTTGTATCTGTTGTTTGGTCACTAACAGGGAAATGTAGGAAAAAAATAGCTATCTCCCTAAAAAAAAAAAAAGAAAAATCCGCATATAAACCTTAAATGGATTTTGTTCTTGTTACCATACTTTATGTATGTTCCATCTTAGTAACCATGCTCATTTATCCTTTTGAGATTTTCAAACTAAATCTTTTAGTACTTTTTAGCTCATCTGAGCATGATATATACTTCCAATGAAGACAAGTCCTTGTGTGATTTTATATACACCAGTAACATTCACAAACTAAAAAAACATTCTTACTTTGTATTCTTTTTTTTTTTTTTTTTTTTTACATTTTACGTACATGTTTAAACTAGCTGGCAAAAATGCACCACGATTTGAAGTTGAACTTGGCCATTCTTTCCTGATTAACTCTTATAATTCAACATGTATTACATGTACATGTATTAAAAAAAAGATGAAATTGTTTCTTACCTTTTTAATATGACAGTTATATTCCAAAAATTGTATCTGTATTACTGCATGTCAAGGAATTAAATGTTTAAAGAAAAAGGAATATAAATTGTTTAATGCATTTTTGTGGCATATTACATTCTACAATATGGTAAGGTGGTGAAAATTAACATAAATATATTGAATACATACCTTTGTATAACCAGAACACAATCTTTTCTTTGAAGTCTTTTTAAAGATAAAGAAAAATTATCCATTGACTTATATGTGAAGAAATAGCAATATATAACATAATATTCCTATCTGTTCCTAGAGTTTTCAAATATATATATATCACATTATTATGCATTACATATTATCGACACGATTAAAATCAAGATGAATGTTTTTGACAGATGGGAATGCCGGCGATGCATCAGATGCCCCCGTCTACCCAAACCATCGTCATTAACAACAACGTTTGGAACCAGAACCAAGCATTTATGAATGCAGCGGTTAGTGGTCTGTTTAATTAATTAACATAGAGAAGGTTTTGGTTGTATGTTAATTAATTTAGTTATATTTTTAATAGGGCTGACAATTGCCAACTGATTTTACCTTTTAGTTATGTCAGAACTTATATAATGGTAACTGGTTGCTCAACACACATTTTACTGTATGTGTACTTTAAAAAGTGGGCTTCATATTTTAGCGACTTTGGCACAGAAAACAATGTGCTAATTCATAAATACAGTTAATAAATAAATACAACATATGGCATGGGTGTGTGTTAAGCGCCAATTCATGAATACACCAACCACTCAATATCCAGTGATCGCACTAAATTTTGAATACGTCAGTTTATGTACACTACAGTAATTGAAACTAATTAGAGTTCATAAGGATGAGAAAATCTACCACTGTAGAAACAGCAGACAAGCTCTCTTGGCTGTGTTCATTTTACTCCATTAATTGTCTTACTGAAGGTGTTCTCTCTCTCTCCGCCAAAAGGATCATTCATGTAAGGTTCCTTCCACTTCTTCTCAAAATAATTGTGACTCCTTCAGGAGTGTTTGTTGTTTTTAATACACACCGATCAATTATAACTTTTTAGTATAAATGTATCTAATACAGGCACAAACACTTGGAGGTGGTGAAATGGAAGAACTTGTGCAACAAGCTGAGGAGGAGGAAGAGGAGGAGGAGGAGGAGGAGGAGGAAGATTTGGAGGAAGAAATTAGAGAAAATAGGAGGAAGAACAAGAAGAAGGCCAGAAAACAGAAGGTAAATGGAAAGTTAAAACTAAAGTCACTACATACATCCAAAACTACCAGCTACTGAAATACTGGGACAGTGGCCCCCGAGGGTATTGTGAGATCAGATACAGTGAGGTATTGCTTACAACGAGATGAGTATTGAGTCCCAAATTAATTCTTTAATATTTCTTTTATAAAAATGCCGGTTATGGTGAGATTGCTTACAAGGAAATTCTGCTTATAATGAGGCCAAAGTCTTGTGGGCCTCATTAGTAGAAAGAGGTATATCGGATATTATGAGATACTCATGCCATGGATGATTGCACTGGCTATAGCTCCAGGTAAATAATGGTAATTATCACAGGTATCTGTACACAACTTCTCCATTGGCAATTTATTAAAGGTGTTTAGAAATAATAATGAATGACATGTTTTATTTTTCAAGGTTCTTAGATATGAATAAATGCACTAGTGCAAATGTGTATATGTTCTTATGATAAACAGAGGATACAGAAAATGCAATGCAGTTTAGCTTGATCATATTGTGCAGTGCAATGACAAACTTATTTAACTCATGACATGTTTTAATTTATTACTTAAGGTTCTTAGAAATGAATATATGCACTAGTGCAAATGTGTATATGTTTTTAGAATAAAAAGAGGATATTCAATGTTTTGTTTTTAGAATAAATAGAGGATATTCAATGTTTAGTTGTTGGATATGGAATTTATTTCACAAGTGGGACAGGATTTTTTTTTTATTTTTTCACGATTTTTTACAAAATGTATTTAAATAAACCTTTAATATATGAACGTCTATCAGTACTTACAGTACTTTGATTTTTACTTGGAAACATGCTCACATACATGCAAGTCTTTACAAATCTGCTCTCTGCCTGTGAAATGCAGAGTTTGGATATATCAAATATTGGTTATAACAAGATCTAAACTGATGTCTAGTGCATCTCGATATAATACCTGGAGTCCACTGTATTTAATAAAACAGAATACTGGATCATCTTATCCATTTTGATACATTAATTTTATTCATTTTCCAGGACAGTGATTAAAATTCCAGTACATGCTTCCCTATATATTGATATATCTGACAGCTCTTATATTTTGCAGAAAATAGAAGAACTGTTGGCACAGAAGATGGAGGAGGATGAAGATTTTATGCAAAGGTTGAAGACGAACTACATTGCCAACTTAAAGCACCATCTGGACATGGACGGCACACTGGAACCTACAGAGGGGACAGTAAAAGCTCTTGAGAAGTAGTTTTTTTTTGTCATAGCTTAAGATGACTTTAAATAAGTTCAAAGCTAAAATAAAAATTTAAATAAGTTTTTAGCTAAGCTCCACCAATGTGGGTCAAGTATTTTTTTCATTATAGCTGTAGAGATGACTTTAAAATCAGTTAAAGGTTAATTTTAACTCATCTCCAACTCTTTGGGTCAACTGCATGACTGATGCATTTTGGAATGCATACAACTGCAGTCTTGTTGCTCAAAAGCACTGAATGAATGATGAAATTTGACTTCTTCACTTTATTGAACATTTTTTTACTTTGTGTATCTTAATGTTATCTTTATACCTGCAGGGTTAATTACTGGATTACCTTTCAGATCAAGTGCAACTGTTTGTCTTGTTGAACCTTGGTCTCCTTGAGCATTGTCAAGATTATATATAAACATAGAAACCTGCAATGTTTGGTTAATATTTTTTAGTATAGTTAGTTTTTAATTCCTGTGGAGTATTATTTTCATATTTTAAGTTATCTCCCTTGCCGTACAAGCTCATGCAGTTGTTTTCTAACCGTTCATCTAGTCTTCATTTTCAGTGTCAATGATTTAGTAATAGATATGACTGTAATCTCCCACAGACCAAACTTATGCTTCAAATTTCCATTCCAGATATCCAGAAGATGATCCCATGGTGCAATTTATGCTAGAGTTTGACGGAACAGAACTTGCTGGTGAAAAATGGGATCCAGAAACTGACAGTATATTTTTAAAGGAAGCCATGGATGGCGCTGGTTAGTGAAATTATATAATATTATTGTACATTTTTTTTTCATTCTAAAAACGTATTTAAAAAAGGAAAATTAGAAAGAATTCAAAATTTGAATTGATTCTTAGTGCAAGTTGCTAAGACTCTATAGCCAAACCATAGCATATCTGTGAAATCTGTAATTTCAATCAGTTCAACTGTAAGTTAATTTATTTATCTATTTATTTTTTTTTTATTTTACCCTTTCAAGGCACAAATGAAGAAGCCATCATTCATGTGATAGCCAATCGTACGCATGCACAGAGACAGGAAATCAAACAGATGTTCAAGACTGCATATGGAAAGGTATCTTACATGTAAATATAGCAGAACTTGGAAATTTAAATCTGTATGCATATATATGTTACATTTGAGCAAATAATTTTTTCACTCCAAGTTGGCAATCAGCCAAGAGACCCAGGTGAGAAAACTCTTGAGGAAAACAAGAAAATGAAGTATTTAATATAAATTATACCTCCTTTTATAGAATCTCAACAACATTATAGATACAAAGTTTATTATATACAAGAACACATATTGGATCATGGGTACTGACTTACAATGTGTTAATTAAAACTGATCTATCTCCAGGATTAGGGATAGGCAAAGTACACTGTAACACATAAGAAGCAAACAATGTATAACAAATACATGTAGTTAGTCATTATCAGTATGTAGTACATGTATTTGGTAAATTAAATGAAAATTTGTATGCATAATTCTTTATAGATACATTAGTATAAAAAATGCAGCACTATTCTTCAAAATTTCACAGAGTTATGGCCAAATGCTGACACAAATTCATTGTATTCTTAAAGGCAGATAAAAAAAAAATAGCGTAGAAAGTGATGGGGATATATTTTTATAGAACCAAAGATTCTGATTCCCTTAAACACTTCTCCATAATACCTGTTAACATTATTTTGCTAGGATCTGATTGAGGAACTGGAGTCTGAGCTCAGTGGTGATTTCAAAAGTGCCGTGATGTCTTTGTTTGTTCCACCTCATATTTACGATGCCTATTGTATCAAAGAAGCCATTTATGTAAGTTTAAGAAAAAAAAAAAAACTTTTATGATACATATGCTGGATTATAAGAAAATGGATATAATTTTTGTAAAACTGTTTTTAACACTTTTTTCAGAGTTTAATAGGTGATATTAGTATTAGTATAAGTAATAATAGTAATACAGTATTAATATAATTGTACCCAAGAAGAAGGACAAAAATTTAAAAAAAATGTCACACTGCTAAAAAAAATCCCTTAAATGTTCAGATTATATGAGAAAAATCATTGAAATCTAAATTAACTTTTTAATTAAAAGTTCATAGTAAATCCGCTGTAAGTTTATGGTAAATTGCTGTAAGTATTTGGTAAATTGCTGTAAGTATTTGGTAAATTGCTATAAGTTTATGGTAAATTGCTGTAAGTATTTGGTAAATTGCTGTAAGTTTATGGTAAATTGCTGTAAGTATTTGGTAAATTGCTGTAAGTATTTGGTAAATTGCTATACGTTTATGGTAAATTGCTGTAAGTATTTGGTAAATTGCTATAAGTTTATGGTAAATTGCTGTAAGTATTTGGTAAATTGCTATAAGTTTATGGTAAATTGCTGTAAGTATTTGGTAAATTGCTATAAGTTTATGGTAAATTGCTATAAGTTTATGGTAAATTGCTGTAAGTATTTGGTAAATTGCTGTAAGTATTTGGTAAATTGCTGTAAGTATATGATAAATTGCTATAAGTTTATGGTATATTGCTATAAGTATATGATAAATTGCTATAAGTTTATGGTATATTGCTATAAGTATATGATAAATTGCTATAAGTTTATGGTAAATTGCTGTACTTGTAGTTACCTGAGAAACAAATTTTTACTTTTAGATTTTGTTAAACATAATATTGTTATTATTTGTTATTTGTTAACATAATATTTGTTATATATAATATCCTCTGACATGAGTAGATTTTGAGAGGAAAACTGGAATTCAGATGTATCATCACTTTCAGAAATAACTTTATTTAATGCAGTATATATCTCTCCACTGAATGAACACATCTTAATTTTCTTCTTTTTGAATTGCAGGGCCTTGGGACAGATGAATCTGTACTTATTGAGATTTTTGGTACTAGAACACCAAAGCAGATAAAAGCAATTAGAGAAGTTTACGCTGATGGTAATATTTGTTTACAATTCAGAAAGTTTTTGGCAGTCATATAATATGTACAATGTAAACCAACTTTTATTTGGGTGCAAAATTTTTTTTTGAGTTTCTCAGCTTTCTTTTACTCAAGAATATTTTTTCCCATCAATCTGAATTAAAATCAGATCTTTTGATCTGCTTTTTGAGATGGCTACACAAGAATCTGAAGAAACCCTATTAACTGACCTTGTTCAAATGACCTTGGTTGAAGGTCACACCATATCCCTTTAGTCAAAAGTACTAATTCAAGAAGTGCTGCTTGTGACTAGAGGGACTGAATATCATTTTTTCTCTCAGAGGTCTGAAAAACTGCATGAGGCTTATTTAGAGGGAAAAAATCTACACTCATCTTGATTGACTATATAGATCCATTTTTTAAAATTCACTTTGTTTCTAGTTGCAAGCCCAAACAGAAAAGAAGGGGATACTCTAGTTGAACAGGACATTGAAGATGACACGAGTGGTGATTTCAAACAGTTCCTCATATCTGCATGTCAGGTATCAAAGTTTTAAATTTAGAAAGCTATTTAGTTACTTAAAGTGGAAGAGATAATGATTTTGTTGCCTCTTTATGGGTCACTGTTAAACTGGATAACAGTAGTTATATTCATGATTGAGTCACTCTTTGGAACATATGTGTCCTGATGAAGGAATTACGATAGAAGTATGCTGATGATTAAGAACACTGTTGTTGAATGCAGATTTTCAAGATGATTACTGGGCTGTGTCTTACAAGATCAAAATTGAAGAGAAAAAAATTCAGAATGAAAGAAAAGAACTTTTATAAAAATTGCAGATGCTATATGTTTATTTCTTGATTTCTAAAGGATACTTGTATTAAAATAAGTATTTTATATTATGTTTTACATAATATTCCCAAATTTTTTTCTTTGTAAAATGAACCCAGTTGTTACTTAACCAAAACCTAAAGATGAAATAGGAGTATCATTAATGAAAGAAGAGAAATTTTCCAAAAATAAAAAAGAAATTTTTTATCATTCAAATTTTATGTTTGAAGAAGGTGATTTATTTCAAATTATACATTTCAGGGTGGACGACGAGAGCTTGACCCAGATACATTAGAGGAAGCAGTGGAACCTGTCACTTTTGAGGACAGACCAACAGGGCAGTTCGTCATCAACATGGAAAAGCTAGTAAATATGGGTAAAGCCAAACGTGATGCTCAGAAACTGTTTGAGGTCACTGAAGATCAGCTTGGTACCAATGAAGAGGAAATGATTCGTATCTTCGCAGTTCCGGAGGTTTACCAGTCGAGGGCCACTTATGATGAATATGTTAAGGTAATTCCCTCCAGGGATTAAGTGATTGTTCTGAAGAAAAAGACATATTTCATTATCATTGGATTCTATTCATTGAAATCATTGTTTATATATAGCCACTTTCTTAAGAAAGAGTATTTTTGAACTGAAATATTAAACCGAAATAATACATTTATCTAATCGATTACTTATCAGCTGACTCAAAGAGATGTCGAGAACACTATTGATAGGGAAACTTCTGGAAACTTTGGTAAAGGACTTCTAACTATGGGTGAGTTGTACGTTTATGGCCATCTTGTTAGTAAAGGAATTATTTTCCATTTCATAAGATTTTTATTTTTCATTCATGTGATGGTAACCATCTTTCTGTAAATGTAATGCAAACACATTCTCTATTACCATGGCTATAATCTTGAGAATAAGTGTACATGTATACATTTTGATTTTTTGATTGACAGTGATGGCTCTGAAGTGCCGCCCAAAGTATTTTGCTGAACGCCTTGTGTGGACCATGAAGGGGCTTGGGACACACGACTCAGATCTTATCCGTGTCATTACAAGTAGATCAGAGGTAAATGTCTTTAAAATTTTATAATCGAAGCTTAAGTTCGGCTATAAAAATAAATTGAATAGCTAAATTACAAGTGTGACTTACAATTCTGCTATTTATTAATTTATTTTTGTACCCAATTCAAGTGAAGTTAAAGAGATTAGACAAAAATTCATGAATTACTACATGTATAAATAAGTGGAAAATCAGTAGAGATTTAATACTTATCACAGTCATTCATAGAAATCAAATATTTTGGGAATGTCTTGAGTAGGATTTATGTACTTAGAGGCTAGATTTACTTTACTAACGAAGCTCAACAACACGTATTGCACTGCATCTGAATGACCATGTAATTGCATCTCCTTTGTCGATCTGCTTACATTCTAAGTATACATATATTTATATATTATGCTCTTTAGTAAGTCTGTTTTCTCTGTAGATTGATATGGTCCAGATCAAGGATAGTTTTCTGGAAATGACCAAGCAGACATTGTATAATTGGATCGACCAGGATTGTTCTGGTGACTACAAGAAACTTCTCATGGCCATTGTGGGCAAAAATTAATTCAACTGACCAGAATTGTTGTGCTGACTAAAAGAATATTATCAGGATAGTTACGTTTGTCACATGTTAGATTATTACACACTTTATATGCTGAATGATAAAATGTGAAAACCAAAGACAGGGGGTGTTTTCTCTTGGACTTTTTTTTTTTTAGGTCTTTTCATCAGAAAAGAAAATTTGTGAAAATTTACAGTAATTGAGAAATAACAATTCTGAAGATAAATACTTTAATTATGTAAAGATCTTGACTATATTCGAAATAAATTCTTGTTTTAAAATTGTGAAATACTTCTTGAAATGAAGTGGAATCATGAGCAAATAGTTTTTCTTGTCATATATGTTTGATCTCTTTGCAAACTCTTAAACGTACTGTTATGGTCTATTTATTGGTTTATGCTTGAAATTCAAAAGAAATTCGATTGTGATGAAGTTTATTGTTTTGATTTTGTTTATATTTCATTTTACAATGAATGACTATGTTTTGCATTTTTTATGAACAGCACTGTAGATCACCTAGGCATACATACAAATTGAATAATGCACTTTGTGAACATTGTATGCAGTAACCTGTGTCGTTCATGTGAAATGCAAAATATAATCATATAATTAATTCTTACATTTACATTTTACTATTTAATATTTGAAAGGTTATATTTTTTGAAGTCTTTTATTTCTCAAATACTTTTTTTCCGGGATGTAACTTTGTATATTGCTACAATATTACATTCATTTTGTGAGTAAAACTATCTAGAATGTTGTTATAAACACATATCTGTAAACATGATTTATTAATTTTATTGACTTCATAATTTGGTGATCAATTGAAGTTAACAATTTGTTTTTAACAGTATTTTTGGGGACAGTATATGTTTACATTAAAAATGACACAAATTCAGTAATGTTTTCCAGATTCTATTTTGATTCAGATTTTTACCATAAATATTACATAATTTATTGAGTGCAAGGTCTATATGTTATTAATTTTTTCTTGTAAGAATTGATTTTTGCAAGTCGCTGAAATAAGCATTGTTCTTATACATGTGTACTTTAAAAAAAAATCATGAAATAATCTTTCACTTGTATACTGTGTGAGGGCACAAGTATAGGATACATTGTATTTGAAAGAATGGAGAAACATTCCCTCTTTCTCTCCAGTGTGCAGTTCATTACTTGATGGTAAATGGTAAAATGTATCTTTCTACTTTTTATTGTGCATAATTTTATTGGGTTGGGTCTCCTTAACTCCGTTATGATGTCATCTGTTAGAAACATACAAATACAGTGGCGCCGCGGTAATCCGGACGCCTCACCTTCCGGACGATATTTTTTGGGAACCGATTTTTTCCACGTTATTCTGTCTCATTAATCCGGAAATTCGCGTTCCGGATCCGGACGGTCAATTTCTACTACAAAACGTAATATTTCGTTGAAAAATGACTCGTTTATCCGGACGGTAATTTTTCGAGGAACGACTTTTCACACCTTTCTTGCAGTAGTGATAATTATTGTAAAAACATTGTCCGTGGAGTCAGTGTGACCTCTAAACAATAGCGTCTATAATTAGCGTGTGTTTACCTCAGATAAAACACACGTCTTTTATATTATGAAGCCCGAAGAATTTAGCTTATATTGTGCATTAATTCAATTGCTAACGGTATATAAATATATGAGAATTTTGGAGAGCTGTAAATAAAATATTTTACTGAATAATAAATCACGAGATTTTGTTGTGATATCGTGTTGCGTAAGTTTATCAAAATACGATCGTACATTATTTGAAACGTTTTTTTTTCTTTTCATAAGACAATTTAATATTATGATACATAGTTCAAAAAATATATATCTCTATTAATGCACTAAGAAATACGTAACTGGCGTTAGTTATAAATGCCGATCACGTCTTTTCAAGATATATAACTTAAGAGTTTATAGAAAAAGTATTGATTATCCTGAATATGGCTTGTGTTTACGCTGAATGTTTGCAATACGTACACTGATTGCAGTATTTAGTTACTTACTTCCCTATGTAGTGAATATACGCGGTTAGTCATTTGAACATTCTCAATGGTGATAATGAACAGTTCTACTTAATATGAGCTTGAATAAATTAAAAAAAAATGTGCCGAAATAAAACAGTAGCAGATCAAAATTTGGTCAGCCCATGTAACTACACGTCAAATAGAAGGCGAGTAAAGTTTCCTGTGTTAGAAAAGGAAATCTCAACATAAAACTGACTATCCATTTTTCATCGTGTAAATTACATTTTAATTTTTTCTTTTTTAAATATTTATTATTTCTTTTAAAACTATAAAAATGAAATCAATAAGTCAAGGTAAAATAAAGGTGTTTTCTTTGCCTTCACATTTGATACCACTATGTTCATATGTACATGCTTTAAGAGGGTACGTCTTTTAAGAAGTGATTCACTTATCTGGACGATTCATTTATCCGGACGATTTCGTTGGGGACGGAGGCGTCCAGATTAACGAGGCGCCACTGTATGTTACTAAAATTTGACTGAAAAAAAATCCCCTCCCATTTATAACCTGTGATATGATTTTTATTTCTCAACTGTACATTTTATTGCAATATATGAGGATATTTTTGAGTAAAATTTTTAAGACATTATCTAAAGTATGTTGTGATTTTTAATTGATTTAATTTCCAAAGTTTCATATTGAATGTTAAATTATCAATCAGAATTCTGCCTGGCCATGCCAGCTTAAGTAGTCTTCAGTCAATGCATCCACATGCATGAAAGGAAGACATTTGTCCACCAGGGGGACAAAATAGGGGGCCAGGATGTAAATAAATGTCAGTCCCTCTAATGAATTCATAAAAGTGAACTAGTGTAATATGATATTAGTTTCTAATTAATATCACAGCCAATGCTTCAACTATTTATACATATATCAAGAAAGTACAAGTTAAAAAATACTTCTTTATCAGGTTTAATAAATAAAATGAAAAATAAAATGATTGTTTGATAAAATTTTCAGTAGCAATGCTCAGTTGTTAAAATGTATAACTAAAAACAATGTCCTAATCACCACCTAAGTAACTCTTCCACCGCTTCTTTGGTGGTGACATAATGTAATCTCGAGAACAAACAGATTTGTTGTCAAGCGTATCGACGGCATTAGAGTTACATGGTGAAAAAGCTGAAGCATCACATGAACTTTCAGTTTTGAAGGTAAATCTTTTGAACAGACGGTAATTAGAAAGGTAATCTGAAAAAGTCAAATGTCTAGCACAATTTAATTTTTCAGTGACATTTCCACATCCCTGTTCTTGTGAGGTATACCCATCTTTTGGACCAATTTCCATAAAGGTACTGGGCTGAACAGTGTCACTATTATTCTCCATGCAGTCATTAGCACTTCTCATTGAACATTTGCTGCTCAGATTTGAAATATTATCAAGGGAATCACTTGTAAATGGCACAAAACTCTGAAATAAAGAGATATTTTTGCTAGAATCATCTATGGATTTAATTCCAACTATATCCTCACTTTTAGTCTGAATGCTTTCATGCTTTCCCATATCACTGCAGAAGGGCCCCTCAAAATTGTTTGATGTATCAAGGATAATCCAGTGTTTTTCTTTCAACAAAACACCTGTTCTTGTTATTTCTGGTAGTTGTGGAGATATAGGGGGATGATTTAATGATTTAAATGATGAAAGTAGAGATTGCTTTGATGAAAGCTGTTTTGAAGAGAAAGATGATGATGCTTCATCAATTCCTCTAAGATATGTTAATTCAGATGACAAGCAATTCTCATTTATATTCGATTCTGAGTGAAATTTGGCTTCTGTTTCTCTGACTGTTTTCTGGCAAGACAAACTGCTTGAAGACTCTGTGATGTATTCACCTATAACTTCTCTGTCCTGATTATTCTCTTTAGCTTTCTCAGAGTGCTTATTCAACAACCTCATATGTTCCGAATAGGTCCTAGTCCTGCAACACTGTTTTAGATCATAGTTTCTGACAACATTAGTTATCTTCACTCTTCTACATGAATAAGAATCACTGGTATTTTCATCATCAAAAGAGTCTCTGTTATTGTCATCTCTTAAATCTGGATGGGATTCTTCTCTTTCAGCTGACATTGTGTTCTTTTTCAATACTGTGTATGATTCATTCCTATTTTCTACACAAAAGTCTTTCAACATTTTCGGAGGAAGTTTATCATCATGGTCAGTAGTATTTGAATGCACAATAGTCTTATATTTTTATAGTATGTCTGAATCATAATAACTCTCATATGTTTCTAAAGTGTAGTTACATGTTTTTCTTGCATTTTTTCTCAATTTGCCACAATGTCCTCTTATAGATACATGTAATCGTTTGCTGTGCTTATTTGCCATGTGTCTATTCTTGTTGTCTTTCGAATTAAAAATAAAGTTACACATATGACAAGTGTACACTGAGGTTGATTTGCTATTTCCTCTATAACTAGAGATTGAATGCATTGATTTTTCATCTTCAGAATGTTGCACCTTTTTTATCTTCATTTTTAATGGCTTCACAATTTTCAAAGCAACATGTAAAACATCATCCAGTTTATGACTTGGCAAGCCATGCTTATTTAAAACATCAGATACTTCCAATGAATCTGGTTTTGCTGTATTTTCATCTGCATCCATCGAAGAATCAGAAACAGGAGAAGAATTGCTCAGAGTTTTTTGACTTTCAAAGCAGAGTTTTTTCTTGCAGTTTTCACTTTTCAGGATGTCTAAGATGTAATCATCTAACTTGTGTCCTGTCTTCACTCTGTTGAAGTTGTCCATCAATTCCTCACCTGGAAATTCCCAACTTGACGAGGGGGAAAAACTTTCACTTGTATTTGAATCATCATCCATGACTGCTGAACTATTTGAACTGATGCTTGCTGAATTTTCAATCGTCAAATTATCATTAGTGAATCTGTTTGGGGATTTTACACTTTTAAGAAGGCTCAAAATATAAACATGATCTTCATCGTTTTCATCTGTGACTTTTTCCTCCATATTGAAGGTGTTTAAGCTTTAGTTTAACACGATTGATCTACTAACGAAGATCCCTCAGAATTCAACCAAATTCCAAGATTAAAAGAATGACAAAGGCATTCACAATGTTTGAAGTTAACTTTCTGCACATAGCTATGTATAATTCGCAATTATTCAAGGCTAACTCAAGCTATTTCCTTCTGGTTTGGTTAGTTCTTGCTGTTCGCTGTGGAAACTGAAACTCATTGTTTGTTCATGTATTGTGTATTCATGTATTGAGTCTTCTGCAAAAGCAAAGAATATGCATAATTAAAGCCAAGTATGTTTTCATGTATTTTGCAAATTACAGTATAGCATTGTTTTTAACCTTTCATTTCGCGAAATGTCTAAAATTATAAAATAGCGTTACTTACACGTTCTGAAAATGAAACTAGGCTGACGCTATTTTAGAATATCAAACCCGGGTTCATAAAATATATATTTTTAAATTTTACACTTATCATTTTTATCATAAAATGTAAAATGATAGTTCTATATGTATTTTTAGGATTTTAGATGAAAATGAGATTTTCTGAATGATAGTGGAAAAAAATCTTAAAGAAAAATACATCGGGATCGAGGTACAAATACACAGGTCTTCATCAGTTATGACAGAGGAAACGACAAATACAAACAACTTGTTAAACTTTGAAATAGAGGTAGGTATGCACTACTGTGCCAAATATTGCACATTGTTTAACACAAACAATGTAAAGATTTCCCATTAATATGATAACATTTTTCAACAAGAAATGATTTGGGAATCAAATAATTGTATAAAAAGGGGGTGTTGTTATCAGTTTCACCTCAAGGGTACGTATATATGGCAAAAATTAGTACATATTTTTAAAGCATTTGTGTAAAATGTCTTAATGCCTTTTTTATCTTGCAGTTTGATGATGAAGAATTTAAGTCTGACTTGCCAACTGTGGAAAACCCCACACTAGAAAGTATTCTAAATGAGGTAACAATTTTTCTGTTATGTTTTTAACAGGCAGGTAATAAAGTCTCTTTTAAGTAAAAAATAGGTTGACAGTGTGACTGTTTGGGGTGAACACAGATATGTGTATTACTGGATTCCTATTCAGTTTAATTAAGTGATTTGTCTCTTCAAACCCCACAAGACAGTTTGAACTTCTAGACTGTGGCATCACATACAGTTGTATGTTAGTTGCACTACCATAATGAAGTCTGAAAAAAGCAAATTCTAACAAAGAAAGTGTAATCTACCATTTACCTCCAATATCCATTAATTAAATCAAGGTGAGTTTATTATTTCATGGTGAACTATTCTTGTTAGCACAAGAACATAGTAGAAGCGAGATACATTTGCATTGCATTGTAGATTTTGAGATTATTGCAGAAAAAAAACAACATTTGGATCAATTTGCACAGTCCAAATTTTTTTCTTGGCCCAGCATTTGCTTAAAAAGCTTGAAGTGTCGAGTGGTGCTTTGTACCACTAACTTTTTCTATATCGATACGTATCACGATACTTGAGCCACGATGTATCACAATATGTTGAATTGGTTATAAAATTTTTTTTTGTATTAAAACGAACAAAACATTTCTTCACAAATAAGAATAATGGCTTTATTCAAAGAAGTTGTATACCTGTTGTAAAAGAAAATAATTTTACGCAAGTGGTGTTAATTATTATGTATTTCATATTTATATTAATATTTAGCATATTATATCATATATTTAACCCAAAATGTTAAGTAAACAGAGAAAAACGTAAGTTAGAACTTTTTTGCGATATTTCGATATTTCTTCATACGTATCAATATGCGTATCATCCTCACATTGAATCGATATTATCAATAACTCGATATATTGTCCCAGCCCTACTATAACAGTGCACTAACAAATTCAAAAAGCCTTAAATTAAGACTACCGGTAAACAAGTACTATGAACAGTGATTTTTTTTTTGGCATTGTGTATATAATATTGATAGGTTTATTCTAACTATTTTATCTGAATATCATTAAGTATATATATACTGTCATTTTATTAATATACTGTCCATCTACAAAAATCAAGTAAATCCCATTTTTTCCCTTTTGTAGACTGAAGACTATGAGTCACCAGTGGAAGATGACACATCTTCCGTTATATCTGCTGTCCAGGCATTTAAGGACTCAGGTGACACAACCTCCCTGTCCAGTTCTGACAGCAATCGCACAGATCGTAGTGCAAGATCCAAACAGAAGTGAGTTATTCATATTTCATGCCACATTACGTCTTTGTAACTTTCTGTGATCCCTTTCAGCTAAAAACCAAAATAATTTACTTTGAAAAAGCAGACAAAAGTAGATGATTATATTCTTATACAATCTGACTATTGATTTGTTACTTTACAGGAAGAAAATTGATATACAACAAACAGTACATGGTTCAGTTTTGAAACCCAACCGTTTAAAAAATATAGCAGCTCAACTTCACAGTGCAGCTGTTAGTAATACATGTATATATTAATCTACAAACTGTACATTTCATTTGTTAAAATATTTGGATAAACTATAGTTTATCAAGGGAGCTTAAAGCCCAAGTTTCTTTAAAAATGAAAAAAAAAAAAATACATATTTGTTTTTCAAGATGAAGCTTTTCATAACAAGTCATTAACTCTTTATGTTTCATTTGATTTATTGTCCATCTGTTAACAGGAGAGAGTTGATGCAGGAATGCCAACAGCAATGGTATAATTAGTGTGAATTTCATTTGTTTTTCTCTCAAAGTAAATTACTAAAACATTGATTATGTAATGCACATCTGAAGTCTCTTATACTGCAACTTTTAATTAAGAAAATGATTTCATAATCTTTTATGATTGATGTATAGGCTACATATGCTCTCATTTTCAGGCTGTTTCATCACTGATTGCCATTGGAACCTCACATGGACTTGTCCTGGTGTTTGGTAAGACGAAACAATTTCGACATCTTGGAGTTTCTTTTCCTTTTTTTTTTTTGGAAGTGATCTATTATATCACCTTTCTTCTGTTTCCTACAGATCCCAAACAGGTGTTGAAATGGTGTCTAGGGAGTACCGCTGTGGGCCAGCAGTATGGGTCAGTGTCTGCCCTCAGCTTCAACAAAGACTGCACCAGGCTTCTCTCTGGTTTTGCCAAAGGACAGGTGAGAATTTAGAACACTAATGAAGGACTAAAAAGACTTATCCCAGGGATATATGGGATGGATGGAAATGGGACTTCACAAATGAATTTGCATTGGCAGGAATTTGACAATTTTGATATTGTTTTAGATAACAATGTGGGATTTGACCAATGGAAAACTGCTGAGGACAATTACAGATGCTCACCCACCAGGATCAGCTGTCCTTCATGTCAAAGTAAGACTAATACGATGAATAAAACACTAGATATGTCTTGACCATATTTTCCTACTGGATGTCGTTTTAATAAGCTTTGTCTTCAAAAGAAGTCTTTGTTCAGTTTACAGACAGTCCAGTTTTAGCTGTGTGTAGTGACAGTGGGGGATCTGTGTTTGAACTAGAAATGAAGTATGTTATATTTCTGATATCTTTACTACAGGAATGTTTTTACACAATTATTTTTAAATACTGTAAACGAACTGTTTTCCACGGGATCATAATTCTACAGAATCTCAATTTCTGTTTAATCCGCGAGTAGAAAATGTCGCGGATTTCTTAGACTTTCACTATATGCCTTACATGTGTATTATGTACACTAGCTGCGACAAATTTCCATAGAAAATTTGTGACGACAAATTTTCTCAGAAAATTTGTGACCACGTATATGGCATAAATTAATACCACGCGGAAAAAAGTACTTCAACAGTACACATATTTTTAACATATACTTGTATTTTCTTCATTCAAAAGTTAAAGTTTGTCATTGTTTTAAAGAAAAAAGATTTCTTGATCTGTGATTATTGAATTAATCATAGAATTGCTCGATTGTTATTTCAGACGATTGATTGGAGTGCGTACCTGTGAATCAAAATGTCTGTTTTCTGGGAGGTGATTATTTTGATGTTATTCTCTGTAATGCACGAGTGTGCTAAGAGTGATGTTAGATGAAACAAGAAATTTTTTCTGTATAATCTATTTTTTTGTACTGTGTTGTGCTTCAAAACTTTATGATTAATTTAATTTCTCTCACTATCGTTCTCAGTCGAGGAGAAGTCTGTGTGGTTGAACCCCTGCACATGAACCTTACCATCAAAGATCATCCAATGCAGGATGTCATGGTGGTTGCTATGGCAACATTATCTAAAGTAGGTCAATGGTTCTTTAATGTCAAATTTTAATCCCTCCAATAAAAAGGACAGATTTATTTCTTGTGTTGAACATGTTCTTCTTTTCAGTATAGGTGAATCAGTATATTTTTTTCCTTCAGGTTTTGTTGGTAACACTGAGACCCCAATTGAAAGTTGTTTTTACTCATCCCCTTAAGGTGAGATTATTTTTAGATTGATGTTACTGGATTGTCAGTAGCCTCTCTTTGATTGCATGAGTGTATCATAGAACTCTTTTAATATATAGAATGATGCTTTTCTATTCAGGAAATTGTGATCACCTGGCATTTGTATTTAATTAATATAATTACATATGCTTATACATATACCATGATATTATCATTTATAGAATTATGTTAATATTTATAGAATTGTCACTACTTGTATTAATTTTATAGAGTTCTTTTACTATTTATTAGGGA
This sequence comes from Saccostrea echinata, assembly GCF_033153115.1. Classification (NCBI taxonomy): domain Eukaryota; kingdom Metazoa; phylum Mollusca; class Bivalvia; order Ostreida; family Ostreidae; genus Saccostrea; species Saccostrea echinata. The sequence continues at coordinate 9,555,777 of NW_026889774.1, forward strand.
TGGCAATTTGTAACCGGTTAACCAATTAATCGGTCAGAACAATGGTAATCGGTTAAGAAATCTGTAATCAGTTAATCGGAAAAAGTGAAAATATGTGTAAATTTCCTTAAAATTCAATTTGCAATTTAAAAAAATCTATGAATGTTGATAAGTTTAAACGTTTTCACATACATGTATTTAGATTTAATTTATTAGGACTCTTCGGACTGGGGTGTTGGGGTAATTGGTCAATTTGTGAAGTGTTAATTGTTGTTTATACATCAGACCGTTCCCAGCTCGTCCTATATTTTTTTAATAATAATAATTAAATCACTGTTGAGTATTGGGAACAGATTATATTCTTTATCTTTTGCAGTTTTCTGTCAAATTATATTTTTACAAACGTTGTAAATTAAGTGATAGTTAAAAGAGGTTCGTTCCTGAGCTTTTGAGCAGATTTTAGTCTTGACCTCTATTTAAAAAAAACCTGCGCATTGTTTTAGTTCTTATAATAAATTTGGATTGTACAATGCAAAATAAACTATATTCAACTAAAACTCCATGATTTAATTGAGCTATGTGTGCAGATTCTAAAAATATACTTGATAAAAACTTCTCAATACTTTTGAAAGCAGGATCCAACCTCCTTAAACTTTGTTTCTGTTTATGGTGACAATGCAGAATGACCGTATGTAATGTTTGGGGGTCGTCAGAAAGATATCTATGTCCTTGATACATGTATCTCATGTATGTTTTATGGACTTCTTTTCGAAATTGAATTAAAATACGTAAAGTGTATACATATGAAGCATAAACAGAATATTACTAATGCCATTTTTCTTTTCTTTTTATATATATATATTAATTTATTAGGGGTGTATGAATAGAATTAATTTTAAAAAACAATGACTGGAAATGTGTATTTTGTTACGATTAACCGGTTAATCGGTAGGAACATCTTACGATTAACCGATTGGCAATTCTCTATTCAATTGCCATCCCTACTCTTTATAGAATTCTGTTACTGTATAAAGAATTGTGCCACTATTTATAGAATTGTGTTACTATTTATAGGGTAGTCCCACCAGTCTCCCACTGCTTGCCTGGCAGTTTGTCATTATCCAGGTGTCAGAGAGGGACAGAGTCATAGACCCAGTACTGGTGTTTGCTAGGGAATCTACTATCTATTTTTACCAGGTATATGTATAGACAAATCAGAAACTCTGAAATCCAATAGCTAATGCACAGGCACATAAGATAATGCACAGGAACACATGATAATGCAAAGGTATGAGAGCTGTTGAACAGTCTCCTGAGTATTTATTAATACCATATAATTGTTGATTCTAGGTGATCTGTAGTAATGCCCAGGACATAAAATGTACAGGTTTACAGAAGATCAAGGTACCTTACAAGATGCTGGCTGTGGCTGTAAGTATCATAAAGTACATTATATGCATAATATATTGAGTTGAATGGCTAGAGAAATTTTAGATTAAAATGTTTTTGCATTGTAGTGGATGAATCCAAGAGTCCTGGTTGCCTTGGATACAAATGAAAAAATGCATGTCATTGATGTCAGGTCTGAAGAGGAGCTGGAGGTTAGCTGCGGCATTTATTATCATAGAGACATAATCTTGAAAGTTGAAAATGCATACATGTAATATTTGGAAAACCTGTTTAGATGTTTTGTTTGGAAGGGGGGGGGGGGGAGACTTCATATATGATTAGAAGCTTTGTACTTATATTGGGGGTAAGAATTTTAAATCAAATATTTTTATTCTTACAACTTGCTGTTTGTATGCCTGAAAATTCATTACAGGTAGTGGATGTGTCTGATGTACAGTTGGTGTATAATAACAGTCACTTCAAGTCCCTGGCTACAGGAGGCAATGTCAGTCAGGCTCTGGTAAGTTAATCATTACAAGCCCCTGGCTACAGGAGGCAATATCAGTCAGGCTCTGGTAAGTTAATGGCTACTGGAGACAATGTCAGTCAGGCTCTGGTAAGTTAATCATAACAAGTCCCTGGCTACTGGAGGCAATGTCAGTCAGGCTGTGGTAAGTTAATCATAACAAGTCCCTGGCTACAGGAGGCAATGGTCAGTCAGGCCCTGGTAAGTTAATCATAACAAGTCCCTGGCTACAGGAGACAATGTCAGTCAGGCTGTGGTAAGTTAATCATAACAAGTCCCTGGCTACAGGAGGCAATGTCAGTCAGGTTGTGGTAAGTTAATCATAACAAGTCCTTGGCTGCTGGAGGCAATGTCAGTCAGACTCTGGTAAGTTAATCATAACAAGTTCCTGGCTACAGGAGGCAATGTCAGTCAGGCTGTGGTAAGTTAATCATAACAAGTCCCTGGCTACAGGAGGCAATGTCAGTCAGGCTGTGGTAAGTTAATCATAACAAGTCCTTGGCTGCTGGAGGCAATGTCAGTCAGACTCTGGTAAGTTAATCATAACAAGTCCCTGGCTACAGGAGGCAATGTCAGTCAGGCTGTGGTAAGTTAATCATAACAAGTCCCTGGCTACAGGAGGCAATGTCAGTCAGGCTGTGGTAAGTTAATCATAACAAGTCCTTGGCTGCTGGAGGCAATGTCAGTCAGACTCTGGTAAGTTAATCATAACAAGTCCCTGGCTACAGGAGGCAATGTCAGTCAGGCTGTGGTAAGTTAATCATAACAAGTCCCTGGCTACAGGAGGCAATGTCAGTCAGGCTGTGGTAAGTTAATCATAACAAGTTCCTAGCTACAGGAGGCAATGTCAGTCAGGCTGTGGTAAGTTAATCATAACAAGTCCCTGGCTACAGGAGGCAATGTCAATCAGGCTGTGGTAAGTTAATCATAACAAGTTCCTGGCTACAGGAGGCAATGTCAGTCAGGCTGTGGTAAGTTAATCATAACAAGTTCCTGGCTTCAGGAGGCAATGTCAGTCAGGCTGTGGTAAGTTAATCATAACAAGTCCCTGGCTACAGGAGGCAATGTCAGTCAGGCTGTGGTAAGTAAATCATAACAAGTCCCTGGCTACAGGAGGCAATGTCTGTCAGGCTGTGGTAAGTTAATCATGACAAGTCCCTGGCTACAGGAGGCAATGTCAGTCAGACTGTGGTAAGTTAATCATAACAAGTCCCTGGCTACAGGAGGCAATGTCAGTCAGGCTGTGGTAAGTTAATCATAACAAGTTCCTGGCTACAGGAGGCAATGTCAATCAGGCTGTGGTAAGTTAATCATAACAAGTCCCTGGCTACAGGAGGCAATGTCAGTCAGGCTGTGGTAAGTTAATCATAACAAGTCCCTGGCTACAGGAGGCAATGTCATTCAGGCTCTGGTAAGTGAATCATTCTATTTGTTTCCTTTTGTTATGGGAATATTTAAAGTATAAATACAGAAGTTAATCCCTAGTGATGACAGAATACTCCTTCCTCATGTGTAGTTACCTCAGGTATATGTATAGACTTTTTTATCTCAGCTAGGATGATGTGTTCCTGGTTCTGTTTGTTAGTGAACATTGCTGGAGTTCAGTGCCATTTCTAAGTTCATGCTGGGACACATGTTCTTCAAAATCTCAAAGAAAAAAAATTAACCAATGCTGGGTCATGTAACTGGCTATAACTGACATTTGTGTTAAGATTTTTACAGAGCTGTGGATCAGGAGGGGATATTTTTATCAAAGGAGGATAAACTTAGTCCAGACAGTTTTGTGCAATTTTGATTGTTAATTTACATAAAATCCACTTTTCTGTTGACAATGGATTTATTTTCTCTATGTTCAGGCGATGGCTGGGGAGGAGGCCTGCTACCAGACCGTGGTTGGTCACAATGGTCAGTTACTGTTGCTAGGTACCAAGGCTGTGTATGTCTACATGCTACGCAGCTGGAGGGAGGTAAGGCAGTGGTCAATTCATAGCAGTCAAGAAAAGATATACACTGTAGAACAGGGTATTCCCAAAAGAATGACAGTAACTACAATGAAAATCTTACTGCTTACATATATATTGAATCAGAATGTAAAAATCTTCAATTCTCTGCAAGTTTACTGAATATGACCTATGATCCTATGAAGAATCACTTTCATAAAGGTTACAAGCAGTATTTCATTTTTGTCATCATTTACCGTTATGAATCTACTGCAACCAACTGTAATTAAAGCTTACTTTGTATGTATGTTTGTATGTGGATATGTATTGTATTTTCAGCGTATTGATGTTCTGGTGAAGCGGAATAAATACAATGAAGCCTTGGCTCTGGCATTGTCATTTTATGATGGTCGAGCCAAAGCCGTCATTGGACTCAGTGGGTCCTCAAAAATCAAAAGGGAAATAATTTCTAGTATGGTAAGCTAAAGTTTGATGTAAAATGTAAATAATTAAAATCTAGATATTATTTTTTATGCATGCAGAAAAACAGAACCAGTTTATAGTAAATTACTAACTTCTCTGTTTATATCTGTATTTATCAATCTCCCAAGGTCAAAGTATACTGTAAAATCACATATTTTTGTGGGGGCAAATTTTCTTGATTTGAAGGGGGATTGGTTCATGGGGATTGAATTTCATGGTAAGAAATGCAAGATTGTTATATATTTTTGAAACTGATTTTTTAAGGAGGACATGAATTAAGAGGTCTTTCCATACCACAAAAACAAAGAAAATCTAATTATGTTCTCTTTCGCTTCGCTCAGCTGAACATAAATTATTTCCTATTCTTTTTACATAAATAAAAACTCAAACACAAATATTGGAGGAGGCGACAATGTTAGCCAGATTTAATAAAACAGATTTGTACAAATGTAAACGTGTCCATTGGAGTAGTCTTGCAGCCCAGGTTGGAAGAAAAGCACAAAGGCAGTCCTGGAATAGTCCCAAAGATACTATGCAACTCCAGGCTAGGAATCAGATCAACTTTAAAGAAACTGAACAACAATCTACAAAATAAATCTGCTTCATTATTATATGAAAGTAAAATTTTCGGAAAACTGATAGGTCGTGGCTAACTTGTCGAATGGCAATAGAACTTAAAACATGAGTTTAAATACCCTTAGATCGAATTACTACGTGCCACAAAATAGACCCCGAATGTGATTTAAATTAATATAGCGCTTAAGTGACATCAATAGAAAGTATACTGACAAGATACATATTGCCTAGATAGCCGAATCAATATACCTGCCGCCGCTCACGCCGAAGCAACCAGGATCGACCCCACAGAGCATCAAACATTTTTTTTTTTAATGTAACCGAAAAGAAATTTATACCTCCATAAAATATTTTTTTAATGATTTCACTGTATTCAATATTGTACATGTAATTTGTAACATTGTAAATGAATTCTTCATTGTGTAGTTCAAATCCTGTTATTGTTCTGGGCTTAAAAGTCAAAATTGATGTTAGCATTTTCCTATTTTCACACTCCTGGGTTATTTTTCTCAAATCTGAAGGATCAGTATAATATTTGAGTGTTTCATGTCAAAATTCTTTTAGGAAAAGAGATCAAGAATTATGTGTATAGATCCTTGATTATAATTCTTCTGGACAGGATGGGGAGTTTAAGGACAATTGCATGTACACTTTAGCACAAAGTAAAGCTTATTTGTTGTCTTTACAGATGTTAGATCTCCTGTTTGAGTACGTAGACTTGTCCATGACAACACTGTGTCCAGAGAAGGGGAAGATGGAGGAGCTGGAGGCTTACTATCAGGTCTGTAAATGCTGTTAACATCTTGTTAATACTGTAAACATCCTGTAAATACTGTAAACACCCTTTAAATACTTTAACATGTAAATACTGTAAACATCCTCTAATACTGTAAATATCCTGAGAATTCTAGGATCTGCATTCTGTTTAATTACAGATATTGATTCCTTGCAGTTGGATAAAAAAATCAACACTTATTGTATTTAGCTCATTAATGGTTAGAATCCAAAGAATAAAAAATAGAGCAAAGGCCTTACTATAATTCAGGCATTGAACATGAAAAAAATTGTTTAAGCTTGAAAAATGAAAATAGAATTCAATGAATGCTCCAGTAATTCTTGCACCTATTAAGCATTTTTTCAGTTTATCTAAATTTTAGTTTATTAAAAATGATGATGTTTTCCTTAAAAATCAATTCTTAATTCAAAATTTTTCAGAATATTGTTCCTGTATGTGTTGATTACTGTTTACATCTCAACAGAACGTAAGTATTTAATGTTGTTGATGCCATAAAAATATTTATTATATGGTTATAGGTTCTTTACAGTATACAGTATTTTTTTTTAGAATTTCAGAAATATGAAAGGCTGAAATTCGCTTGTTATTGTTGATTTTGTTGACACAAATGTTTTAAACTTTTATTTCAGTGATATTTTGTTCGGGAGGATCTATGACAGATTTGCTGTAGACTACATTGCCCGGGGGACATTTCTGGAGTGTCTGGAGCCGTACATCCTCAGTGACAAGCTTCGTTCCATCCCTCCCAGTGTAATGAAGGACCTTGTGGAGCACTACCAGGATAAAAACATGTTAGAGGGAGTGGAATCCTGCATAGTTCACCTGGAGGTCACAAGTCTGGATATACACCAGGCAAGCTATAATCGCTAGATTTCATTTATGTATTGAATGAATTATTCAGGTGCTTATTCACATTTAAATCTGATATTTTAAAAACTGATATAAATTTACATTATACTATGTTAAAAAGAAAATACATGATCATGCAGTGTCTGAAAAGATTATAAAATGAATGTGTTCAGAGAAGCTTAATTAGGGCTTCACTCTTCCATACAGTGATAGTCTGCCTCCATTCATCTGTCTGTCCTTCAATCTGTCTCTTGGTCTGTCTGTCCAATTTCAGTTGTCCAGATATTATTTTCTCTTCCCTTGGACCAGTTGGGCTCAAACTTAACCCAGAGAGTGCCCACAGGTAGAGCTTTTGCAGTGATGTCGAACCAATTTTCTTGATCAAAAACAAATTTGAAAAATTTCTCAATGTAAAATCCTTGTCCAGAGCATATTTTGTCTCCCCTTGGCCCAGTATGGCTCATACTTCATCCAAAGAGTGTCTGTGTGGATGGTGTGTAGTGGACTTTAAATGAATCAATTTTCTAGATCATAAGTCAAGGTTGAAAAAAACCTCTTTGTGCAAAATCCTTGTCTGGAGATATTTTCTCTCCTTTTGGTCCTTCCTGATTCAAACTTAACTTGTAGAGTGTGTAATGGTAGACTATGTGTGGTGTCCTTCAGCTAAGTTTCTATTATAGTGATCAAGGTTATACATGTAGTTACTGTAAATCTCTGTAATTTTTTTTAAACCCCCGCAAACGAAGTTTAGGGGGGTATATTGGAATCAGCATGTCTGTCTGTCTGTCCATCTGTCCGTCTGTCTGTCTGTCTGTAGACGAGATTTTGTCCTGACCATTTCTTGGAAACTGTTGCAAGGATTTCTCTGAAAATTTGTACACTTATTATTTGCCATATGAAGGTGTGCACCTGGTATTTTCATCATGATTGGATAATTTTTTTGCATTTTACAGGTGTGTTTTTTTTCATTTTTATGTTCCCCAAACGAAGTTTGGGAACATATTGTTTTTACTATGTTTATTATTATTATTATTATTATTATTATTCTTTTTTTTCTACTTTCTTCTCCGGTACTTTTTTGTCCGGGAGTGTTCTCATAGAACCACTCATCCGATTGACATGAAACCTTTTTAGGGTTAATAGGCATGTTGTGTAGGTGTTCGGAACGAAGGTCATTTTGCGCGCACATGCATGCACGTGCGCGCGCGTGCAATGAGTGAAATGACTGATATACTTGATGAAGCCGTAACTTTTATATTTCTTGATGACTTGCTTTGAAACTCAAAATATAAAGATATATTAGTAGTCTAGACAAGATAACATGGTCAAATTAGCGTGAACTCACGCGCATGCACGTGCGCTCTTCTCTGATTGGCTGATACAAAAATCTCAATAATTTCCTTCTTTTTTGACAAAATACTTTGAAATTTAGAAGTATATATTATAAGGTGCTACAGCATGTTATATAGGAAATTTCTTGAACACACGCGCATGCAGGTGTGCTGCAATCTGATTGGTTGAAACTTTAAATGTCTATAACTCCCTTGGTTTTCAACAAAACAGGATGAAATTTACGACATGGATAGGCACATAGAGCTCCTACATTATGATACTATCAAAATTGAATGCAAGGCCATGCATGTGCGTATGCTGAATTCTGATTGGCTATTACTTAAAGGGTTACATCTCTCTTATTTTTCAATGAGATTCTTTAATATTTAACACAAATGTATGTATTGTGAGACACTATAAGAAAATTAATGTGAAAAATGTAGAAAACATGTGCAAGCACAGGCGCTGAAATTTGATTGGCTAATACCCATATGGCTATATCGGAGTAGTTTTCCAATGAAATACCCTTAAAAATAAAGTGTCCATCTATATTACAAAAGTATTGTTTAATTTATTGAAGCTTGTAGGGAATGGGGCATCATAAGGGATTGGGGAGCCGTTTGGGGAACATCTGTAACGGTTCCCGTTACAATTAGCACTAGTTATTATGTGGTTTTGTCCGGATCTGTTCCCAGAGACTATTGCATAGATTTGTATGAAAATTTGTACACTTATTATTTACCATATGAAGATGTGCACCTGGTATTTTCAACATTATTTGATAATTATTCTGCATTTTACAGGTGTTTTTTTTTTTCATTTTTATTGACTTAGTCATTTCGGGTTCATGTCTAAGGTTTGAGACATAGAATCTAGAACAACTGTACAAAAATGTGAACTACAGCTTAAAACTACTTATCAGAACTAAAAAAAAATCACAAAATATTAAAAACAGTTTTTACATTACACAGCAGATAGTGTAAATCTATTTGTCCCTTTGGAGTAATGAGTGGACATGCATCCAGTTAAAGATTAATTAATGAGTTCAGTGTGGGAAGCTGTTAGGGCATCTCTGATCAAGCAGGTCTTATCTATATCTCCTGGGAATTGGGCAGAAAGAACTAAAGATCTCTGTTGTCTAAGCCTCTTAATATTGTAATTTATGTCTGTCAAAATACATAGTTACTGAAACCAGCCTTTTATTTTTAAAATGAGTTTGATATAAAGGTATTAAGATCAATTTGACTTTGTTTAATTAATTATGATTTTTTTTTTCAACAATCAATTTGCAGAGTGTCATGTCTCGCAAAGATGACAGATAACTGCAAACTATTTTTTCAATGTAATTAAAAACACTGTAATTATTAGTATTGATGTTTTATTAGGCTGCACCTTAATTTCATTCATTAAAAAAAAAATATAATGAGTAATTAAATTTTCACTCTAATAACTCGGATCTGTTCCCAGAGACTATTGCATAGATTTGTATGAAAATTTGTACACTTATTATTTACCGTATGAAGATGTGCACCTGGTATTTTCAACATTATTTGTTAATTTTTCTGCATTTTACTGGTGTTTGTTTTTTTCATATTTATTGACTTAGTCACTTCGGGTTCATGTCTAAGGTTTGAGACATAGAATCTAGAACATCTGTACAAAAATGTGAACTATAGCTTAAAACTACTTATCAGAACTAAAAAAAAAATCACAAAATATTAAAAACAGTTTTTACATTACACAGCAGATAGTGTAAATCTATTTGTCCCTTTGGAGTAATGAGTGGACATGCATCCAGTTAAAGATTAATTAATGAGTTCAGTGTGGGAAGCTGTTAGGGCATCTCTGATCAAGCAGGTCTTATCTATATCTCCTGGGAATTGGGCAGAAAGAACTAAAGATCTCTGTTGTCTAAGCCTCTTAATATTGTAATTTATGTCTGTCAAAATACATAGTTACTGAAACCAGCCTTTTATTTTTAAAATGAGTTTGATATAAAGGTATTAAGATCAATTTGACTTTGTATAATTAATTATGATATATTTTTTTTCAACATTAAATCAATTTGCAGAGTGTCATGTCTCACAAAGATGACAGATAGCTGCAAACTATTTTTTCAATGTAATTAAAAACACTGTAATTAGTAGTATTGATGTTTTATTAGGCTGCACATTAGTTTCATTCATTAAAAAAAATATAATGAGTAATTAAATTTTCACTCTAAATGTTTAAGCAAGTTGTGAACACCTCTCACATCTAGAAAACATTAGTGATTTGGTACCTTCTCTGAAAAACCCAGCGAGGGTATTTGTCCCATTTGGACAGTTCTAGTTTCTTTAGTATCCTATTTATTTGTGTAGAACATATTTTCTCTAACCTTAGCCCTGTTGGACTCAAACTTAACCCATTGAATGCCCCATGGGTAGAGGATGTGCAGTGTCCTTGAACCAGTTTTCTAGATGAAAGGTCAAGGTCAAAAAACTTCTTTGTGTAAAATCCTTGTCCAGAGCATATTTTTCTCCCATTGGCCCTACTTGGCTCATACTTCACCCGTAGAGTGTCCATGGGTAGAGAATGTGAAGTGTTCTTGAGCCAAGCATCTTAGTTTGTGGTGAGGGTTAAAGCAAATTTGTAAAATTTCTTTTCTTGAGCATATTTTACTCTCCTTTTGACCCATTTAACTCAAACTTCACCCAAGAGTGTCCTTGGATTTCATCATTATGTCCTTTGCTAAAAGCAGGCTATTTGAGATGGTCACCAATTCAATATTGTCTTAGTTATTATCAGTAATTTAAACATTCTTGATACTAATACATTCTTGAATATTACCAGTGAATAAATTTGGAATGCAAGGTATATTTAAATGATACATTTTTCATTAAAATCAAATATTATGGTCCGAGTAACCAAGTTATCCATGTACCAAGGTACACAATTTCAGACTGTAGAGTATATCCTATTTGAATATTTTTATATTCAAACCTTGTTATCTCGATTTCGATGGGACCGAGCAAAAACTTCGAGATATCTGAGGATTTGAGATATCAAGGGTAAAATACTTAAAGAATAAGTGGTTGGGACTTCCAAATCACTTCGACATATCCATGGTATTCGAGATATCTGTGTTCAAGATATCGAAGTTCAACTGTATAGTACTTTTAAAATGTCAAATAATAAATTCATAACGTCTTCTCAAAACAGGTGGTGAATCTTTGTTGGTCCCATGGACTGTATGATGCCATCATTTATGTGTACAACAAAGGCATGCATGATTACACTACTCCATTAGAAGAACTGCTGGGCATTCTAAAACAAGCCGTCAGCACAGGGATTCAACTGACAGACGAACAGATAAGACTGGGGAACAAGCTGCTGGTGTACATCAGGTATGGTTTATTCTCTCTACAAAACAAGTACAAATATTGTACATAAACTTATTAAACCCCCGCTTGAAAAGCAGTGGGTGTTTAGTGATGGGAGTGTCCGTCCGTCCATCTGTTACGCTTTGGGATACACATCTCTTATCCGCAACTCCTCTTATACCACTGAATAGAATTTGATGATACTTTTACAGAGTATTTGTTACATAGTGCCATTGTGCACCTCCTATTTTACTTTTTGATCAGACAAATATTTCGGGTTTCCAATAGCACAACATAGAACACTGCCATTCTTTCTATAATATTGAGGGATACCCATCTCTTGTCCGTATATCCTCCTATACCACTGAATAAGATTTAATGAGACTTTCACAGAATCTTTATTACATAGTGCCATTGTGCACCTCCTATTCTGCTTTTTGATTGGACACTTATTTCGGATCTCCCACAGCAAAACAGTCATGGACTTTGCCATTTTAAACATATGGGAGGTGGGGAGTATCATTTGTGAGCTCAGTGCTCACAGTTCCTCTTGTTTAAGAATATATTCAAAATTCAGTGAAGATATAAGCCAGGAACTATTTGGAACAATTATGAAGTAGTACATATACTATTGATATTTACACATAAATTAAATACTCATTTGGAAGGGTCTCTTAAGACTATAACTTGTATTATTGTCAAAAATTCATTGTAACATCATTCATACAGTAACATCTCCATATTTTATCAATGTTACAAATTATGAATGGATTAAATTTTTTGTAAGCCATATTTTCTTTTGAAGTAAACACACAATGTTGGGTATACATCAACTTAAGTCTCAAAGCAGGGTACTTGACAACTATTCATGAAATTTCAAGAATTTTTTCAAGAAATACCTATTACAGTTTGAACATACAATCATTTCAGCTGCTGTTTAGCGGGAAGAGCTTATCCCCTGGGTGATATTCCAGAGGATATGGTGGCAGATGTGAAGAGGAATGTCTTTCAGTGTATCACTCGTTTGAGGGTTAAAGATGGTAGGCATATGAAATTATATGTTGTTGAAAATTACACGATAAAAATGTCAAAAATTTTGAAGTATTATTATTCATACATATTCATGGAAGTGCAAATGGCTAATGTTTTAAACAATGACCTAAATTCACAAATTTTAGAATTTTTAGACTGATTTTTTTTTTTGGAGATTGCCTTTATATATGAGTCATTTTCATTAATGGACATTGTTTGGAAAGGATATACATGTATAATTATATAAACTTTATTATTTGAAACTCAGTGCAGTCAAGAAAAAACTGAGTTATCCAAGGACTTTGAGATAACAAGGTTAAAAATACATAAAGAAAGAGTAGTAGGAACTTCCAAGTGACTTTGACATATCCATGATATTCAAGATATCCATGTTTGAGATAATGAAGTTCAACTGTATATGTACAAGTACATACATATGTACACTATACATGCATTACATACTTGTAGATGAATCCACTTACCCATATCTGAGAACACTGCTTCACTTTGATACAAGGGAGTTCCTCAATGTTTTAGCCTTGGTGAGTTGGATCAGTTTCCATTAAGCTACATGTATTAAAGTAGACAGTAATTTTAGATTTTTGAAAATATTTTTGTTTCATTTCTCTTATTTGGAATTTAAAAGTTTTATAAGGCAGAAAGAACCTAGGATCATGAAAATGAAGTTTTAATTTCTTTAATTCCTGACAATTTTTTAAAGTAAAGATGGAGATTACAATGAAATCAACTCAAATGTTGAGGACAAAAATTTCATAAAGGAAACAGTGATTGTCAATGTTAAAAGTTATCTTTCTTTGAAGAGTACCGTTCTTCCTTGCTAGAACAGTTGCCATGGTACCTAAATGATGATTGATTTTTTTTTTCAGGCTTTTGAAGAGAGAGAATTTAATACTGAAGAAGGGTAACACATTTTATTTTTCATGATTTCTTTATGTATTACAGCAGTTTAAGAATTAGAGGGCAGAGAAATTTTTTTTTTACAGAGCACATGAACATGTATAGACTTTTTTTATGTTAAGATATGTTTTTAAAAAAGCCATTATTCAAACTTGTACCATACTGTATTTTAAAACAAAAATGTTTGCAGTGTTGATGCTAAAAGTTTATCTTCAGATATCATGTGTTAGCAGGGTTAATGAAACAAGTTCAAATACAGTAAACTTCTTTTATAACGTATCTCAGGGGACTGTGATAAATCCTACGTTATAACCGGTGTACGTTATAAACGGAGACGGGAAGTACTCAGTACACCTTTACCGTAAGCACTTTTCAAACTGCTAGTGTGTTATTAATATTTTAAAGTATGTATAGTATGTAAATAAATGATTTACAGGTATATTTGGTTTCATGCCTTATATTAAGAAAGATTTAATATTCACTAACATTTTATTTTCACAAAGTATAAATTATTTCAAAATCACTTAAGTGCTGTACAATCTTGATCATCGTCAGATCATATAAAGAGTCCGTGATGTTTGTCTGTTTGGCCTGACGACATTTATTTACAAAAGTCTCCAGAGTTGCCAGAGTCGTGAAAACTTCGGACTAATGCCCTTTGATCGTCAGGGTAGATGGTATGCATGTGTCAGGCATGGCCTCGTCGTCGTCGCGGTCTAGTGATACTGAATCAATGTATTTTTCTTTCACTAGTTTAATTATATCATTTTCGGTTATATTGCTATTTACTGACTCAAAGGTGAATTTTTATTCAAACAATTATGAGTACATCTACTGGATGACCTTTATCAAACAATTATTAAAAATACATCTACCTGAAACAACAAGAAAACCTTGTTAGAAAATCACCCATTACGGAGAAGCTATGAAGTCAACAAACCGTGACTAATCTGCAGTCACTGAGCTGATAGAAAACTCTGAAAAGGTGTGAAACCACGTGTCAGAATACATTATAAGAGGTGTAATTATGTAACCGAGTACGTTATAAAAGAAGTTTACTGTACTGTGAAATCACTAATTTTCATACAATTTAATTTTCGTTGATTTTATGGTATGAAAAGACCATGAATTCATGTCCTCTAAGAAGTGCTAAATTGTAATTAAAACAATGCTATACTTCTTCAACCATGAAATAAAATCCCCACAAACCAATATATTTTTCTCAAACCCTGAATATTTGACCTCACGAAAATAAGTGATTTCAGGATACAGAATCGTCAGAGAGTTGTGGATATCCTTCTACAAGTGATGGTTGAAAGTGGGGAGTTCACTGTAAGTCTCTCATTAGGGATTCTTGAGCAGATTCTTTCAGATGTACTGTTACATCAATTGTTAAAAGAGTTCAGTTTTCATTGGAAAAAAAGAGATTGAAAGAAGGTATTTAGAATTTTTTTTATGAATTCTCAGAAATCAATCAAGATGTTTTCAGTTAAAGTTGTAGAATGTTATGGAGAATGGAATATTGTTCGACATTAATGCACACATACCTGTACATACATTTACAGCAATAAAAACATATGTGACAAATGATATTTGAAATTTCTGCATTTAATATGATTTGAAGCGCAGGTGAAGTCTTCAGATAGTTTTTTCTGTTTTGTAGCCCACACAGATAGGAATCCTTTTCACGTTTCTAGCCAGACAGATGGCCTGTCATGAAAACACAATCCTCGTCAACAGAGTCCTGTTTGAACAGGTGCTTTATAATTATCAAATGGAAAATAGATGATGAAAATTAGATTTATAGCTTTGTTATATAAGCTAATCAAAGTTTGTAATTAATGATTTTTTTTAATACTGACTTCTCATATGATACTGTAAACCAACTATTATTCAGGTCATCTTTCATTTGCAATTCAGCAGTTTGAAATCAATCCGCAACTATTAATTTTCATGACCTAGGAAACATTCTCTACAAATACAAAGCAAAATAAATGGTTTGGAGCGATGAATATTTGCGAGTTAAAGAAGGTCACGAAACTCGCAGATATTTATCACGTGAATAAAAGCTGGTTTACAGTAAAATGAATAGTATGTTTGACCTTGTTTATGAGGACAATATTGTTGGTGTTCCAGGTCTTAGAGTTTTTAGCTAACCCTGAGGATGACTCCCGCCATGAGGAGAGACAGCAGGCTCTGATGGAGCTCCTCCAGGCAGGGGGATTAAAACAGGTGGATGAGGAAAAGTTACTGTCTATGGCTGAGAATGCCAAGTTGTGAGTAATGTTTATTTCCTCCCTGAAGTATTCCATTATCAAAATACATTCAGTTGAACTTCACTATCTTGAACACGGCTATCTCGAATACCTTAGATATGTCAAAGTCATTTGGAAGTCCCAAGCACTTTATCTTTAAGTATCTTACCCTCAATATCTCGAACCCTTGGATATCTCGAAGTTTTTTCTCAGTCCCATCGAGTTTGAGATAACGAGGTTTGACTGTATTTTACAACTAATGGTTAGGTTAGTAATCTGTGAGTTTTCATGAAGAGAATGGACATAACATTTTTAAAAAAATCAGTAAAATAAATATTGAAGCCCTTGAAATCTATTTTATTAGCTCTTCTGAGCCAAAGGCTCAAAGAGCTAATGCTATGGCCATTTGTGCGGTGTGCGTAAACTTTTTAGAATATGGGCCATAACTTAAGAACCCCTTGGCCAATTATTGTCAAATTTGTCACAGGGTATCCTTGGCCCAAGGGCTCCCTTTTATACTAAAACTGGGGTTGTGACCCTTTAACAAGGGGAGATAATTAGGAAAATAGAAACAAAAGTACTGGTTGCTAAAAAATCTTCTTCTCAAGAACCACTGGGCAGATTATCACCAAACTTACACAAAAAGATGAGGATATGTTGTAGATTAAAATTTGCACGGGGATTTACCCTGGGGCAAAGGGCGTGGTCTCAAGGTCACTTCAAAGTTGACCAAAAATTACATTTTATTAAAATGTTGATATTTTGCTTACTATAAGGACTAGGACCATCAAATCTTGTCAGTTGGTGCATCTAAGGACCTCATATCATGTTGACTCAAAAGTAGGTCACGGTGACCTACTTTTTAAATTTTGCGGCCATTCTTTTTCAAAATGATTTAGAGGCATATTTTGAACAATTTAAGGCCTATGATCATCAAACTTTGTCAGTTGATGCATCTTGGGTCCTCAAAGTACGTCAACTAAAAAGTAGGTCACCTTGACCTACTTTTTGAATTTTATGGCTAATCTTTTTTAAAACAATTAAGGTCATTAATTCGAATACGGGGAGGCTTAGAATCATTAAATCTTGTTAGATGATGCATCTTGGGGCCATAAAACATATTTATTAAAAAGTAGGTCACAGTGACCTACTTTTTGAACTTCGCAGGCATTCGATTTCAAAGCGTTTTAGAGGCATAATTTGGACATTTTAAGTCCTATGATCATAAAACTTTGCAAGTTGATGCATCTTGGGTCCTCAAAAAAGGTCAACTGAAAAGTAGGTCACCGTGACCTACTTTTCAATTTATATGACTATAATTAAATATTTCAGGTACTAATTGGCTTAGAATCATAAAACTTTGTCAGTTGATGCATCTTGGGTCTTTGGAGTAGGTCGACTAAAAAGTAGGTCACCGTGACCTACTTTTGAAAATTTATGGCTTTAATTAAATATTTGGGGTACGAATTGGCTTAGAATCATCAAACTTTGTCAGTTGATGCCTCATGGGTTTTCGGAGTAGGTCGATTAAAAAGTAGGTCACCATGACATACTTTCGGAAAATTTATGGCTTTAATAAAATATTTTGGGTACTAATTGGCTTAGAATCATAAAACTTTGTCAGTTTAAGCGTCATGGGTCTTCGAAGTACAACAACTGAAAAGTAGGTCACGGTGACCTACTTATGAAAATTTATGGCTTTAGTCAAATATTTCGGGTACTAATTGGCTTAGAATCTTTAAACTTTGTCAGTTGATGCATCTTGGGTCCTCGGAGTACAACAACTGAAAAGTAGGTCACGGTGACCTACTTGTGAAATTTTATGGCTGTATTTAATATTTTCAGGAATTATTTGGCTTAGAGTCGTCAAAATTTGTCAGTTGATGCATCTTTGGTCCTCGGAGTAGGTTGACTGAAAAGTAGGTCACCGTGACCTACTTTTGAAAATTTATGGCTGTAATTAAATATTTTGGGTACTTATTGGCTAGAATCATCAAACTTTGTCAGTCGATGTATCTTTGGTCCTCGGAGTACAGCAACTGAAAAGTAGGTCACGGTGACCTACTTTTGAAAATTTATGGCTTTAATTAAATATTACAGGTACTAATTGGCTTAGAATCATCAAACTTTTGCATCTTGGGTCCTTGGAGTAAAACAATTGAAAAGTAGGTCACTTTGACCTACTTATAAAATTTTATGGTTATAATTTTAAAAAAATATTTTAGGTATTAATTGGCTTAGAATCATCAAACTTGGTTGATGGGTCTTCAGAGAATGACAAGTGATAAGTAGGTCACCATGACCAACTCTCAGGTACTAATTGGCTTAGAATCATCTTGGGTTCTCAGAGTGTGAATTGGAATTTCAAGGGTTTATCTAAATATACAGGATACTTCGAGGCTTCAAATAGAAGTGATAGGTTGTACAGTTTATCAGAAGAGCGATTCAAGGCCCATGGGCCTCTTGTTCACTCAGCTATCGAGTCTGTGAGTTGCTGTATGAAAAGAGAAGACAATTTGACAAGATTTTATCCTGTTACCTGAGAGATCCCTCAAGAAAGGTACTTGTATTGATTCAAAAGTTTTATAAAGTCATATGTTGCCCCAAAAAAAGTTATAAAAACCATAGATTCACCCAGGACATGCATATTCGTGTTTGTATGCTATCTGTAAAAGTGTTGTGTTTCATGGCTTAAAGCCACTTTACAAGTCTTTCTGTCTTTTGTCAGTATCATGCCTTCAGCTACATCACCAGCATACTGAACAGTGAAAGATTTACAAAGGAGGAACAAGAAAGGCTAAAAGAAGAGGCTTTTAGTCACTTAGAGGTAACAAACCAATAAAAATCTGTCACTCGCAGGAAACTAACCAATCAAAATCTGTCACTCGCAGGAAACAAACCAATCAAAATCTGTCACACAGAGGTAACAAACCAATCAAAATCTGTCTATATTTGACACAGTTCTCCTAAACATGTGACAGAGTAGCTGAGTTGAACTTTACCTACCTATAAACTTTTGCAGGAACTAGTTTCCATTGATTGTAAACAAGCAGCTCAGATGGTGATTTCTACCATGCCCAAAAATTTGGGAGTAGTCGCCAATAAAATGAAGAGTAATCCTAAGATTTTGTTTGAGTTCCTGAAAGGAGTGATGTCATACAGGTACGTTATTTCTGTAAAATTTGAAGAAGTTACATATGTATTGCTAGGGTGTGTGGTAGACATAGGGATCCCTTTCCCTGTGTTAATCTTTGTGGCATTTTGCCTTCACTATAACATCACTTTTTCATGAATTTTCATGGGAGTAATTATTATAAAAAGATGTTGCACAAAAATGATGAATGTAAAAGTAACACTGAAGTCCAAGATTCCTTATCATAAACAAACGAATGGAATGAACTTATTTTTACACTTATTACTTCACTTCTGCAATTCTTAAATTTACTGCATTTTGCAAACAAACAGGCAGGATTATTATATTATATTAACTAAAGTGTAAAATTTAAAGAAAATTTCCCTTTCCACTGTATATACAAAAATGAATTGTGTATTTTTTATGACCTTTTTCTAAATTAATTTAACATCCCCCCCCCTTTTTTTTTTACATGCATCTTTAAATCAAGCAAGCATTGTGGCCCATGGGACCCTTATTGCATGTACCGTTATGTCTAATAGTGTCATTCTGTTTGATACATGTCACAGTCTGTTTGATACATGTCACAGTCTGTTTGATACATGTCACAGTCTGATATATGTCACAGGGAATCTGGTAGCAGTGCCATACACACTGACAAACAGGTGAATGTGGAGCCATGGATCCTAGAACTGTATGTGGATCTAATGTGTCAGTTCAGGCCCCAAGATGTGTATAATTTTATCAAGCTTAATGAGGGATACAGGCTGGAACAAACACTGGGGGTAAGTGCTTTCTTTCTAAATCAATCAATCAATCAATCAATCATTGATTCAGTGAATGATACTGTATTTAGAGTTTATAAAAATAGTTTTAGTAATATATCAGTATTCCTCCCTGATTTAGATATTTCAGCAAGATGATCTCAAATATTGTATTAAAAAAGATCAAATTAAGACCTCATCATCTAAAATTGCTGTTGATTTATTATACATGTAAAATAAGATGAAAAATTGATTATAGGCATGTTAAAATATTTTGTAATACTAGTATTAATAGCTGTATTTCATGTAATGGAAATTGTCCTACCTATGACACAGATCTGTAGAAAACACAAGCACTCGGAAGCCACAGCATACCTACTGGAGAAAGCGGGGGACATTCAGGGGGCATTTGGAATCATACTGACTGTAAGACATTGGACAGCTTATTTTTATTTATTTATATATACAATGTATAAACTAAAGCATTCTACAGGAAAGTTTTGTTGTAAATGTATACATACAAGTATATATTTCATGGACACCTGTATTTTTGATAATTTTAGAACCTTCAGAACAAACTGAAGTTACTGACCAATGAGCTGCTGACACCGGATTCAGAGAAAGGTATGTACAGCTCTAGGATTGATTTCTTTATGAAGTTAGTGTGTTGCCAATCATACTTGTGCAATAATTATGTATGTCACAGTTGTTAAAAAGTAAATCTTGATATGAAAATGAACCCAGAGTCCCCTAGTGCAGCATGCCCTGTACACAGTCTTGCAGAGCTGTCATTACTATAATTGACTTATATAAAGTAGGAAGTCATGACATCTTTGATGTTTTACCATTACATGTACACATTGTAAAATTCATATAAAGTGCTTTTTTTCTGAATACAGATGTCACAGTACAGTTCCAGGAAGTAGAGACCCTTATTGTAGTGGTCATACAGTTGTGTCAAAGGAACTCTGGGAAAATGGATGAGGCTGGCCGAGAGGTAATCATATCAACCCCAACCCCCAAACCCCCCAACCCCCCAAAAAAGGAAAAAAAAATTCTTGTTAAAAAATATCATGTAACAAAAATGAAAACTCTAAGTTTCCAGAAGTAGTGTTTGAAGCAGATACTGTATGTGTACTTAAAAAAGCGAGCTTCATATTTTAGCGCCTTTGCCACAGACAACAATGCTAATTAATGAATACCGTTAATAAATCATTAATAAATACATCATGATGGCGCAAACGTATGTAGAGCTAATTCAGGATTACGCCAAACACTCCATACCCAGTGATTCTGCTAAATTTTGAATACGCCAATTTATGTACATGATTACTTAACCCATTCAATATGATATGCCTGTATTTTTCAGTCTCTTTGGTTCCCTCTACTTGAGACTGTCATGTCACCACAAAGAAAACTAAAAGATATAAACAACAAACAGATTCAAGAAGGTACATGTCTTTTACTTCATTGAAAAATGTTTTTATATTATATGCTTTTATCAATTAACAGAAGTCTTTGTTCAGAATGAATCTATTTTAAAAATTGAATTTTGAATTGAATTAAATTTTTCATTATTTTGCCATTCCCCAAGTAGGAAATACTTGATTTTTTTTTAAGTAGGAAATACTTGATTTTTTTTATCAACATTATGGATTTATCAGGGTTGGGGTCAAATACTTTGAAATGTAATTAATTACTTTCAAATACATTGATAATTTTGTCAATTACTTGCAATTACAATTACATTGATTTTTTCAAATGTAATTAATTACTCTCAATTACTTTGACAAATGTAATTAAATACATTTCAATTACTTAAGTTTTATTTTTAAAAAATCTTGAGAACAAATACATATATAAACGGCACTGAGATACACAAAGCATTATGTACTGAAATATTTTTACTGTTTTGAGTTCATTTTAATCATCATCAGATTTTCAAACACAGCATCACTCAAACGACATCTCAAATGACACGAAAAGAATTCATGTTTCGTTCTGAATAAGGTTTTTACTATAATGAACTTTTATTCAGTGTTTTTGTTCTTGGATATTAGAGGGGTTCACACCTGGACAAAATTACACCTCTACCTATTGCCCTGGGCAGTGTGACATGCTGTATAAACAAATTAAGCACTCTGAGACATTTAATTGTTGCACAAACACAAGCCCATGCCACTCAGGTATACTGAACTGTGTATCTTGAAAAGACACCTTTTTAAACTTACAAGTAATTGAAATGTAATTGAAAAGTAATTGAAAATACATGACATTTTTGGAATTGTATTTAAATACATTCAATTACTTGTAATTGAAGACTGGCTCAAATACAGATTACTTCCAATTACTTTAGAAAATGTAATTAATTACGCTCAATTACAAATACTAATTACAATTACCCCATCCCTGGGATTTATATTAATAAACTGTGTCATGCAGTCTCTTAATTTACAGTATTAACATGTAAAAGTGACCTGTAACAGTTACCTGTATACTAGTATATACATGTAGATCCTTGGCTTGTAAAGAGCTTTGAGTACCTTGACAATATACAGTCAAACCTCGTTATCTCAAACTCCATGGGACTGAGAAAAAACTTTGAGATATCCGAGGATTCGAGATATTGAGGGTAAAATACTTAAAGAATATGTGGTTGGGACATTCGGATCACTTCGACATATCCATGGTATTCGAGATATCGGTGTTCGAGATACTGAAGTTCAACTGTAGATGAAAAATTTGAGATCACAAGTTCAAGACATAAACAAATTAAGCTTTCATTGATGATTTTTAAATGTATTTTCATGTAGAATAAAAATGAGATATCCAATTCATTTCAGATTTCAAAAAAGCTACACACCATGTCCTCAACAGCATGATGGGATACATAGCATTACCCACAATTCTCCACAAAATCATGCAGGTTAGATTGATAGAACAGAAAAAAGATATTTAAATAAAAGGATACTCATAGATGTTAACAGCAAGAGAAATGTTATGCAGAAAAAAAGCATAGATAATCAGTGATAATTCTTAAGCATGTATTGAACCTGGTTCTATTAATCTACATGTATACTTACATGTTTCATGTTGTTGCATGTTTAAATTCTGTTTTCTGTTTATCATCTGGTTTATACATGTACATGTAGGTATAAAGTACTGTGAATGACTTTTCGTGTTTTGTATGAGTTTATTTTTGGAAGAAAGTGCAGGCAGCATTTACTAATAGGATATGATTTTTATGAGTTATCTATCAGAAATCTGTTTTCTCTCAGGATCCTGCCTATAGTACTGGAAAGTTTGGAGAAGTCAGGGAATTAATTCTAGGAATGCTGGAAACTTATAATTATGAGCAGGTGTGTATAAATTTGTTTTCAGCATAGTCGCCAATCACCCAATTTCGTTGGGTTACATCCGATTTTTCGACCCTTAACCTGATTATTTCTTATGACACGGAGGGTCATGCTTTTCACCAGATTTTTGCTGAACAACCTGAAAATCTCCCGATTTCCAGATTTGATTTGTAAATTAGTTCGCACATGTCATTTCCAGTTATTAACCCAAGTTTGGATCTGGTAAACAATGTCGATGGCTATGTACCGTAGGCTGTTTATCGGTAAATTATCAGTACGGGTGTTAACAATTATCTGGGAAATGTTTTCATAATATTTCATAATGTTTTCATTTTAATTCATTAAATATTCAAATTTGCAATTGCTTCTTTTCAATTAAATGATTCTAAATATACAGGTGCATATTGTACAATGTATATATATGCAAGGCTAATTGTATTCGGCGCGTCGGCGCGCCAGCGCGTCCATCTCAACCCGATATCACAAAAGTATTTTCTCCCTGCATTAAAACACTCAAATGACATCGATTTTCTTTATAATTTAAGCATTATCGGTTATATTCAAGTCGACAGCCCGAGCCCGATTGTATTTTTTTGTTGGGTGGATCCAGAAATTTTTCCCTAGGAGGTGTTGGCTCAAATCGCAAGGGGAAGAGGTCCAAGGCAAAGCTTTAGTAATTTTACTATGTCAGTTCAAATAAATTTGAATTTTCCAGGGATCCGGATCCCATTTGATCCATGCATGCCTTACCACAATTTGTGCTAGAGTAATCCGAAATACCCCAATTTTTTGAGTTGGCCTATACTTTCGATTTCTCTCTCTCTCTCTCTCTCTCTCTCTCTCTCTCTCTCCAAACATTAACTATATACATGTATAGCATTTAAAAATATTTAGTGCTTTGGTTTTTATAAATTTTCTTTATGTATAACAAAAATTTACCGGTATTACGTAATGACCCTAGACATTAACTATATACATGTATAGCATTTAAAAATATTTAGTGCTTTGGTTTTTATAAATTTTCTTTATGTATAATAAAAATTTACCTGTATTACGTAATGACCCTAGACTCTAGAGTTTAACCCCCTTTTTAGAGACTTGATTATCATGGCAATAAGCTGCAAAACATTGGTATCAGTGTTTGACAAATATTCCTTGTTACGTATTAAAATATTACTACTACTAAAAATTAGCTTGTTCTTTATTTGAGCAGGGGGAGTAACTTTAGTTACAGATACATAAAGTCCTGCCTCCCCATATTGTAGTCTTCTCAACCACTAAGCTCATTACAAATCCAATCATATAAAATACATCTACAATGGTTCCATCAACATTCCTTAAACATTAATTTTTTTTTTTTTTTTTTTTTTTGTTTGTTTGTTTGTTTGTTTTGCAGAGTGAAAATTAAAATAGAATTTGATGGTCATTAAAGTAAGAAGCATACCAAAAAGGTTTATGATGACCTGTGTTTACGAAATACTGAATCATTCGCTGATTGCACAAAAATTGATGCCAATGAAAATTGATAAAACTAGTGTATTAATTAGTGGATAAAAGAATATGAATAAAAGAAACAACAGGCGGTTAAATAATGGTATCAGGTTCGTTCGCCCTATCTACCTGTTCGCATGAATCCGTTCGCGCAGGGTCCGTTCGCCATTATTCTTGTTCACCCTATATCTCGTTCGCCCTATTATATATACAGTATATAGTAAATATCAACATTTATAATTAATTTTATTAAATATTTTACTTGGTGTTTTTTTCAAATGTTGCTACAGTATTTTTTTTTATTAACCGTAATCTTAATGAAGTAATTCAAATTTGATATTTATGCTCTTTACATGCTTAATTGATTTAATTATACTTAATAATGTCACTGTAATTTAGGGGATCATACAATCTGCGTTATGTTCAATTAAAGGACTGAGATGTTAATTTCTGTTGGTCTGCTGGGTCTTTGATTAGTACAGGTATAAATTACCGGTATAGTGTGACCACATGCATTCGTCTGTTGTCTCCCGTGTGCAATTTATGTACCAATGTACATATAATTTATTTAAAAAATCCATTGGTTAATTATTCAATTTCTGCAATATAAATAAGGCGAACGGACCCTGTGCAAACAAGTGATGTTGAAGCTTCAAAAACAAAATTCCATCTATAAAACTTTCTCTTTTTAGCCGAGCGCATTGCTCGTAGAGCAATAGCCGGTTTATGTTACGGTGTTCAACCGGAAATACTGCTTCCTCACCGCCAAATTAAATATGAGTAAGAATAAAGTACGTATGCTCAACCACCTTTGAAGCAATACAAACACTTAATTAAACAAATTTAATTTAACTAAGAAATTCTCTAAAAAAAAAAAAAAAAAAAAAAAAAAAAAAAAAATTGATAATATACTTTCTCCCCTTTTCTTCAATAAATTATTTGTTTAAAAGATGCGATAGGTAATTTCATCAAGTCTGCCAGCTTCACATTCTATAGATAAAGGTTGTGTTACCAGGCTAATGCGGGGAGCATGTGACCCGATGCACACCTTTATGCAAAACTCCCCGCTGAGGACCCGTCTGTGTATAAACGTTTGACCTTGCTGCATCAATGTAAATTCAAACTGCATTTTATTTTATTTTATCTTTTAAACATTTTTTTTATTTATACTATATGCCATAAATATATTTTTGTGTTACATATTCTTCCAGTGTCTTGTTGTTATTCATCTGTAATTACAATGTATGTTTCATGTAAAACGGACTTGTTCACTTCTCTGTAAATGAGCCCGGCTCTCTGTACTTCTCAGTACTTTGATTATTTATGATATCGAGCCCGATGCTAACAATATTGTATAAGCGATAATTTATTTTAAGCCATATGCAATATGAATGGAAAATATGTCGTGAATGTTGTTACAGATTTTGACCAGATTTTTCTCTTTCCAGAGAGGGTCATGACCCTCTCTTTCCAGAGAGGGTCATGACCCTCTTTTTATTACATGTTAGGGGTTGGCAAGTATGGTTTTCAGCACGATTTTCATCACGTAGACAAGGGAGTTAACCCTATAGAGATACAGGAAAATGAAAAGTTATTTATAGACTTGCTACTAGCATCTGGTAAAAGGATTGGTTTAACAAAGGGAGTAAATCTTAGGAATGCAGGAATTTTATTGCCTGACGCCACGTGCGTCAGGCACTGTAAGGATTAATTTTTCAGGGATCCGAAACAAAGCGATCATTCTTAACTAGATTTTATGCAAGCTGATTTACATCGGAATTTGTTACCTGCATTTAAACAAATACAGTTTGCAGAAGAAAGAATCATATAACTGATGCAAAATAATGAAGTGTTTAATTCCTTCAGTTTTTTTTGCATGCACATGTTTATTCTTTGCGATTCTTTGTACAGACATGTCCGTCTAACATTTTTTCTGCGTTTCTAAACTACTGGATCAGTCCATTTGCCTTCTACGAAAGGGGTGATACAATCGTTTCGCGCCAAATGTTACATGTAAATTATCTTCGCGCCTTTTTCTTGGGTTGTTTCAACTTTTAACATGATTCTTAAGCTCCAGATTTTTTATTGACAGTAAATTTTATCTCATTTTTTAAGAGAACACATTGAATATGGACAGGCAACACTAAAGCAATGGATCTGTAGATTATTCTTACTATTTATCCCATAAGTAGACTAGTCTAATCACAAACAAACTCCCTCCACCTAGTAAATGAGACATCCCTTCTTGATTCAGTCTGTTTTCCACTTAGCCTTTCTTTCAATATTACATAAATAATGTACGTTACAAGGTTAGGTTTTTAAAAAAGCTTAGAAAGTCAGCGAGTAGCATATTACTTCATGCTTTGTGATAAACAAGGGTTTCCTTTTAATACAGTGACAAGAGTGTAGGTCAGTATCGGTAGACATGGTAGAAGAATGGTCTTCACTCCCGTAAGGTTCTAAGTAAAGAATCGGTAAAATGAAGAAGACATCATGATCTCTACTGGTTTTCATTTCATAAAAAGCACGTCAGTTATTATAAATATGAGAAAGGTCCAGAAATCGATTGAAAAGGAAAAACAAAACAATTTCAAAACTGTAGGGGCAACTGGGGTAAGTGGACACATTAAAGGTTTAATTGGAGTCTGAAAACTTCTAATCTGAACTAATCTTTCTTGTAATATACTAAACTGATAGTTCACTCTTATCTCTTTGTAGTGTAAAATATTTCTCAACTTAATTCAAATGGTTTGAAATATATGGGCTAAAAAGTTAAATTTTAAAAAGTGTTCACTTACCCCATAGATTTGGGGTAAATGGACAGTGTTGAAAATTATGAAATAACAGTACACATTGTCTTTGAAGATACAATTACACATCCTTATATTATCGACAAAAAAGTTAAAATTAATGAATCTTTTTTTTCTTTTTTCAAAATTGAAATTAATTTTCTGAGATCGATCACTAACCGTTATCTTTACCCTTTTTCAATTATGAAAAATTTTGAAATGCATATATGTTTTTCTAACTTTAATGACATAAAATCATCGATATAATTCCAGTGACTCAAAACATCCAATATGTAAGGTATTTCACACAAGTAAACATTCTCCAACACACTAGAAAGTGGAAAACCAAATCAAAAAAATTATCAATGCTTGTCACATACAAAATGTTCTAGCTGGCGTCCATATTTTCCAGTGCAAGATTCGTGGTACCAATCATCACAACTAGTACATTTAACCCAGTCCTCATCATCTGAATCTTCATCATAATAGTACCCCCCACAGTAGGAGCAGCAATTAATGGTGTCAGTGTGAGAAGGGATATTTTCCTTTGACTTTGATGTAGTCTTCTTTGATTTACTTGTAGGCTTAATAAGCTGTTTCTTCAATTTTTCCATCTCTTTCTTTTGTTTCTTTTCTTCACGCTCTTTTTTTCTTATTTCTTTTTCCATCTGGTCTTTTTCTCTTTTTTCCTCCTTTTGTCTGATCTCATTGATGAATTCATTCTCTGTTACACATCTTGCACCAAGAACTTTCTTAGTTTTTCTTTGAGCTGGTTCTTTGACAACTGTTGGAAGTTGAAGTGCTTCTGTAATTTCTTCTGAGACTGACAAGGAGCTCCTTGGAACCTGGGTTGGTTGACCAATAGAGACTGCCATGTTCTCAGCTGATGCATTTCCCCCTCACTGGTAGTGCTGGTTACAGAAGCTAAGACAGAAGTTTTTGATGGCCCAAATGCCTCTGCAGGAATAGCCAGAGGGTTGAAGGGAAAAATACCTGTAGCTCTAAAACCTCCAAAGATATTTACCATATTCATTTTCTCATTAT
The DNA here is from genome assembly GCF_033153115.1 of Saccostrea echinata. Lineage (NCBI taxonomy): Eukaryota > Metazoa > Mollusca > Bivalvia > Ostreida > Ostreidae > Saccostrea > Saccostrea echinata. Next base: position 9,583,791 of record NW_026889774.1, read on the forward strand.
ATGCATGAGAGAAAATTCCGCAAAAGTAATATCTGGATATTTGTCTGCCAGGATTTGATTTCAAAAATGATTCACAATGCTTGTAGTATGCCTTCTTTAAGGGCCCAAAAACACTTCTGTCCAGTGGCTGTGTCCAATGCGTTGTGTGAGGCGGCAAGCAGAATATTTCAACGTCATTTGTCTTCGCTGCTTCCAGAAGATGAAGTGTAATATGAGAGGCATGGCCATCTACTATCAGCAACACTGGTCTTTGAGGTGAGAGGTTGGACAAAAAAATCTTTTCAAACCATATTCCAAACAGTTCTCCATCAATAAATGAGCTTTTACTGCATGCAAACAGTGTGTTCTTTGGTGCACTGCTCATTAAAGCTTGACTGATTCTTTTTCCTTTGAAAATCACCATATGTGGCAAAACATGGGCCTCAGCATTTACACAACACAAAACTGTAATGTTTTCACCCCTTTCACCACTTGTTTTCGCATGAATGGCTTTCTTCCCCTTCCTCCCCACAATTTTTGATGTTTGATGAACTGTACTAAATCCTGTTTCATCTGCATTAAATATTTGCTGGGGTTTTGACTTTACATTGAGTTTATCCATAAGATCTCCTAGCTTGGTAAAATGGCCTGAAATTACATTTGGATTAAGCATAGTACCACGAGCAGCACTTAGACCTTCAGGTTTATGGAGAGATAAGCATGGGTGCCGGTCTCGAAATCCCTGCCACCAGTCATATCCTGCCATTTTCTTGTCTGCATTAAATGGATTTTTTCTTCCTGAGTGTGCAATAATTGAATATGCAAGCTTACATACATCTGATATTGTCAAACCAAACCCACGTTCCTCCATCTCCAAAATGTGACTAACAAGAGAGTTTTCTTCCTCTTTAGACAGAGTGGTTGGTTTTGATGCTGGAGACTCCAAATCCATTGCTGAAAGTCTCCTCAACAGGGTTGTTCTTGGAATGCCAAATATCTTAGAAGCTTTAAACTTGGTCATTTTCCCCGTTTTAACACACTGAACAGCTTTACTTAAAGATTTTCTGTCCCATTTTCCTTGTTTGGGCACCCAGTCTTTTTTCTTTCTGGCCATTTTACAATGTTTTCCGTTTCTGAAATTAAAAAAAATTATTTTAGTTACATAAAAACCCAAAATCTCTGTGCAAGAAAATATTTACCATCAGAGATACCTTTACTTTTCTTTTTTTTTTTTTTTTAATTTAATTTGCAATTATTTAAATTTATGTTACAGAAAATCAATTTATGTATTATTTTCATGATTAGAAATATCATTTAAAAATTAATTTGATACATTAAACTAAGATTTATACCGATACAATTCAAACTGAATATCTAAAGATTAAACCTGAGACTGCTGTTTAAATAACATTGTCACGGTTTTGCACTGTCCACTTCCCCCAACAAACTTGGGGTAAGTGGTCACAATATGACATTTTGACATTTTTAAATTAATCTAATCAATTATTCTAACCAAATAAATATTTGTGTTTGCAAATTATTAATTTCGAAGAGTATGTTGCCATTCATTACATATTTTTTTTTTTAATAAATCTTGAAAATTGTAATAAATCCATGAAGGACACAACGTAATTTTTTTCATTATCACGTGACCTTTCTAAAGGGTAAACGTAAAAAGAAAGCTTACAATTTTCCCTTCCACTTGAACAACAAAACATAATAATGTGTAAATTAATATAATATTTGAAAAACTAGTATCTAATTATTATCAAATATCAACGCCTCTAACGGACTGAACTTGAATATTTTATTATCAATACACAAGCTTTTATTATGTTTGTTTACAGATTTTTCAAAGGGTAGCCATTTTTTATGTGAAGATTATATATTGTTTACATGAATGATGCGATAAAAATAATATAAACTGCAAAAATACATCAATGTAAACACTCCAGACTTAAAACTGATGCGTCATTGTATAGATTGAAAACAAGTTCTTTTGCTTAAAGGCGAACAGTTTTTATTTAAACAATGGTTAATCTCTGCAGTATTTATGACAATACTAAGAAAATGGCTCTGTGCAGTTTACTTACGGATCGAGTCACAGTTTTCTCCTTTTTTCAATCGAAGTCGTTGACCTTGAATTTTCCCTGTCTTTGATGTTAACACATTTGCTTCCTCCTTTACAACGAGAGCTGAACAGGTTTGATAACTCTTGTTTGCTTTAATTTTTAAGCAATTTTTTAAAAATGTGTCCACATACCCCGAGTGTCCACTTACCCCAATTGCCCCTATATAAAAATGTATTTTTAAACTCATTTATAATACATGTATATGGTAAGACCATCATCGCCTGAGTTTTGTCCGGGGGGGGGGGGGGGGGGGTGTATTAGTATCTTGTTTTGCGCTAGCTATATATAAAGTGTAAAGGTCATTTATTTTGATTTCTAGAGCAGCATTTAAGCATTTTAGTCTCAAACACTTCAAGACAACAGTTAAAACTGTTCATAATTTATTTCGTCGTCAAGAACGACGGAAAACAGACCAGTCTATTTAAATAGATGCCGTCTCGTCAATCTATCACTGACCAGGGAAGCGCGCCCTCTAGTAAGAGAGTACATGAAATATGAATTTCTTTAAAACGAATCATCTAACTGTTTTTCCCAGAATTATCAGTGGCGGATCCAGGAATTTCATAACGGGAGGGCGCAGTAAAAGACAGGGGATCAGGGGGCTGTATTGAAACCCCAGTGGGTCCAGGGCAAAGCCCTGATGGGGGTTCGGGGGCGAAGACCCCGGAAGCTGACGAATTCTTACAAAGAAGAGGTGTTTTTTCCTTGATTTTAGGAAAATGATCATATAAGTTCTACATACAAAAAATTCAAACGGGGGGGGGGGGGGGGGGGGGGGGGCGCAAGCCCGGCGCGCCGGTGCTGGATCCGCCTTTGATTATAATCTACGCTAGCGCACTTGCAATTTCATCCCAACGTAACTAGTCAGCCCGTGGGCTAACTAATAAATGACCATCCAGTGGCATGTCTTAGATATTCGTTAATCTGTAGTATTTGGTTATGACATTCAGACATTTATGAAAGTCAACTGTACATCTTGTGTAATGATGTATCGCAACTATGTCGCTCCTTGATGACGGAAACGTTTAGCACCTCTCTTGCATATACGTTCCATAGATATTGATTGATTAGTCAGGCAAGCTTTTTGAAAAGCTATTACTTGTAATATTTAACAGTTAATGATATTTATGAAATTGCCTCCAGTATGTTGTTCAGAGTTTAAAATGATTAGTTAAACAAAGGGATTTATTGTAATGATATAGAAAATCTGGTTCAGCTGTTAAAAATGGATTAGTCAAAATAATATTGATGAGCCAGTGTATCTACTCTCTCTTTGTTCCCTTGTAAATACATGTAAAACAAAGAACCAGCATATCAGCTTATGAGGAATGGCCATATACAATAGGTAAAAAGATTTCCCATTCACCTTATAAGCTATTTGCTATAATCTGCAACCTCACTTTTCTTAATAATAATTGAAAAAATAAGACTTTTTAGTCTTTATGGTCCAGGAAGCATCCAGAGGTGTCATACATTATAATATGTTTAGAACTGTACTCTTATCAGATATAATTATTACAGGTACAATGGAGCCATGTTCAACTCTCCTGCAGTGGTCTGTTTTATTGGTTAGTGAGCACTGTTAATAGTTTTGTATTATTTCAGACACTGATGGAGACTTGTAAGAATTTATTGAACCATGATATCCATGTCCATTTGAAGAATTTAACATCAGCGGCCACCAAAGGCTACATTCCTAAAGGAGACAGCTGTAATCTGTGTAGTAAACAGTTTATTAATCAGAACGAGATGGATACTGTGATTATATTCAGGTAGTACTGGTAGAGAATCTTTTTTACAAGAGATATTAATTATTTTTGTATGGAAATGAATCACATTTAATATTTATATTCTATATAGTTATATATATATATAGTTCTGGTATACAGATACTGTTTGTCTTGTTTGGGCATTCATTCACTATGATAACTACATGCATGGTACAATTGATATACAGCAAAGGAACACTAACCATAGGAAAATAATGATTGTTTACTAGCTTGATTTGGTTACTTTATGTCTTGGTAGTTTTTTTTTTTTTAATATCTGTCTTGTGTAAAATGATGGTTATACTTATTCATCTAAAATATACCACCACAACATTGAACATGCTATGTAATTCTATGATTTATCAATGTACATTTGTTGTGTCCACTATTGAAATAAGAACTACAACTGAAATAATTATTGCAATAGTCGCTGAGAATGCATTTCAGACATGTACATTGTATGTCAGTTTGTAAAATGTGAACATTTCAGATGTGGTCATAGTTACCATAAGGGCTGTCTACAGTCCATTGGTTCTGTTAGTGTAATTGATGGAGAGGATTCCTGGATCTGTTATCTGTGTAGCCACAGGAAACGAGGACAGTTCCAGAGTACCAGATTTCACCGCAGTCTTAGTAACAGGGGACAATCCAAGGGCAAAGATGTTAGTACATAATATATGTATTCTTAATTTATCTTTATGCCCCTTTAATCGGAGATTCTGGAGCATATAGTTTTTGGTTTGTCTGTTAATCTGTTTGTCCACAAAAACTTTAACTTTGTTCATAACTTTTGAACAGTTGGGGGGGGGGGATTCATATTTTGACCTCATGACCTTGACCATGGAGTTGACCCAGTTTTATAAAATTTTAACACACTTTTAGCTAGGCCATAACTTTTGAAGATTGGTTCTAGGGCTTTTATATTTCATGTGTATTCCTTTTGACAAGACGTTTCTTTGATTACCAATATCTTTGACCTCCTGACCTTGGAGTTTGACCTACTTTTGAAAAACTTTAATTTTGTCCATGAGCTGCCATAAGAGGGAATCAGTGTTTCACAAAAACATATTGTTTTTTTTTTAACATAAACATGATGTTTGCTGTATAGTGAAGAGATTTCCTAGTATGGAACATGTATATGGAAAAATTCCCCTCAACCAACCATTTCAGTGGATGAATATAAAACTGGGTGGATTCAAATGAGACAGAGTTACCTCTCTTTTAACATAACTGCATCGGATCAACTTTTTTAAAAAAAAAATGCAAAAAGTGTTATCACCTGTGTAATAATGCAAAAACAATGGGCAAAAATTGTCCTTTATACAGTATTCCTGATATGAGTCAGAAAATTAATTGCATGTTGTATTTGCTCTATTTTCATTAGAAAATTGCTGCAGATCCTCAGTACTATCAGACTCTAGACTTTATGAAGAGCTTTTTAAAGACTCCATCAAGGGTTTGTTCATTTTCTGCTTTTCTTTCCATTTTCTTCTGTTTGTCTTTCATTAATTACCAATTTTTAAATTAAGGAATTCAAAACTAAGCAAAAAAAAAAAAAAAAAAAAAAAAAGATTTCATTTTCTCCTTTGTTAAATAATGAAGACAAAATTATTTAGCTTGGTCATTTTTGCATTTGTGATAATGAAATACCCAAAAGATTATGATTGCAGTTTTCACAAAAATAAAACAGGATACATATGTAATCACTAACAGCTGAAATTCCTCTGTACTGTAGATGGCCCTTCTTACTGAACTGTCTAAAGGATCCTCGCCCAAGTCCCACAGAGGATCATCTAGTATCTTCAATCAAGAAAACTTCCAGCTCAAATTAGCACCACCTCCAGCAATGGATTCTGTGCCATAGACACTGACAGTTTATTGTGTGTGTGATAGTAAAAGAGTGCATTTATGTGCAATATACAAATGTTTTAATGTTGTGAAATAATTCTTATTTCATTTATGTCCAACTGTTACCATGTACAATGTATATATAAATAGTGTACATTTTCACAAAAATCACTCAATACATTAGATACAAGTAAAATAGTAATTACTGGGACTTGTTTTTTGGTTGGTGTTTTTGTAACACATAGAAAATAGTCATTGAATTTGAGTTCATAAAGTGATAAGATCCGTAACTGTGTATATTTCATCAGGGAAAAAAAATTGGTTGAGTATTTTTGGCTGAAAACGTTGATGTCTTGCCTACACCTTAGTTTAGGTCTTGTTCCAGAATTCATTTTAAGTTTCTTGTCAGCAAGAGCAATATCATGTATAGGTTACATGTTTTGTTCCCTGGACCCTCAGAAATTTGTCAATGAAAACTTCTAAGAGCTGCATGTCCCTGCATACGCAAGAAATTCCTTGGGGGCATTATTTGATATTTCTTCGCAGTGATATTGAAAAAGACCAAGATACTTAAGGGCTTTGGTCTAGAAATTAGAAACCAAAATGACTGATGGAACTTCTTCATAGCTAAATGAGGTACATTGCAAAAAGGGTAAGGATACAACTTGTCATGATTTGAGGAAAAAATATTGGTTTGTGGGGATTTTATTTCGTATTTGAGAGTGTTGATGTATTTTGAAATTTTACATGAAATTGTGGGCCTATTCATACCACAAAAACAACGAAAATTATCCCCCCCCCCAAAAAAAAAATTTACTGATTTTACAGTATATTGTTTACAGCACTCCTCCGCAACATTGCCATAAAAAGGAATCTTTCTTCATAAAATAAGAAAATATATCTGCACACTAAAAACGAAATTTATTGCATACATATTGAAACTGGTACAACAAAATCATATTCTTTCTACAAGCACACCCTGTCCAATCCTTGGCAACTTAAAACACCCTGTATACATGAAGCAACTTTCTAACAGGTGGATCCAACGGGAGTGGGTATACATATTACGTCTTATTGCTATTCTAAAGACAGACTGCTCTCAAAACAGAGGTTATTGTCAAGATCCTTTACTGAACAAGGCTTCTCAAGAAATATCTAGTACATAAACTGTTTACAGAATGAAATGTCAAAGGATTGAACAGGCATGCAGGAACTAAATTTTTAATAACTAATGTGGATATATCATTTTCCTGGCTGGAAGTGATTTGGATCAGCTGTTTTTGAATGATTACAGTAAAAATATCATAAGGTCTACCTAATCTAAAAAGATCATATATTTTGACATGTACACTGCAATGAATATACAATTTTTTTATTAGCTATAGACATGCTCAGATTTACGAGCACTATGTAAAAACTAAGATACCATTGTACAAAAAACGTGTATACATGTAAACCATTTCCACTGTAAAGCTGAAAACACTAGGTACAGATTTATATGTATATAAAAGCACACACACCTCACACACATGTAACACGTACTCATGCACATGAGATAATAGCACCCAGTTGTAGAACTCTTCCTGCTGGGTTGAACCAGCCATTTGGAGTTCTATGATTTAATAAAAACGGTAAAAAATAGCTAAACTTTCCGACATTGTATATTTCAAATACAGCAGTGATTCGGCAAGAGACCAAGTACAAATTTGTTAATGGAGAGAGCTCAAAAAGCCCAATGAAATCGGATCAAAAAAAGTAATCACAGCTCAAATATTTTAATAGATTTTTGTTCAAAGGAATACTCTATAATATCACATGATAAATGAATTTACAAAAAAGGTTCATTTCAATCATAAATCATAGCTACCATAGGAAACGTAAAATAAAGAGGTCTGGTAGAGGAAACTGAAAATTTTACTTCCAACATTTACGAACACTTTTGATGAAGGTAAAATATGTATTAATTTGAATCTGCCAATGTTTGTCTTAAAACTTCAGTAAATCATTTATGATGTGTCCTTAAATGTTCAAATGCCCAGAGTCAATACATTTTTGCCAACACTGACCAAAATGCCTCAGCTATTAATGAAATGTTCTTAACATGCAATACCAGTGTGGTTTAATATATCGTGAGGATTAGAAAGGTAACGAGGGAGAAAAACAGCAATAAATATTTAGGACAACCTTAGCACAACTTAATTATTTCACACCCAGTGTATACAACTGATATATGTACACAACAACTAATGGCATAATATATAATAAAATACACTGTACAATGCAGAAATCTAGGACAACATGTATAAAATATTTACAAAATAGGTTCAGCAGTGAAATGCTATGATATAATAATGATTTCATTTAAATACCGGTATTGAAAAATAAGTTAACCAGGGAGATGGGGGGAAAAAATAATACAGATCATTTTTCAGTTGAATTTCAAATAATTTTTTTTTTACAAACGAGTAGAATACAACCCACAGAGAGAACAACCACTGTATTAGAGATACAATCAACAATAATAACAATAGAATTTTCAGCACAGTTGTATGAGGATTACATTTTTAACAGTATGTAAAAAGGTTATATCTACAAAATAGCTCGCTCCATAAAACAAAAAAACTACAGAAAAACAATTACCCGATCAAAAACAACAAAGTCTGTATGCCAACATCAGCACTTGTTGTGGAAGACACTGTGGTCTATACCAGTTTAACAGTTCGTGTAAACATTCTGTACAAAACTACCAACTTGTCATAGGTTTAACAACAGCAAACATACTATAATGCAGTTGCATAATGATTCATGATATGATCACATTGACATGCATATTATGTCACGGTAATTTCTTTACACAGTAAGTACTTGGTTTGATATTCATAAGATTATAAACACATGTTACTACTGCCTTCCTATTTCAGCAGTATACATATTTATATATTTACTACTTAAAAATAAAGTGGGTTTGCATTTGGGTAAAACTTTAAAAAAAACATTCACCATTCGAATATACTTTCTAATGCATATAAAAATATACATATGTAACCATGGTAACACAAACACAATATCAAGACACTCAATATCCTTGTATGGAAAACAACCTCTTCTTTTCTCTTTGTTAAAATCCTAATGGACGTCAGAGTTTGTGAAGTTTTTTTTATTCCACTTGCATGTGCAGTACAGATCCTTGACTTTGAATAAATAATATCTTGCAGCACAACACAATATACAGATAAAGCTATCTAAGCACTGACCATATATGTAAACTTCATCAGATCAATGACAATAATGGTTAGAAAATCAAAGACCAATGAAAATTCAATCTTTCTTCCCTTGGCCAATCATAACCTTTGTTACAAAATTGACAATAGCAGATGCTGGCTGACCAGGGTCTAGTTCTGCAAACAGATGACAGGTATTGTCAGTTCCACCACTTTGTTTCTTTGCCACAAATCCAAATATTCTGAAAGATATACATGAATCTCTAGATTCTCTTAATCCATTATTTAATAAGATCTGTTCAAGATAGTTTGAGAGTATAAAAGTGTAAAAACCTTTTTTATAACTATTATTTTCAATTAAATAAAATTAATTCAGAAAAATGATGAACTAATTGCAGGATTATTAGTATTATGCTTGTTTCCACAATTTATTCAAGCTGTAATTTTAAATTCTGCAACTTGTTGTCATTAACCCAACTCACTGTTTTCCCTCTGGGTCCATCCCACAGTATGTGACAGATGATACAGGGTAATGTCTTCTAAAGAAGAGTCTGAAAAAAAAAAATACATTTACATATAAGTAATGGAACTTGTGGTTGCATCACAAAAAATGTAAGCTTGCAGGTTTGCCAAATTTGTAGTATCAATTGGCTGTGCTTTAAAGGTCTGATGAAACTTTTCTCAAATATCTCTCAGTAACATACCAAAAATACTCGGTGTTTATAATTATTATTATCTTGTGATTTCTAAACTGTTTCCAAAATGTCTTCAAAATAATTACACCAAAAATTGTGATATCAACAATTCAAGTGATATCCAAAAGGATTATATAGTAAATACCATCCTCTTGTATCTTGCACACAAATGCCTGGTAATGTACCTATTTTTTATTGTGAGAAAACTTGTTAAAACAGCAATACTTCGATCACAAGTTCTTTGGAAAATTATATATTAATGAGGAATGTGTCATTTGGCTTTGGGGCCATAAAACTTAGACAAGCTCACTTTTGATCTCAGTCTCACTTTTACCAAAGGTATCAATAATAGAAAAGTGAGACTGAGATCAAAAGTTAGCTCATCTAAGTTTTATGGCCCCAGTCAAACCTCGTTATCTCGAACTAGATGGGACCGAGATAAAACTTCGAGATATCCCAAGATTCGAGATATCGAGGGTAAAATACTTAAAAGAATAAGTAGTTGGGACTTCCAAATCACTTTGACATATCCATGGTATTTGAGTTATCAGTGTTCGAGATACCAAAGTTCAACTGTATTATTATCTTGTGATTTCTAAACTGTTTTCAAAATGTCTTCAAAATAAACCAAAAATTATGACATCAACAATTCAACTGATATCCAATAGGATTATATAGGAAATATCATCCTCTTGTATCTTGCACACAAATGCCTGGTAATGTATCTATATTTGCGAGAAAACTTGTTAAAGCAGCAATACTTCAATTTCAGGCTCTTGGGAAAAATTATATACTAGTATTACTGAGGAATGTGTCATCTGATCTTTAAGAACAAGTCCTCAACAATAGAAAGCATGAGGGAGATAACGGCCCAATGTACGTCAGAAACTTACTTCCGCTGGTTGTCCGTGAGAGTGATACCCTGATTAGAGACTTTGAAATGAACAACTGTCTGCTTTGGTTTGTGATTTCCATCAAACGTCTGCTTGATTGCCTTGGCAACAGCCTGGGGCCCAGTAAGGGACTCAGTGTCCACAGAGTTCAGGTAGAGAACATTGCAGGCTAGAAACAAAAATTCATTTTTATGCTTGAAATTCGTAACTCGACATAGCCAATAGAATACCTAAGAATCCATATGTCAAACTCTTATAAGACATCCTAAAATATTACTCTACTACAAAAATATTTTTCATGGTTATTTGTTTGCTTTTTTGTAAAACTGTACAATTAGAGAGACACAAGTAAAATACTGACAAAAAAAAGTAAAAATATACAAGCAAAAATGGGTACAAGGACACTTACCTGCTCCCTGAGCAAGGAGAGCAGCAGCAGAACTGGGGAAGTCCGGGGATGTTGGACCATCTATGTGATCATGAACGGTATCTGTAATGTTAGAAATAAAAACTCAGGACAAAATAGAAAGAGATAGAATACTGCATCAAGAACACAGCACCTCTGGAAGAGCAGACTGTGAACAGCTTTCATTTATAAACACATTTTTTAGGTCAATCACCACATACCTGGTTCAGGTAGAACTAGTTTACATGGCAAGGCCAGTGGTGTCAGTGAATGTTGATAAACTAATGAAGCTAAGCTTCCTGTAAAAAAAAAAAAGATTTACATGTAACATTAACAGTGATGATAGTCTTTTTTTGAAAGCCAAAAAACTAGTATGAATTATGCTTTCTAGGTTCTAGCGTTATTCTTTTTTTTATCAGATGGATCAAGTTGTCTCCCTTACCAAAATATTCACATTTAAAGGCATGAATTAGTAAATTACCAACTGGACCAGACTTCTATAGATATACAAAGCTCCATTTAATACAGTGAAAACTGTCCAATGCGACACCTTTACTGTGAATCCGACCTTTATTTTCGTTCCCATTTTACGTTCTTTACATTGTACAATCCGACACAAAATTTGTTTCCCAATGCATGTCAGATTAGACAGGTTTCACTGTATCAACAATACCACTAGATTTCCTAAGAATTCTTTTTTTAAAGTATACATGTAATTACCGAAAACAGGTTCATTGTTGCAACCTCTCAGTCTTACTCCTTTAGGGGTGGGTTCAATGAGGAAATGTCTAACGAGGTCTACCGAGGGATCCCCAGTGGACTTTGTTTGGACGTTAGCTGGGACGGTGGCCACCTTCAGAGCCAAACCAAAGGCACCCGGGAAAGAATTGCTGTCTCTCACAACAAAAGTACCTGGTGCCTTGTCTTTCAGTAACTGAATAGCTATAAATAAGGAAAAAAACATTAGAGAATTCTACAATATAGTTTTTTTTCCTAAGTATGTCAAATCTTCTGCATAAGGAGAAACACATACTTATTTATAAAATTTCTGTTACAAATATAATTCGACACCTACCCTCTTCTCTAGAAATGTTGGGTTTATACCAGTATTTCGATGTGTCTTTAACGAACTTTGGTGTAGCATGCAGAGCATCAACAGAATCTGATGACAAAAGAGAGCAAAACAGCAAATTATAAAGTGTACAAGTGAAACACATTTTACAGCATTTATACAGTGAATAGACTACAGGCCTACAGCACAAAAACAATTTTTAAATTGTATAAAATGTCAGATATAAATGATAGTTTGAGATTCTGTGACACTAGTCACACTACATACCTGTAACAGAAGATAAGCTTCCTCTTCTGGAGAGTCCAAAGTACACACTGGGTGAACTTTGACCTGTGACTGTGTTAGGACTGAGGGCGGCAGACTGTGACACATTGTTGGCCACATGTAGCTGCTGTCGGAGGGTGTTGAGGGTCTCCGGGGAGTGAGCACTGAAAGTAAAACCTGAATCATCAGCAAACAAAGGTTAGTGAGTGATAGCAATGAATTCATTTAAAAATAAATGAAATGTGTAAAATTTCATGTTTGGACACAGTGAAATGAAGATGTTACTTATATTTTCTTGAAATAATTCATCCTCATGTTTTAACACAATATGAACATTTATCAAACCTTCTTTGAACACATTTTCTGGGGTGTGTCACTAAGATACCCATTTATTTAAAATGATTACAGATCACATTTGAGTGAAATGACCCTGAAACCTCACTTCAGCCAAATCCTAAAGGTACCCAGTAAAATATGTCTATAATTTTATTCATAAGCCTTCCCAACCCCTTACCTTGCAGGACTTCTTGACCCTATTCCAGCAGACATCATGGGGGGACTGGAGGTATCTATATGTAGGGGACTCCTGGTTCCCATGTGTTGCTGCTCCTCAGTCAGGTAATGCTGCTGTGGATGCTGTACATGCTGCTGATGCTGTTGTTGGTTTGTCTGGTAGCTATGCTGTTGGTGACTGGTTTGGTAACTCTGTTGGTACTGGAAGTGTTGTTGTTGTTGCTGTTGTGGTTGTTGTCTTTCTATAGCTATTGGTTGACTCTGTGATTGTATTTCGCGCTGCTGCATCATCTGATGACTGTTATCTGTAGGGATAAAATAATCAGGATTTCTTGTATAATTGTTCAGTGCATGTTGCTCTGTTTTTATCAAAACAATTCTGGTTCCTTCATAATTGTTAATTTGTAATTAAAAAATCTTGAAACATTTTAAATCAACATTGTCTTCCAACATACATAATAAAAAATGCATAATATAAATCTTGCAAAGTTAACTATATGTAATACCATTTGCAATTTTCTAAGCAATAACAAATATCACCAAGTAACACACTGCATTACTGTGCAAGAAGCATTGAAAGGATAATTTTTCTTCACTTGTACATCAATGCCAGTGAACTTTCAAATTATAAATGGAATAGAATAAATGTTTCATCTATAAATTAACAATTTTTCATTTTTTTTAAATTAGTCTACAGTTACCTGTGTACATTCCAGGGCTCACTGGGAAGCTAGGGGTTGTTGCTGTGGGGAAACTTGGAGTGGTAGATCTGTTAAGAGTTCCCACACTTGTAGGTGAGCCTTCAGGCTCCAGGGGCTGCATGCCGGGTCCTATGGGCCTCAGGCTGAAGCGGTCCTCCTCTACTGTCCGTGAAGTCTTGGGAGTAGTAGCATAGCTCTGTCCCTGAAAGGCCACACACTACATTTTCAAACAGGCAAACTTCTACTTCACATTCTATATTTGTCTACCATATTTTTTTCTATACATACATTATCTAAATGAAATCATTCATGCAAAGCTTCTTAATATTCAATGTGTCTTAACAAGATTTCATGGAGCATTTCCCCTGTTTTACCTTTGAAGTGAAATTCTCCTATTCCCACAAAATCCAGGTGCAAATATTTTATACATGCACATTGGTGAAACACTTTGATAATACAAGTTCTAGGTCCAAGGCCCACAGGGTTTTGTAGATTAAATCACGTACCATTAATTATGGGAACAAGGTTGCCTAACCTTTGACATAATGATGCATGATTTTATCCTTAGTTAGTGATATCGTAACAGTGTAATACAGTACATTAGAAAAATATGGGAATATAAAAATATTGATCTGATTTTAACAGCTACCTTGACCTTTACATTTTTCTCAGGATATTAAGCTAAACATGCCTTTGGGTGTGGAAAAATAAACACTTTCTTATTTCCTTTAAAAATAGCTTGCTTGAATAAATTTATTCAACTGAACCTTTAAATAATGTAGGCGGATGGTACGTATCCTAACTAAATGGTGATTATTATGGATGGATTGAACATAATCAGCTTGATGAAGCATATTACTGCAAAAGATGCTATAATCCAGAAAACGTTCCCCATGAGCATTCACCATATCAATTCACAGATAACGAGTTCCATCACATAAAGAGTGCAGGCTGACAGCCTTGTACTTAGTGCATGCTTTATCTCTTCACAGGACACCTCAGACTTTAACAGCTTTAATCTTTTTGAATATGACAAACCTTCCTGCTAATAAGACAAAAGTCAGTGCTAACCAATTTTCAGAGTCTGATATGTTTCATAAAATGAACTTTTCTGATAACTTCATATTTTTCAAAGGAAGGAAAAGTTTTGTGGGCATTGCAGGCTGTTGAAAAATGTTTGAACCAATATCTAATAATGCAAATGATGTCATTCATAAAATGATGATTATCTCATAAATGCTAATTCTCCCATAACAATCAACCTTGTTGTTGACTTACAGCCATTGTGTTGGACATCTGTTGTTCCTGTTGCTGCTGTTGGTAGTTGGTTTCGTACTTCCGTGTCTCAACCCGCCTGGTGACAACATGTTCCTGTGTATATCCACCCGTTGTCTGCTGTTGGTTCAGATTCTGCTGTTGATTGAGCACTGTGTTGTTGACAGCACTCAAGGATTGTTTCAGATCATCAAATTTGTCATCTCGTTCCGTTGTTTTGAATGATTTTTCGACAGTTCCTACAAAAGCATGCAGACCATGTACATGGCAGTAATTTACATTTCCAGCCCATAAATGTATACTATAAACATAATTTTTGACACATCTTATTTCTTTTTTATTTCTGAATGTAGTCTTTCAAGTTAATTCTAAAAATATCAGTCTTAATGAAAAAAAGACAACTTTTTTAGCAATTAATTAGTAAACTTAACAATTAGTGTCATACAATTTATTAGTGCCAGACATACTGGTTTTATGAAAGCACAAATCTTGATAACATATACTGATTCTATATATATACTTTGAAACTTCTCAGATAATATTCATTTAATTATCGTTATCAACTAAATTTATACAAAGATCATGGAAACTCATCAACCCTCGAAGTGGGTTGCACTAGAAAATCTTCACATTACCAGCCTCTCTTGAGCGAGAACAGTAGCAGAAGTATGGAGTTTTGGCATGGTCTGACATTAAACATGCAACACTTCTTTCATTAAGACATTCCAGCTGGATGCATCATCCATAGGTTTAGACATCATGCAATAAATAACACATTCTTTTAATTTTGAACCTCTGTCTGTTTTGTTGCTCTAAGTCTGTTGAGGGGAAGTACAGATGCTTCTGCCTATAGGAACTTCAGAAAACTGTTGCCTCATTGAATCAAGGTAATGGTAATTAACGGCAGAGGGGGTGATCAGTAATTCACAAGTTTACAGGGGGGCAGCCTGCAGAGGAATAAAGTGTCCCAAGGGGCATAACTCTCATAGAATTATATATTAGATTTGTTAAAGTGTAATTTATCATAACTTCACAAAGTGGGCCAACCTGGAGAAAACACCATAGAAATATGTCTGTATACAACAGACAATTAAATAAAAAAAAACTGGATCTGAAACCTCACAAGTAATTTTCTCCACCCCTAAACATCAGAAATATATATACGTATCCAAATTTCATATGTTATCCATAAAATTTGTACATTTCTATTTTTCACTTTGCTATATATATATATCATACAATTCTAAAAATAAGAAATCTTAGTGCAAATACGTATAGGTTTATTAGTGCTTAAAATTCTGCTCTATCTGGGCTTGCTAATCTATCTATTCTTACAATATAGGAATATGTCACTATACATGATTTCCTCTGCTATATTAAAGTTACATTTATTATCTCAGTTGAGATTTTACCAGATAATTACAAGTTTGGAATTACTTCTAAACTGAATCAATATACATGTATTAAGTGTGCCTCCTTTTGACCTTGACTTAAATATGGATGTATGGTGTTACAAGTTAATATGCACTATTAAAACACATATATATGTACATAACTAACTAGGATACACATAACAATACTCCTGGTTAATATAATGGAGTGTAAAAGGAGGGAGGGTATACAAAATCAAAAAAGAAGGACAAGAAGATGGCTACATTCTGAGGACATGCAATGAAGTCTATGTACACTCACAAAGAGGGCATGCAATGGGGTGGCATGGAGGAAAAGGTCATAATGACTTGAGGCGAGATGGAGATTTTGACATTTTCAAAGAAAGAACAGAGCTGTCACAAAAGATTTCATGATTTTTAGACTGAAGCTACCACCAGGATGAATAATTACCAAAATTTTAAAAAGTATTCCAAATTGATTATAGCCAACCACCCAACCATGGTATGTCAAAAAGTACATGTATTAATTTTGTTTAACTATAATGTACACCAAACTTGTGGAGTGTAATACATAAAATCTTGTCTGAAAATATTAATTTTCAGACAATAAAATTTTGTTTTTTGGGTGTCTTACTTAATTCTCCTTCATTTCTTTTTTGTTTTGTTTTTTTGTTTTGTTTAATTTGTTAGAATTTATAAAGTGAAAAGTCATAAAATAAATACCAGTGAAAGAATGACAATTTTTTTTTTTAAAGATTCATCTTTCAAAAGGTGAACAAGGCATCAATAAAGATAAAAAAAAATACTCCGAGATGAACAAATGCAAACGTACGTGTTGACAAAAGAAAATACTACACTAGAACATACCCCTGTTATAGAGAGCATGTTTGAATGGTGTACTCTGAACTCAAAATAAAATGAACAAAAAATGTACTGTGCAGTGGTTTGTCTAAGCTAAAGAACCCAAAATCAGGACAGAAGCAATCTACCACCTATAGGATAATTAACCAAATGATAAACAATCTGGATTCCATTGTGTCTGAGATAACAAAAAATTGTTGCTCATGCTTGGACATGCTTTGAACCACCCACCCCAACTATTTCCAATAGCTCCTGACAGCAAACAATATTTATACTTATATATTATAATAATTTGAGCCTGGTAGATATTTCCAAACTAACAAAATATTGTGACTAACATAAAGAAGAAAATGATAGAACACCAGATATATGTTGTCACAAGAATAAAAGAAAAAGATAGAAAAAAAAATTATTGATAAGCCTCATTTTCAAACAGCCAATCAAATCAAGGGTAAAGGGTCCCAGGTCAAGGGTCATACCTGTGGGCACTGCTCCTGGACTGCGGTGTACATAGACCTCAGTAATATAGTGAGATTTTTTCTTGCCTTCTGGTATAGCCGACTCATGAATTTCGGTGACTTTTGACTTAGTTGCTGCATGGCGAGGTAGGCTCTTGGTTTTGAAATTGTCAGACTCAGAGGATGAGAATGATCTTTGACTGGTGTGTCTCACCACAGTTGGCTCATGAACTGGAGGAGTACTGAAGTCCCTCTGAAATGTCTTTCGTTCAACTGGAGGAGACAGACTAGCAGCAGATCGATTAGAATACCTATAAGTACTGGTCTGATAAGTGGGGGAGAAAGGTCTGGGGCTACGGGGTGGGGTCGTTATGGTAATTTGACGAATAACAGGGGGCTGGATATCATCCTTACGGTCAAAGGTTACATCAGAGGTTTGCCTTATTAGCTTCTGAGGGCCTTTTCCATCCACTGCACTATTGCTAAGTGTACGAGACCGCTGCATAAAGTTCTTACTACTGGATCGCATAGGAGGGGATATAGGGGCAGAAGCTGGCTGTAAAATAACCTTTGTTTGCAGCCCCCTGGTTGGACTTGTGGGTTTTGTTACTCTAGAATCGAAAGTTGAATCACCTGAGGAGAAAGGGCCTGGAGATTTCTCTGTTGAGTATGTGTGAGTTCTTGACATCGAGTAGCTGTATCCCTGGGGAGGGGCAGAGGCTGGACCATTTGACAGACTGGAATTTTTCACACTGGAAGCTTCCTCCTCACTCTGAGCGCGTTTTGTCATGTAACGATTTTGGGCTGAGCGAAGCTCTTCCACCAGTTTCTTTTCCTGTTGAACACGAACATCATCCTTGAAGTCCTTTTTATCTCGAAGTTTTTTCTGCTGCTGTTGCAGCCAAGAATCAGTATCCGAAAATGTTTTCCCATTCTGCATGGTGCTATAAGAAGAGGAGGACATTTCAGATTGATACCGATTGTCATAATCTGTTTTATAAGGGAGAGTGTTAGATTTAGGACTATCAAATTTACGAGCCATCTCAGGTGAGGTGGTATAACTAAAAGCCTTAGTTGGCATGTATGGAGAAGACGATTTTTCTGTCTTCACTGTATAATGCCTTTCCTCTCTCACTTCTCCTGGAAGTTTGTACGTAACCTCCGCAGACTGGTGTGCAGGCTTTCCATCCGGTCCAGTATGTGTCTCATAAGTCCTAAAAGTCCTGCTTTCCTTTGACATTGTGCTCGACCCTGACTTTGGACTGATCACTTGGTCATTTAGTAAGTTACTCAGAATATCATCCAGTTGAGTTTGTTCATCCAGTGGTGTGACGGATTGCTTGGCATTTGTGGAGTACGATGTGTTGTAACTCTGTGTGCCATAAGACTTTGTATTATTGTTGGTATTCTGCATTCTTTTAGTGTCTGTGGAATACGATGACGTCTGCTCATCTCTCCTTAACACACCTGCTCAAAGAAAAAAATAATAAATAATTCATATATTTCAATAAAATAACTATAATGAAAGACTCTTTTTGTATCTCCTTAAGCCAATAAGCTGAAAATCAAGCACATAGATTTACAATATAAATGATAACATACATGTAGCACAAATTTGATTAAATATTCATATATGATGGCAAAACAGGCAACTGGATTTCTTATTTGGTACTTGATATTCTTTGAGCATTTGCCAAAGGCATTTGAACTCTGTATACTTATTAGACCAACCATTTCATTTTTCATTTGCATTCAGGCACAATTTCTGACAAAAGTAATGGATATACCAGTGTATCAATAAGAAAAATTGCCTGCAATCAGGTTTTCCTCCATTTATATCACACTGCTCTAATATGTCATTCGAAGAGTGAATATCAAACATCAAAAGAACCTTGATATTTTGCACAAAAAAATTATCACTTGTTTATTGCATCATGTAAAACAACTGCAGTACATCCATCAAAAGAGAGTGCCTGGTTCCTGATAAAATGCTACATTTATCCCCTTTAAAGAAAACAAGAAGTGCTTTGTTTTTCCTCACTTATTTTCTAAAGCAATCATAACTTGATCAGACTCTATGACGTATATATATCTTTTGGTGTTTTCTTAACCAACAACAATTTGTGATGGAAGTTTGTAAATAAAAACCCATCTCCTTCTTGGAAAAATATCAACTTAATTAGAGTTGACTTCCGATCAATATGCAGAGTGGTAAAATCCTGTACAAAATACAAAAAATTTCCTCAATGCCTGGCCCCAGGACATTATGTGTGTTTCTAAACAAAAATGGATTCAAATATGGACAATACATCAAACTTATTATTAACAATATTTTAAAAAAATGTTATATTGGCCAAAAAAAATTTCATACCAATGGCTAGAAGAACTTTTGGTCATTGCACGAAGAAGTATTGCACAAAAAGAAAATTCAATCTTTACAGCATTGCAAAAACAGAAAAATTCTGAGAGTTCTAATTCATGTATAATCCTTACTGGGTAACAGATCAGCCTCAGATAAAAGAAAATTAAATAAACAATTTTATTGTGTGGTGAAACTGAAAGAGATCTGGCTCTCAAGAACTTGAAAAACTTTATTACACAGGGAAAAAAATAATCCATCGAGACTAGTCAAGGATGATTAAATGTCTACTCAAAAATTGTGTAGGTGGTAAATACTGCAAATCTCTCAAAATATGATGAAAGAAGAAATCAACCTTGCTGTTTCTTATCAAGGTTTGGAGTAAACTCACGCTAAAAGAAACACATCTTAATGATCATCCCAGTCATAAAATAGTCATAATCCTGTAGCCAACCATTTCCGTCTTTCAGCATTACACTTCATATAACCCAATCCCATTTTAACAGCCTTGAGTTTGCATTGCAGTCAAGGTTACTTGGAAATGACCAGTTCATTGTTTCTTGCTAAGAAAACAATAACACATATTATAGATGCACATACACACACAGAAACTGCAGATCCCCCACAATTACTGATAGGATTGAACATGACAGATTTATGATGAATGATTCTGTTCTCAGATAGGTACATACACACTGGATATAGAGGAAACAGGTTGCTGAGATTTTGCAGGGATTCTCTGAATCTGTCAGAATTGCAGGATTGTATCAAATCAATTCTTTAGAGCTAGGGTAACATTTACATAAACACTAGATTGTGTAGTTATCAACATTCAACAAACCAGCCACCCTTAAAACTCTCAGAATTACATTTTCTTAATGCAATCTTGCAATGCTTAGTCTTATGCTATTACATGTAATAATACTTCATTACATTTCTTTCTACTGACTTCAAATTGAAAATCAAATCACTGTGACTTGTAAGTTTGAAAAGGGAGGGGTTGTGGCATGGGTCATGGGATTCCTTAATTAAAGAATTTTTTTTTAAGAAACACAAATGAAAGCAACCAAAAAAAAAGTGTTTACATTTCCGAGATAACTGGCAATGGCAGTTGGGAGATTTGTCATTAGATGGGATTGATATACTGTAATTTTTTGCCTTGGCTTCCATGGCAACCTGCCAGATTGACAGCAACAGGATGTTCAGGGCTCATCTTTTTGATCAGCTGTGTTTAATCTGGGTTTTGGTATTTTTTATTTTTAGTAAGATTTGTTTTATGTATACCACTGACTTTATTTCTTCCTCAGATCTACATAATATCCATTAGAAAAATTCCATGTGTGCAAATTAGATGACTCAAATGATTAAATGGGTAGTATGTAGATAAAAATAAAATGATGAATCAACAGAAAAGAGAATCTAGATCAAAATATTTCTGGTTCAGGTTAAAGATATCTCTTCAATAAAAAAAAAAAAAAATCAGAATCATTTAATTGTTCTTGTTAATGAAACGGGCAAGTGTCATTTGTTAAGGCACCAGGCATGACAGAAAAAAAAATCAATTTAACACCCTTCCCTCTTTCAAATAAGATAATCCACAGTTTTCTGAATTTCTGTAAAAACACATACAAGATAATCACTTCTTACAAGCTTCAGACTACATTATAGACCTCTGTATGCCATGATGGATCAGAGTGTTAATGTCAATATATTTCCATGAATGTAATTTCAAAGAATTTTTATGTTACATCCTTAGACATGGATAGATCTGTAACTCAGGAAATATGAATACCCCCCCCCCCCCCCCCCCAAAAAAAAATGATGATGAATTGAAAAATTTATAAACAACAACTTTTATATTTTTTTTTATCATGGTTTATTATTTATTTCAGTCATTTAAATTAATATGTACGGATACCATTTTTAATTAAAACACCTGATTCCATGAATATAGTTGCATTATTTGAAAAGAAAACAAATTTAAAAATTCAAAATGAAACTCACAATGTCCCCAAAAGATTCTAAAGCCCTTCTCATTAATATCTTTAAATTAAAATGTATCATTATTAAAATAGTTATATACAAGCAATATGTAATTATTGTGTATTCTTGTGATAACACTTTATGTGTCAATATATAAAAAAAAAACTGCTAGATCAAAGTTTGAAATTTTAATTTAATTATATATGTTTATAAAAAGTGTATATTAAAATATGCATGCCAAAATATTTTATTTGAAAACAATTGAAAAAAAAAATGTCTTACCAGATGAAAAATTCAAATTCCTTTCAGGCATTTTCTCAAAATTAATTGTCCTCTCTCCCTTTAGCCAAAAAATCTTTCATAAATCACTCAACATATCATAATTAGTTCACTACTCCAGGCAAAAAAATAAAGAAATCTCTCTCCACCAGCTAGGCACAAAATATATATACTTCAAAGAAAACAAAAAGTATTCCAGGTTCACTATGACCACATACTTTTTCTCCCTCCCTGACACAGAAGATTTAATATTTCCTAGCTGTTCATGAAAGAAAAAAAAGAACAACTACCCTAGTGTAAGATTCCAAGGCAAAGTGGGTTTGCTTTAGTTACCTTTGGCATCTTGAAGTGATTACTTCCCAGTGGGGGGAAACATCTGAAGGCAGGGAAGCAAGGAAGATGGAACAGACACATGTATATTTGATGATCTTATCTCATTTACCGTAAATGCCCCAGTAGTAGTTCACGCTCAAGAGCGGAAATTGTCTTATCTTCATGGAAGCAAGGGAAAAAAAAGACTGGAAGATAAAG
Source organism: Saccostrea echinata (assembly GCF_033153115.1). Taxonomy (NCBI): domain Eukaryota; kingdom Metazoa; phylum Mollusca; class Bivalvia; order Ostreida; family Ostreidae; genus Saccostrea; species Saccostrea echinata. Next base: position 9,606,421 of record NW_026889774.1, read on the forward strand.
ATCAAAATTCACACTGCTCCCCTTCAAGAAAAAAAAAATATGCCCCCTGGCCCTCTGAAAAGTCAACTAGTTGTATTATGACCAAAAAAAAAAAAAAAACTAAAAAAAATACTAAACTTATAAATATCTTTGTTTTATGTCTATTTATCATTACTTCTATATACTTATTCCCAAAATATTCCTAAATTCAAAGTACTAGAATTACCAATTCTATAAGGTGGAATATTCAACACTACATAAGCTGCCACTAGATTTTCCATTTCCAAAAAAAAAGGGATAACTGATTTGGAGTTTTCTTGTAAATGTGTTATGGTCGATACCATATGGTCACTTAATTATAACTTGGCAGTGCCATGTGGTCACTACTTGAGCCAATAATCCCTTGTAAATATATTCAAAAGAACTAATAATCACCAAAGCTAAGGGTACTTACACAGATAGCATAAATTCCTTTCAATATGAATGATTGTCCTGGTAAATCTTCTGTGAATTCAACAATAGTCAAATGAGTTATTTGTACTAATTGAAGTTTGTATAATTTTTTTGTTGCGAATATGTACTTCTTGTCTAGATTTTTGAAACTGGTACATGCACAGAGACAACTAGAACATTTTTGCTGATAGTATGAACTGTGGCTTGTTGATGACAACCAACAAGGCGATCTTAGCCTAACCTTTCGATCATAAAAAAAAACATTCTAAACACTCGATGAAATTACTGTAAACATACATAAAACATACATAAATTAGGACACTCAAAATTTAGTGTAATCTTCCTAATCAGCTGATTAGCATAATGTCAATATGTGCATTTGGAGCAAAGTTTCTATATGTATATTTTTTAATCATGTATTTGTGTGTACTTGAATTAGCAGACAAAAAGCAGCATGAAAGGCATCAAAATATGATTATGACTTAATTAAGTACATTTACAATATCCAATTTTACCCAGTACATTAGTATGTTTGAAAATTCAGTCAAACCTTGTTATCTCAAACTTGAGGGGACCGAGAAAATACTTCGAGATAACCAAGGATTCGAGATATCCAGGCTAAAATACTTAAGGATTAAGTAGTTGGGACTTCAAAGTGACTTCGACATATCCATGGTATTTCAGATATCCGTGTTCCAGATACCAAAGTTCAACTGTACATGTAGTTCTTTGAAATTTGAAAATTTGGTGCAACATGTCAATATTTTCTATCAGTGAAATTGTAATATCTGGCATCAATCACTTGATTCCCAATTGTTCATTATCATTCATTGATAATTTTCCTTGATTACAAAATTGAGATAATATTAATATATTGTACATGTATAATGATTTTGAAGTAAAGAACATTACTGATGCAATTGGGTGTAAATTTTAATTCATCACTTATTTTTTTTAAAATTAACTTAGACAAGAGGCCCAAGGGCCTTAACGGTCACCTGAGTATAATACAACAATTTAGAAGTTAAATTATACACTGATAGATGAAGCTTTTTTGCCCTAAAGCAAGAGAAGTAGGAAGATCAGGATCAACAAAATAATTAGTCTAGTATTCAGTATCAACTCATAAATTGAGTTCTAATCTGTGCTCCACTTAACACTATCACCATGCAGACTATTAACAAACTATTATTGCTTCTGTACTATTTTTAAACCCATATTAAGACCTCTAGCATTGACCTCTCTTATGGTCTTTAAAGAACTTTTAATAAGATAAGTTATTTTTGTCTCATTTTTATTTATCTATTACTTACAGGTCTACCTGATTATTAAAACTAAGAAAATACTTTTTGAATTATATGATAAACATTCTTGCATAATTATCTTATTCTATTTACCTTTCAAATACATTATTTACAGTGATTAATTATCAAAAGTGAACGGAAAAGGGGAATAACTTCTCTCAGTAGAATACAAATTAATAGAGCCCTGCCCAGGACTAGAATGCTTAGACAAATGGTCCAGATGTTCAAAAATCTGGTAGAAATACGCTTACTTATATCATTTAAACTTTTACTCAGTTTTCTTCCGATATGCCCAGAAGCAGAGAAGAATTTCACAGGTTCAATGCATTTTCACTACAGATTCAACAAAGCCTTACCGTAACACCAGAACCCAAGACCAAGGGTCAAGAAATTTACAAATTTGGAAGAGTTACCCTCATCATCATAACTATGGACTTCGAAGAATTAACACTTTTCCACTATATTATCAAAAGCCCCCCCCCCCCCCTCGTTATGCCAGAACCCCTGACCCTAGGACCACAAGATTTAAAAATTCTGTTCGAAGCTCTCATTTTCATCATAGCTAAGCAATTTATTTATCAGCTCAACGCTAAGGAGCAGACAGGATTAATTAATGATTAATTAATAGAATTAATGCTTTTTCACTATATAATCAATAGAGCCCCCCCCCCCCCCCCACTTCCTCAATAACCCCAAAAACTGAAGCCACATATTTAAAAATTTTGGAAGAGGCATCCTTGCCTATCATAATCATGCACTTAGTTTGTTTAAATAATCTCCAGTAGCAGAGAAGAAGATTTTCAAAGAATCAATGCATTTTCACTATATAATCAATAGAGCCCCGTCCTAACACCAGAACCCCTGATCCTGGGGCCATGAAATTCACAATTTTTGAAAAGGCATCCTTATGCATCAAAACCATGCACTTAGTTTGTTTAAATAATCTCCAGTAGCAGAGAAGAAGATTTTCAAAGAATTAATGCATTTTCACTATATAACCAATAGAGCCCCGCCCTAACACCAGAACCCCTGACCCTGGGGTCATGAATTTCACAATTTTGGAAGAGGCACTCTTGCTCTTCATAACTATGTACTAAGTTACTTTATTTAATACCCAGGAGCAGAGAAGAAGATTTTCAAAGAAATAATGCACTTTCACTGTATGATCTATATAGCCCCACCCTGGGGCCAGAACCCCTGACCCTGGGGCCATGAATTTCACAATTTCTGAAGAGGACTTCTTGCTCATCATAACTATGTACTTAGTTACTTTATTTAATACCCAGGAGCAGGGAAAAAGATTTTCAAAGAATTCATGCATTTTCACCATATAATCAATAGAACCCCACCCTAACACCAGAACCCCTGACCCTGGGGTCATGAATTTCACAATTTTGGAAGAGGCACTCTTGCTCTTCATAACTATGTACTAAGTTACTTTATTTAATACCCAGGAGCAGAGAAGAAGATTTTCAAAGAAATAATGCACTTTCACTATATGATCTATATAGCCCCACCCTGGGGCCAGAACCCCTGACCCTGGGGCCATGAATTTCACAATTTTGGTAGAGGGCTCAATGCTTGTTACAATGATGCCAACAGTTTGACTGCTTGATGTCCTGGGGCCCGTTTTACAAAGGAACTTACAACTAAGACCAAAATTAAATTTTGCTAATAACCTTCTAATTTACAATAAATAGAAAATGTTTTTAATATATATAAAAAGTATGTAGAAAGATACTTTTACGCCAGCAATTTGAAACAGAATCATTAATTTTACAAAATTTTACAATCAACTGAAGTTTTTGGTCTTAGTCGTAAGTTCTTTTGTAAAACGGGCCCCTGGAGTAAAGAAGAAGATTTTTAAAGATTGCATTATTTTTGGTGGTTTTAGCCCCACCCCTCAGGCCCCAGGGGGGCAGGGACCATGAAATCCATGAAATTTTTGTTCCCCTTCACCCATAGATGCTATATGCCAAATTTGGTTGAAATTGGTTAAGCGGTTTCAGAGAAGAAGCTAAAAATGTTCAAATGTTAACACACGACGCACGCCGATGGACGAGAACGGATAGCAATAGGTCACCTGAGTGACTCAGGTGACCTAAAAACAGAATTATAATTTTACTATGCAGCACTAAATCACCTTCAAAACTGCCTACTATTAAAGAATGCTAATAATTCATTAAAATAAAGAACTTGAAAGAAAAACATTTATACATAATTGATTTCCAAGTGCAATCTTAGTTGTTAATTCTATAAAAATCATCGTAATTATCATCAAAGGCTAAAAACAAAATGTACACTTGGTGCAGACTGACATTTTCAGCATTATTAAAGTACTAAGTCACTTGGTACAATACATAAAACCATGTACCATTGAACTAAACTGAATGAATCACTTGTGCCATGAGAAAGGGTTTAATTAAAATTCTAAAACGGAAGCTTAAAATATAAAAACAGTAGACTGTATTAATGGTGCAGGCAAAAATATGTTACTCAGCCCAAAAAATGTGAAACTTCAATTAAAATGCCACATTTCTGGAGATGAGTGAAATTTTAAGACAAAACAAAAATACTCAGCTGTTTCTTAAAAGAAAATCTTGCATTGTCATATAAATGTTAGAATTTGCTTAGATCTCTCTTACGATTTTGTCATTCCCAGATAACAGAGACTCTTTAATGTAGGAGGAAAACCTACTGAGGTGTCCAAGAAAAATTCACCCCCCCCCCCCCCAAAATAACATATCATAATTTTCAATCAAATCATTTTTCTTTTTTCTAAAAAAAAAATTTCCCAAGTACACCCTAATAAGAATATTCTTAACATTTCAATGAATCTCAAGTATTCTACAAGTTCTCTTCTGCTCTGAGGGTGTTAAGTAGAATAATATGACCACATCCTGAAAACATACAGGAAGTTGTACAGTGTGTATGGTGTCGCACCCTAAAGTATGTAACTTGACACCTTCAGAACCTCTGCCATTGATAAACAGACTAACAATATAACAGTGTTTCTATTTTTAGCCACACTAGGCATGGTGCTCACTTTGATAAGTTGTATAAGCTTTGATGATAAAAAGATGGTGCTTTCTTAATTTAAAACATCAGAGATCCAATGAAACAAAGCTTGGAACAAGAACAAGTTTTTTGTCAGAATGACACAGATATCTTCAGGCAAGAAAATTCAGAATGAGGGTAAAAAAAAAAACATGCTAACTCAGCAGTGTATAATTATTGACACTAAGATCAAACTTTTTCTTTTCTTGATGTAACATGAATTTTCCTTACTTTAAAAATTTCATATTCAACACAAATTCAACGTTAATTATATGTCTGAATGATAACAGAATTATAATAGTTTAGGATTCAAATTTGGCATTCAATTTATTAGAAAGAAAGAACAATATTTTGCAGTAACAAAAACAATCTTCTGAAATTCTAAAATAACTGCTACATTATGATTTTATGAACTTAAGAAACACACATTCACTTCACTTAAATGCTTAAAATTACTCAACTAAATATGTAAATTACATCCAAGCAACATGTTTTCTGTAAACAATGCCTCCTTGCCTAGTGTAATAGAGATTTTCCTATTTTTAGCAACTATCTAATGGGCTCAGAACTCATCGGACAAGAATGAACAGGGGAGTGTAATAACTGAGGAATCATCGACAGAACCAGAGCAGTGCTGACAGACTCATAACTATGGCACTGAAATCACTAATATTGCATGACTCGACAAAATACAAAAAGAAATCTTACTTTCAATTTTTGTATATCCATCAATATATCTTGGATCCTGACCCGCGAGTTCATCTGTACTATCCTCAACAGGCACTGTCACATCTGACTTAAAGTCAGTCACTGAAATTAAATCAAAATACTTTTTTAAAAAAAGAGATATTCCCTTTTTCTGTTTGATTGTATTTTGCAGAGATCTGTAAAAATTCCATTTTTTTTTTAGATATCTCTTGCATTGTCACATGTATTATGTTACTATTTTAAGCTGTTCAGTTTTTCTTTTCTGCAGTGTAAACATGAGGCTTGTGGAGTGTAAAGCTCACCAACAATTTAAAAAAAAAAGACAAACCTGGAACAATAGCATCTTGATTTGGCCCAAATACAAATTCTACTTTTCCATTATCTGGGAAACGAGGATCTGCAAACAAATTAAATAAACAGATACCTAAGACAAATACGTTTTTGAAACACCTACTTGCTGCTTTTTGTAAATAGAGTATGTTTAATGGTAAGAAATATTTTCGCTGTTAACGTTGGAAATAGCATTTTATGTATGAGTATAATGTTTGTAATGAAATGCTCCACAAAATCAATGACATCTGACATTTAAAAAGTACCTCTGTCAGCATCCTCTAATTCCTCCTTGTTAAATAAAAGGTTGTAGTTGGAGATAGCACAGGTATGGAACTGACATTTCCAGATGGGATCCTTTTGGCCTGTGTTGGCCTTGTGGTAACAGTTAATCATAATGTCCCCTCTTAGGGGAATTCCCGGGGATATGGAAATACACACTTTCTGCATCTGATCTGTGACATTACTGGAAGAGAAAAAAATATGCAATCAATATTCTACATATGGTTGTTTTTGTATACTAGTGTGGTTTTACTTGAAAAATATCTTCAAAATCATACACATAAAATAATTATATATGCATCTGATAAATAATTGATTAAGTGGAATGACTCTCTGTCATGATATGCTATATCTTTAATTTCTTCACAATTTAAACTTCATACAATCTCTAGTCATTTAATTGCATACAGTTCCATGTATGTCATAAAACAAATAAATAATGAACGGTATAAGGAAGAATCCACCAGTCACTAAATATCAACTAAAACATGATTATATCTAAAGAACACTGGTCTAATTGCAACTACTCTTTATGCACTACATATATATTTTCCAGGACATGGTTCAAGACAAAGATATTGCATACAGTTGAGTTTTGTTGACTTAAACACCAGTACATTGTATATCCGACACCAGGGATCAGTCAGAGTGAGTCAATGTTCCCAGTGCCTTTATGAATTTCAACATTCTATCTTGAACCCTCCCATATAAAAAGCTTGAGGGGATTCCTGTCACATTTTAGATATCAAAGTTTGACTGCAGTTCTTCATAACCCTTGTCCAAGACAGAGATGGTATAAAATTTTGAGTTTGATCTACTTACTAGACACCAGAAGTAAATACTGGCTGCATGCTCTGGTACACGGTGATGTATGGGCGACACCCACCACGATGATCAAAGTTAGGGACACCATGCATTACCAGGTGGTGGAGGTAGAGGGGATTTGAGTTTATCTTTATTGCACCCGAAAGGAGTCCGGAAAAATACTCAATGTACCTGTAAGAAAGAGGTTTTTTTTTTTAAAAAAAAATGATCAAAATTTTTGAAGTAAAAATTTTCAAAATGAATAATTTGGGAAGGCTGGTGTTCAGAATTTTGCAGCCATACATGAAAATGAACGAAATTAACAAGAACCATTTAAAATTTTTTCCTCTTAATATAAAATTGTTTTACTAATTAAGGAATATGTGGGTTTTTTTTCTACCTTATGTGCTCAAATACTGGGTATTTTAGAACAGCAAATTCACCATCACACCCTCCCTGATCTTACCTTCGATGTGAGGGACTTTTAAGTCCACCGAGTTTATCCTCGTAGAACCTGTTCATTGCCATTCGGTCCAGAAGTTGCTCTGAGCTGCAACACAAATGTACATCATATTTATTGACTGCCACTGATAGAATACTTCAGGGTGTATTTTATTTTTACTCCATATGGTCATATCCTTGTACTTATGTACTAATTAATATTTAGAATACACCCAAGAGATAAGGAGTCTAGAACGCATGGATAAGAATAGTATAAACATGATAAAAGAAATGGATTATTATACTTCTTGTAACAATACAATGTACATATCATTTCCATATTACAAATTGTTAAACAATGATGTTAAAACTTGAGTTCAAAGAGACATGTCATCTGCAATGACCTTAGATGTGACCTTGAACTTCAACAAATGATATAATCTAATTATGGTATAGGCACAGATTAGGTCTGGCTGATTTCCCTTTACCTTGAATCACAATTAATTCACACAATAAACAAAGTTTCACCTTTCTGAACAATCAAATATCTGCTTTTAGACACATCCATTACAAATAAATAAATCTTGCAGTATTAACTATTTTCATCATTTTTTTTTCTTTCAAAATTGTAGAAAAGGGTCTGTTAGGGAATTAAAATGCACATTTTACCCTGAGAAACAAAACTTCAAAACCTTTGAAAAAAATTATATCCTTTGAAATATGAGGTTGCAACCTTGATACTTCTACTTGTTAAACAGATTTGATCCAGATGGACACAATTTTTCAGTCTTACGGACTTTTATGATTTCAAAGCAATAATTTAAAAGTTATTCATTCAACATTCAAAGTTACATGTGAATAAACTTTTGATAATAAAATGGGACTCTGTGCAGATGTTACTATACTTGAGAAGTTAACTCTTAACTAAACCTTGAACAAATGTTACTATAGTTGAGGAGTTAACACAACTAACCTTTTATTGATATTACTGTAGTTGAGGAGTTACCTTTTAATTTACATTTAGCAAATGTTGCTGGAGTTGAGGAGTTAACTCTTTAAGTAACCTTGAGCAAATTAACCGTATTGAGGAGTTAACTTTAAAAAACCTTAAGCAGATGTTGCTACAGTTGCGCTCACTCTTAACTTACCTTGAACAAATGTCACTGTAATTAACTTTTTGTCATGTTGCTGAAGTTGAGGACTTAGCTTAACCAACTTTGAGCAGATGTTACTGTAGTTGAGGACTTAGCTTACCTAACTTTGAGCAGAGATTACTGTAGTTGAGGACTTAGCTTGCCTAACTTTGAGCAGAGATTACTGTAGTTGAGGACTTAGCTTGCCTAAGTTTGAGCAGATGTTACTGTAGTTGAGGAGTCAATTTTTAACTACAGTAAAATGCGCTTTTAGCAAACATGCTTACAGCAAAGTGATTTTCATTCTCAGTGGTATTAAAATGGATAAAACAAATTACTTTTTAAACAAAGCAAAACTGTTCATCCCTGGCACTTCTCATAAGTATGTTTTATTATAACCTTGAGCAAATGTTACTGTAGTTGAGTAGTTAACTTTTCACTAATTTTTAGCAGTTGTCACTGTAACCCATGATTTTTAACTAACCTTGAGCAGATGTTACTGTAGTTAAGGAAGGCTGCAATGATGACGGCCAGACGACCCCTTCCACCTTTACAGTGTATAACGACCACATGATGATGATCCGAGTTCAGCCAGGAGTCCAGACTCTTACAAATATTACACAACCTTTCCAGGGGTGGAGCCAGATGCTCGGGCCAACCAAAATCAATAACTTTCTGATTATTGGCTCGTTGTAGGTCATCTCTGGGTTCAGAGATATTTATAACCTGCAAGTAAATAAAAGACCATTTGCTGACACTTTGTGTAACTAACATTAATTATGCATTTAAAAATTTCAAATCAATTGAGCAGCATAAGCTGCTGTTTATAATTTACATTTTCAAACCGATGTTCTACTGATAAGCATGTACAATATTTAATATTAAACTGATCAACTATAAAACACAACCATAAAATATCATTTTCAGGAAAAACAAAATGCCGACCGAAGGCTGTTACTTTTATGCAAAATAAGATATATAACATGATCTGTCTCAAAACTAATAAAATTTTCATCCAAAAATATTCCCTGCTGGAGGACGGTGACCTCTAATATATATACTTACCAAGACATTTTCACCATGTTTTGCACGAAGCATATGAAACACATCCTGTAGATCCCTCTGATATTCAGCATTATGGCCTTCAGATAGAAATGACATACCTGAAAATAAAGGAAACAGATAAGTGTCTGTCAGAAATAAATTACACTAGACAGGAGACTCCATTTTTTATCAAGATCTAAATCAAATGATGCAACAAAAATTAGCAGCATATCACATTCTACAATCTGCTTTACTTGGGAACTTGGGGTGATAAATTACCTGCTTAAGTAAAAGATGGAGAGGGAAAAAGAGACCCCTGGGCCATAATGCTTACCTGTGTTACCATACTCTTACATAGAATTACAGTCCATGCAAAAGCTTTATGGGTTACAAATTACACACTGTACCATCAACTAAAGTGCACATACAAGTACACAATCATATTGTACTTTGTGTGGCATTGCCAAAATGTTTATGGAACCATGAAATGAGTTATGGATGAGCATGATTTATATACAAAAAATATTTACATTACATATAAGAGCTTAATGTATCTCAAGAGTTTCATCATTTTGAATTAAGTTAACAATACATTTTAATGGTCGCACCCTATTTTTGCATTTATTAACTAATGGATCACAAAATCTCATCTGAGCTTTTTTTTGGTTTTGCTTAGCTTAAGAAACAAGATGAGTTTTTACTCAGTTTCAGATATGATTTTGTTCTACTTTTAAGCATTAAATTGAATTAAATAAGAATTCCTCTTTTCATAAAAAATCATTTCATTTTTCAATTTGTACCAATTTTTTTTCCATACTTCACAAAAACATATGAAAATGTATACATACAAATTATTCTATCCGTAACATAGACCAATTCTATTTGGGCCTCTTCCATTTTCGTGGGCTCATAAAACCTGTCGAAATAAAAATGTTTTACTGCTAAATAATGAGATATAATGATGAAATAGCTTACCATATAACACCTTTTTTAAACAGAAATTTATGTCATAATACATTGTCAATAAATATTTTTAATCCATTTTTAGGTTCACACTTCAATATGTGTCTCATGGAAATTTCCTCATAAAATGAGCACATCTAATTTATAACATTATCATGAGTTATCATCATAGGATGTCTAGTAAGGCATTAAAAGGTTGAAATACCATGTAACTTCCTATTTGATCTCTTTGTTCTAAATTTGTGTGCATATATTAGTACATGTATTATATACATGTATAATAACTGATTCATGTCCTTCTGCAATGAGTTCATTGTTTATAAAGTATTATATCAAGTGCTACTGCACTTACCATCTCATGTTCTAGTTGGTGAAAACATGACTGGCCACCTAAAAAATAAAAAAAAAAAATCATGTAATATTAGAAAAAAATTGAACAAATTCACCCATATTAGGACTTTGGATGAGTATTCTTTCATACAAAAGATTTTAAAAGTATGCATGTGTATGAATTAAATTTTAAAATTCTCTCACCAAATGATCATCAAATATAATGGCTATTCCAAGAAAAATTTTCTATCACTTTCATACATATGTATGAAGACATCTTTAAATCTAAATGTCCAGTGAAAATGTACAATCCCCCACGGCTTTATAACTTCTTTTTTGGTGGAGAGAATGATTATATGGACATTTTTTTGCTTGTTCAATATAATTCCATGTCATAATAAAAATTTAATTTCAATACTCATTTAACTTCCTTTTCATCACTTAATGCAAATAAAAGATATTTATCACTACACAACATTTCAATAACACTATATACCGGTATCTTGAAAGTCTACCAACTATTAAGATGCACAAACAAGATAAATTCCAGAATCTTCCTCTCTAATACAGGGGGTGATGTATCCAAAATCAAAAACTCAGTTACAGTAGCTTAATGGCTGAATTGCTTTTCAGCAGTAATAAATTCCTCTGTTTCAATTAAGTGATATCCTCTATTGTTTTTATACATGTTAGCTGTTTAAGTATTAAGTAGCAGGGGGGCTTAAGAATGTCTATACATTAATTTCTTCTGATTCAATTTCAAATTCACTTTGCATGTTACATTAACTTAGAGTGAATCACAGCATATCTAGACATTCCACATAAAACCACAATCCTCAAATTTCTGTCGTAAGCACTTGCACCCTATTTTCCAACCCACATCATTTCTCGATTGAAGCATATCACAAATAAAGTGCTTCTGTAAACTTTTTCTATGAAAATTAACATATTACATGTTTCAAAACAAATTCCTCAGCCTTCTTGATACTTTTCACTCAAAATAAGATTTCATTTTGTGTCCTTGACTGTAAAGCTTAGAGTTCAAACTGGTTCAACCACTATAATACTGGGTTAAATCAACATCTGTCCATCTGTTCATCTTTTCCATGATTCTGACATGGCAAAAATATTGGCTAGAAATCAATTGGGCTTTATCTCTTTTAAGCCAGTCCACTTTTCATGTGTATACTTTTGAAACATTTTCATTTCTTCATGACTGGCACAACCATTCTTTTATTTTAAAAATGATTATTTTGACCTGATTCCTCCAAGTAAAAAAACAAAAAACAAAACAGGTTAATGTAAACTTTTTTGAAACCAGTTCAGTTTACATTTATGATGGAACGGTATGCCTGTGTGTTTTATCTTTTGCCCTGTTGAACATTAGAAGTAATGACCCCTTGTTGTAAATGTTCTTTGCGAGATCGTGAAGATGAGATCAGCTGCCGAGGTATACATATGTAACTGAATCTGATTCAGCTTTTAGGCTACATTCACAAAAAGTATTTTAGAAGAGTTATCTCCCCTTTGTTACCCATTTAATACTTTTGTCGGTTTTAATTATAAGCATCTTTTTTGTGATGAAGTTTCTTACTTTTTAAGGAGTTTTCCCTTTTCCTAAGGGGGGGGGGGGGGATTTTTTACTCCTTTTTAGGGCATTGGGGGGAGGGAGGGGTGGGGTTGGTGCTGGCTATCTAGCCATAAACCATATAATTATTGATATTAAAACAATAAAATACTCAATTTAAATATACATGTATATACTATGGAATTTTAACAGTTCAAATCATAAATGATTTTTTTCAATGTAAAATTTATGTTGACCAGACAAATTATACTTGCATGTCATTTTATATCTACATTATATGGGGCATGTCAGCAGTATAATCTACATTAAATTTAAAAGGTATGTGCACTGAGGTGTAGTCTTGCTAGACTTAGAAGTAACCTTCAAATAATAATTCATTTCCTCCTAAAACAAAGTAAATCTACATATAATTCAGATTGCAGAGAAATCTTTTCACAATTAGATTTGAAACTTCAAGGAAACTTTTAACTGTCACCTTCAGGCCTATCTCTGATCTCTGTTATAAATGTGGTATTGTCAAAATTCACTTTTTACCTTTGCTTGTATACAAAATTAGTGGTCCATATAAAAGTCAATTCAAGTGATTGACAAATTCAGGTAATTCTAGCAATACAGCCTGTTTAAAGTTACAGGTCTCCAGCATTAATCAGGGACAAGCTCTAACTATTCATTAAGTCAACAGCTTACATAAGGTTAAATAAACCACCTGTACTAATGGGCCCAGTCTCTACAGCCAGGCCAATATTTTATGAAGGTAATTGTTTTGTTTACTGGATTGGTATCTTGATCCTGTATCCTGAGCTGGTATCCTTGGGGTCATAAGTATTAAGTGGCAACTGTTTGAAATAAGATTCCCTTATCTACTGAAAGCGAGGTGTGTGCTACTATGGATCCTGAACTTAACTCCTTATGTGACCTTGGTTGAAAGTGACGACACGTTTGCCTCGTAAACTTAAAGCTTAACATGTAAAAAATAGGTGGTTTTTTTTTATCTGTTCTAATTCTTGTCTTTGCATTCTTGCACCTGTCTCTCACAGCCACAAAAAGAAAAACAATTAATGTTAAAACAAATGCATATAATAAATTAGTTTCTACATTTGGAGTTCCTAAGGTCACATCTTTTTTCCCCCTTCTCTTCTGTCGAGATAAGATCATGTAACATGAACCAAAAGCAACATTTATCTTTTTTTCTAACCATTTTCCACTGAAAAATAACTTCACAGCCATGCAAAACCAAGTCTGTCTATTGGATGAGATTCAAGCACCTGTCAATTTTGCATGCTTAAGTGAGGGAAAACACATACAAATTGCATGTTACTGTATGCAGTTTCTGCATAATTGATACATGCAGTAACGACATGTATAAAGAAATAACTGTAAGGAATAAAATGTGCAGAATCGACAAGTGGAATTCAAAATTGCAGTTTAATAAGCTGGCTTCATTTAAAACAAGGAAAAGACAAACAATTATTTCCTTTTTATCATATTATATGACGGTATAGTATTTCAAGAACTTTCAAAACTTATGAATTTTTTTCTTTATAGTACTTTATTACGTACATCACCATACAATTAGCCTAATGAAAAGAAATGAGACACAGGGTGTACCAGGCAACTAATTTATAAATTACTCTTCTGAATCAGCCATAGCCTTCAGTAACCCAACCTTAATACATTAACAAACTGGGCAAAAGAACAAAGGTACATGTATATGTCACTCATGGTCTGGCCGCTAGATTATACATCATATCAACTGCCAACCTCTTCATTGCTAAAGCCAGCATCCTAAGTAGGTGCGTAAATAAGCTAGGACGTAATTAATTCTTATCGCAATAATTTTCTCTAAGGGCTAATTAAACCATAAAATTTATATTTAATTTCTCTACACCGCTTTTTTTTTCTTTTTTTGATCAACTACTTTTTTTTTCTATTTATAAAGGATTTATATATCAGATGATGGGTCATCAATCATTCATGATAATCAATGGGAGAAAAAAAGTTTATCTGACATTTTTTTCCCCCACATCTGGATTTGCAAAATCTGCGAAATGCGTACTTACCTACATTCCATTGATTAGATTCCCCCCTTCATTAGAAATCCGGCCTGACCATTAGTGGCGATCCATATTTCCATTAACAAAAGCAGCCTCAGTTAATTATTTTTCACTTAATTACAACAACAGCTCTAACATTTGCCATGTTTATAAAAGAGGGGAATATGGCCGTCTGCATCCTTTATTTGGACATGATAAATATAGACAGAAGATTCTTCGCATACTACTCACACACAACTGAAGAAAAATACAGGGTGTTTTTAAAGTTAGCATTACATTTCTGCCTGTTTCTATTACACAAGAGATTTGATACTAGAACTTTTTTGAAAAACACTCAAAAAAATTTCAAGTGGAGATCTTCTGTGATGAGATTTCTTGGAATTTTGCTCATGGAAAATGGCGGCTGCCAGCCGATAAACTAAATAAACAACATAATATTTAAACAGAAGTCCAAAATCAACAACCAGATGTTGCCAGCTACCAACTAATAGTTTCTTCCTGAAACAAATCTCATAAAAACTCTGCTTTTGAGACAGTGACTTGATACAGTATAGGAAGATGCGTAGTTGTTTTTATGGAAGCCATATCATTCACATGTTCTTCAAAATGCAATTAAAGTTCAAGGAATTCTGACATTTTCTGCAACTTTAAAATACATATAAGTATTAAAAGTAATTTTTCAAACTGATTTTTTAAAAATATAAACTCTTTTCTGGCACATATCTGACCACCAAACTTTCTTTCTAGAACTAATTAACTAGCCCATCAATATCTTTTGTCTCAAGTTCTTCAACACACTTCATAGGAGGCATATTATTACTGCTTCCTACTTCCCACACAAAAAGAAATTCAAAAGAACATTAAATGTCTACGATCTATCACACTTGAACACTAGATGAAAGGCCATAATGACAGCCAATGATTTCTATGAGCTATACATTGCTAACAGCTTATTTGTGGCTACCTATTATAATGGAGACCCCCTTTTTAACATTCACTGATTTTAAAGAAAGGAGCTCTGACATAACCCTGGTTATATTACGATGTATCCAAATATGATTACTTAGGAAGTTTGTACACTGTGACCCTCAAGGTCAAATGAACTCTCAGTCCACTTATTCATTCAATTTCTACAGCAAACCAAAACACATACAACCTCTCTTTCTCTCTTTCTTGATTCCAGTACTAATGTACAAAAACACACTGCAATGCTGATGCTTTAGTTGCCACTGTACCTTTTACCTTTTTTCTCCTAAAATAAAACTGTCTAGCTCAGTTACTGTATACATGTAAGATGGTCTTTATCAACAGCTCTATATGTTATGCGCAATTACTGACTTGTATATACGTTATGTGTACCAGCAGTGCAAGTACTAAAAAGTAAACATTGTTCTAGGTAAAACAATTTGATAAAAATGAAAGGAAGTAATCGAAGAACTTCTTCTAGGTACCTTAACTTTGATAAAGTTCATCGACTTCGGGTATAAATGTTTTAAATATTTCAGAGGATTATATAGACCTCCATCATTGGTCATAATCCATCTTTGTTGAGGCATTAAAAAAACATCCATGTTGACAAATACCTTCTGTACA
Organism: Saccostrea echinata; assembly: GCF_033153115.1. Classification (NCBI taxonomy): domain Eukaryota; kingdom Metazoa; phylum Mollusca; class Bivalvia; order Ostreida; family Ostreidae; genus Saccostrea; species Saccostrea echinata. The sequence goes on from NW_026889774.1 coordinate 9,622,484, forward strand.
TCAAGTATTAATTAATTGTTAGGGCATTAAAAAAACATCCATGTTTATAAATACCTACTGTACATCAAAGTATTAATTAAAAGGCTGGGAGGTTCTTCATAGAAATGTCAACATCACGACAGAAGCTATAATGCTATCATGCTCAGCAACCTTATTCTAAAGTTACAACAAATTATATCAACAAAGTAAGACCAAGCTGCAAGCTGCATTTCAGACAACAAAAAGAGCAAACGATAAAGCCTTCATCACCACACCCAACTTGTTTCCTTTAAAAAACCGTTGATCCAAATAAATGTAAAATTAATGTGAAGATTATTCAGCTTGACTGTGGGTGTAACAAGCAACAGTGCAGAAAGTCATAAGTTTGTCTTGTTCATAGAAAAAGATTTTTATCGCATGTTCAGGAAGATCATTTTCAAAATTTGGAAGCATTTAATAAGGACCACCACAATCTATGATCAATGTTTTTTTCCTTACTGCACCCACGTGAATTTTTTTTGATTATCAAATATGAATTCTATTGTGGCAACAAAGTGCAAAAAGGTCACAAGGTGCATAGACATTGCACTTCAGTTGCAAAAGAATAATTTAACTATCAACCTGTCAAACAAAATAATTTGTTGACCTCAAAATTGAATACTTCCTATTATCTATAAGTAGTCTTTTAACATCTGCATTACCCTAATATATTCAAAGAAAAACTTCAGGTGAGCTAAATATTAGTTTGTTCAAGATCTGGCATGTCATAAATTAACATTTTACAGAAGAAATATAATAAAGATGCATAAACAATCTGTCAAAAACATCATGATCTTTGCAAGACTTCACTATGCAATTATTCATTGATATATGCACATCTTTTACATTACCATTTAAAGAGTCTGCAAGTAGTTACGTAAGAAATCCATACTTTTATATCCACCAAATCCAAAGTTATTCATTTACAAATCCTCATTTCATCACATCTTTTTCATGTTGCAGCCTCAAGTTCGTTGGAGAGGAAAAAGACACTGGTGTAATTATGCATTATACAATTATGCCTGCAGCTGAAAACAGGAAAACTTCACTTTCTGTATGTTCCACCCACCTTCATGAAATCTTCGCCACGGGGGCATAAGAGGGAAGCATTCTTGATGAATGTGCAAGATACTAAACTCCACTGTACGAACAAGATTTTTCTTTAAAAACACATGAATAATTTAATACCTCTAGGCATTTAGGTTAAAGGCATGACTTTTTTTTCCCTTCCAGTAAGGTCAAGTATTATTTCACCTGTGTTCGAGATATACATGTTTTCATTGAAGACAGGAAATATGATATGCTCCGATGAATGTTTGGCAAGTTAAATTTATATTTTTCACATGTACGCTGACTTGAGAGATTCATTCATGACAGACATCCATGGATGAAATATATGCACTATGGGGTGGCTATCAGGTCGGTATGCTCACCTGTAACATGATAGCAATGCTAATGGAAATATTTCGCACCCAGGTGAAAATAACCAGGTAACTCAACCTTAGAAACTTTAGTAGAAAACATGGTAATTTGACAGTTTGATAAATGTTTTGTTTTTTTTCCAATGACTAAAAAAAAATTTGAAGTATCTGGTTCATGAGCCAGTACCTGCTTCAAAATTTATTCATCAATCAGGATTTCAGGAGCTGGTACATCAATCTTACTTATCTTTTTTTTTTTAAATCATAAAAATAATCTCCGAACTGGTTTTTCAAATGAAAAATGCAACAGTAAAATCTTTATATACAACATTAAACCACCAAATTAGAATTCCAAAAAAAAAAATGTAAGAAAATGTCAAAATAATAATAATAATTATATTATTACATCATGAAATAATTAAGGTGAGGATTTTATCTTCATCAGATACAGAAGAGTTAACACCTACATTGTCTATATGAACGCCAGATTCTTGTATATACCACCTCTGATGTTTAGACATATACACATGTTACCTTGGGGGTGATTAATAGATGAAAATTATGCAGGCTAGTAAAAGGAGGGCAAAAGCTACAATATCTCATTGCCGTCTGTGTGTAAAAATCGGGACCAGACAAACCAGTTTTGAAGAATGCTTAGACATTTTAATGGACCATTATTTCTGATGCAATAAATATACAGATCTTCAAATTTTTGGTCCTTTTTATTACATTTTATTACATCATTTTCTTTGTTGAGACTGTTTTGCAGAAACTGTTTACCAGTAATAGCTTTTCCCCTACATCTTATCTTTTTATTGCATGCCCATGTTATTTAAGTCATTTAAATCTGACAATTTATTTATATATACTTAACCACAAATAAACATTAAAATTTGGAAGAGTATACTATATAATGTTGATAGCTGCTTCACCTTAAATCTTTTTAATATGAATTGAAAACTGATCTCTCTCTCTCTCTTTCTATCTCTCTACATATATATATACATGTATATATCTTTCTTCCTCTCTTTCTCTCTCAATTTCAGCACTATTTTTTTCCAATCAGATTTACATTCTCTGGCTAAATTTCACTAAGGGGCTTTTCTTACCTGAGGAATTGTACAGGTCAAAATGAGTTGACCTAGTATTTAAATTTCAATGGGGCACTGACTGTATAAACTAATTCATTTCAATAGATAGTATCTTTAATGTGTAAATCGAGAAGACATGTCGCTAGAGTGCTTGTGCATGCGGATTTACACAAAGATCAAGTTAAATTCCTTTTATCAGTGAACAAGGGTAAAAGTAGTACCCCCCAAAAGAAACTCAAGTAAACAACATAATTCTGATAGCAACTGACATATTGATCTGAAATGAAGCATTAAATCTAAACCCAGTGGCTTTATCTAAATATTTCACGGTCAAATATATGCAACTACATCTACACACTTATGACATGAATATCAAATTGTTACATAACACCATTGACTTTACAGATTCAAAATGTTGCTCTCTGCATGCTATAAATGTTGGAATGTCAATTCATTTTGTATATAATTAAATACTGGTGCTGTACTAAAACAGTGTAATTGCATTTAATTACAGATGATACCGACCAACAAAATTGGCCAGAACTGACCGCCACATTTGGTACTCAGATAAACAAAAGTCCAGCAATCTGTCAGTCTTGAGCTAAAGTTGTTATGGTTCTAACTTTTGAGGTGTAAAATCAATATCCTTGATTGACAGTTTTATAGAAAGATGATGAGTGCAGGAAATTGGGAGCAGCACCCTCTTTATTTCAAAGCCAGGAATCAACTTTTTGTTTGCCAACTTGTCTGCAGAGCCAATATTCACTATGATTGAATTTATATGGGGAGATGCATGGATGTTGTGAGAACTGAAGATTTTTATTAATTGCTGGAGAGACAAATGGTCAACCTTCCACTAATTAATGCAAAATACCCAGCCCCCCACTCTTTAAAAAAAAAGTTCAATCTATAACATACAGCTTTGCAAACACTGGTAAGTAACTAATAAAGATTATGAAGACATTGGAAAATTACTGCCTGATTCTTATAATACACAAACTTGTTTTTGTTTTTGTTTTTTAAATTTTATATACTTAATTTTGAGGATATTAAAGGTGCTGAACTGTTTGTGTTTTTATCTAGCTGCGTACCCCTTCAAGAATATGAAACTCTTGCAGTACGTGAACCAGATCAGAATATATCATCCAAATTCCCCACAGAGGTTCTGGAACAGATGCACTTCCACTTGAAATAAATAGTAAACTGCAAGAAAATCAGCCTGATTGTTCACATCACCATAAAACACTTTCTCCTCTGCACTGGTTTCACTCACATTTTATCAGTGGGAAACCTTGTTCAATGTCCCATTTCATTCCACAATATTACATAAATTACAGATTATACATGGAAATCTAAGAGCAGCAAATTTTACTTCCCCTCTGAATAATCTATACACCATAATCATTTTCCTTTTTCTTATCATATAATACCAAGCTCTTTGTTTAAAACTGTTAGTAGAACCTTCTAAAATAAATTCAAATGAAATCTCAGTAAGGGGGAGGAAAGATATCAGAGAGGGTAAGAAAGAGAGGGGGAAGAGGGGATGAGGGGAGAGGGGTTATTGGTTACCCATATCAATATATTCAAAATGACTCAGATTAAATAGAAACTTTCTTTAGAAGTGTGCCTTATTTAAAAACATTGAGGTAAAACTTTTCATTATATAGACTGCTGATGAATCTGCTTAATATTTTAAGGGGTTACAAATTTTGTGAAGCAGTTTTGCAAAATTTGGTTCGTTTTCATTCATGAAATCTCCAAATTACAACAAAATTATCATACTTCTATATTAATAAAATCAAATATTTCATTACACTTATTTAAATTGATTAAATCAACGTTTTCTATTTTTATATTTCAGGTAGGTTATATGCCAGGGATTTATAACAAAAAAAAATGACTTAAATCATAACATTAGGAGTTTAAAAAGGACATTAAATGGACTTAATTGGGATGGAGGTGGGAGATGGGGGTTGCAGACTGCATGCTATTATGTTGTTTTTTTTCCATATATGTATTGTTTAATTAATTTTCAAGATATCCTTAGAACACAGATTTATAATATGGTCAATGTGCTTTTACATACCTATTCCTGTACCCATATTTAACAATATGTCAGTGTCTGAAATACTCAAGGTCAACCGCATAGGAAAAAGGGTAGATTATTTTTTGGAGCCCTAGAATAAATTACTTTTTTTTTATTTAGATAAACACAACATATATTCATAACACTATGTTTAGAGATATTTAGAAGGAATATACAAAATTGCCTACATGGTACATATAATTACACGTTTTACTCCAACCACCTTAGTTGTCTTCGGATCAAACACACTTTCAATTACGAGGAGAAAATCAAAAATAATTTAGGTCCAATGCTGAGTAATTCATCCACACCAATCTCAGAAAGAACTTTTATGTATAATGTGATATGACCTCTCCCAGAATGTAACCCACTGTTGCAACTCAAGATGAATATGGAATATCTTTCATCATTAAAAGCACAAATCACTTTTTGCATCCTTTACTCTGCTAACATGAAACAAACTTTTAAACCAATGCCAAAATCATCATCCTGTAGAGTTATAAAAATAACTAAAACTTTTTTATTTCTTACAAAATATTCTTCTTTATCTAAGTTTAAAGTAAAATCAACTTACATACACATAAAATTACCACATGCAGGGTCTTTCCTGGCAATCTAAAAAATTAAGACTTGTGTGGCCAGAGTCCACAGAGCATTGTAAGGATGTATGGACCACTTTTTCATTAGATGCTATTATTTCTTACTTTGAACTGGACAGTGAGGAGCATCATCAACTTCTAATTTTTTTTTAAATAACTGTATTATTTAGTATTAATGTCAACAATTGTCAAAAAAAAAAATCTGCTTTGCTGCTTTCCTTTGTTATACTTAAATTCCCAGAACTTCATGCAACATTTGCTCAGAGGACTTCACACTCAATATGTATTATGTAAGAACAAATTAGAATGTCCATAATAAAGATTAATTTAAAAAAAAAGAATGTTTGTTGTTTGGTTTTTTTTTTCACTGAATTTTAAGCCATTTTAATGTGCTTCTTAAAATATAAGCTCAGTTTCTGGGTAAATTTAATTGCCAATTTTTTAATATAATCAAAGATATTCTTCTCAGATTTGGGGGAAAATGATGGCATTTCACTGAATTTGCTAGTTTTTGTGAAAAACTAACTTCACCTGTTCACTGGATCATGTGGATAATTTTCATGTCAGACATTAAGTTAGTCTCAGTGAATGTTTTGAGTAAATCAACAAATAACTGAAACAGATTACGTTTCATTTTATCATAAAGAGAAACAAACCATGTCTAAGCTTAATATTTAAAAATAACACTTTCAATTATTTAAAAAACAAATGGATTTAGTTATGCCCATGACCGGTGAATGGACTGACTCGACCAATACTGAGGTTCATCTCGGTAAATCTACAAGTTAACTCCTGTCCCATTTTACAATTTATGAATTAAAATTAATGTTATCCAGATTCAGATATTTATGCGAGCTGTTGTCGAGAAATTTTGGATTTGGATTTTGTGGAATCAATGGTATTATCATGCCTATCCCAAACCTGTTTTCATTCCCTCACCAAAACATAATATTCTAGAATAAACTTTCAAAATGGATTATCGGTCCCTTCATAACCTTGAAGAAAACAATTAATGACAATTGATCTTGCTGCTTCGCACTAAAACTCATGCAATTATAAAGTTTAAAAATATTTTACCTTTACTTTGCAATCTTTTGATCTTCATTTTTGACCGGAAATGGCTGTTTACATCCTAAATAGTAAAACCAATTCAGGTCGCGGTAAAGTGCGTAACTAGCAGGTCGATGCCGTAAGAAAATTTATAGTTGACTGTTCTCCGAATTTCTGTATAGAGCATGTTATGCATTGAACAAAGAACTTTTCAATTTAAGAATGAAGAATTTACAACTATCATATCTGTTGCTTAAAATGAATTAATTTATTCTGATAAAGAAATCTAGCAGTAGATAACAACACAGTCATGCGCAATTTTCATAAATATACAGGGAGTCAACTTTTGAGCACCAATCTCCCAGAAAATATAAATAAATAATGAAATTGATCATTTATTTTCAGGATTCTTTTGATCAAAATTTGCTTACTCGCTTCTTGTAATCTTCATTTTGATAATATGGATTTGTTATGGTCAATCAACTTCTTTTTATGATAAAACCCAAGAATTATGAGTTTTACACTGTTTTCAATTCATATATATTAAATTTTTCTTAAAAAAAAAAATTAAAAAATCAAATTTTAGTGTTTTCTTTTATTAAAACTTTAAAAATATACAAACAATGACTTAAATCTATCACTGCTAAACGTTCCTTGGGTCTGATAATTCTAATAATACAGAATGTTGGTAAAGGATGACTGCACTTAAGGACATGCGAAATTTGCGACAAAATAAACTTTTAAAACAAGCATTTTTCTTTTCATTGCAAGAATGGTCAACATCCAATCTACAACTTTATGTAATTACGTTTAATAAAAGTGTGTATTTTCGAAGTTCGAATCTGTTTTCAAAGGCAGGGGTCATCACAATTTCTTGAATCTCCGTTCGATAATGAGGACGCCCACTTTTTTACTGACTTTATACATAGTCAGCGCATGTTTGTCTATTGTTCTACGTTTAACAGTAGTTGTATATTTGCATAAATAATAATGTGTCAAAAGGAGATTAATAGACAAACATGCGCTCATGGTTAAAAGGAGAAAAAACTGCTTCTTCTTACATTCGCTCTCTGTCTTGTAACCAAGGATTGTGACATGCTGAATATTATAATTCACCACGTGATTTCTTACCTCAGGTAACTTTGTGAATACTAAATTCCGTCACGTGACTTGTAAGGTAGCATGTTTGTGCTAACTAGAACATTGTGATCGAACACGTTAAGTCATCTGGCATTGATATAAAGTCTGCTTTAATTACATTGACCTGCTCATATTGTTAATTTCGTTTTGAAACCTTTATCAGAAGTGTATTTGTGCCATACAGAATGGAGAGGGAGATTGGAAAGAGTGATCACGTTCTTTTTTCCAAACATGTCATTGTTATTTATCAAGTCTAATTTTAGACCCATTCTTACAATGTTAGCTCCACCTCTCACGCATACCTAATGTTCAATCAAGGGCAGATAAGTGTAAATTCACTATATTTGGAAAGCAGTAAGGACAAAAAACATTGAATCATTTTATTGTATCACAGTCTAAAATCATTTTAAGATTTAAATTTGGTTCCAAATTGACAGGATTCTCTCAAAAACATACAAAAGTGAAATAAGTTTTAGATATAAAAGCAACAGAAGCAACCGAAAAAGACCCAAAACAAGCATTAAGTACAGTCATCCTTGAAAAATACTGTAATATTATGAGTTGTTGGATTTTTCACCCAAATATATTGGATTTATATCAACAAAAGGCTACAATTTTTTTTTTTACATCCCGTTAAACACATCTCTATCTCTCAAAACGCATTTATTGTTATTGTAAGAAATCGAAAAAAAAAAACAAACAAAAAAACAAAAAAAACAAAAAAGAAAAAAAATTACTTGCACGTGAGTTTTGCCTTTAATTGTACTCTTCTTCGAACTTTTGGTAAACTGGTTAAATTGCCACTCTAATAATCTCAGCTAACATGGGTAAATATAATTATAGTGTTCACAAGCATTATACTTGACCGTTCAGGCCCATGGGCCTCTTGTTCTAGAAAAAAAAAAAACGCTGTTTTTGGACACTATCAATCAATCATATTTCCCAAAGATGATTTGGCTACGTCGTTTTTCGCCCCCCCCCCCCTTATTGGTCTTTAGCTGTATGAGAACAGCTGGAGAATGAAAATTTCGAAACCTTTTTGAAAATCTACAGGACACAACCATTCAATCGTATTCAAAAACATATTAAACTGCTGTTTAAAATGAGAGAAGAGGTCTGGGAACATGGTTATTGCAGAAAAACGTCTTTTTTTAACGTCTAATTGGCCTCAAGGATGCAAATGAAGATTCCGAAACCTTATTTCAGATTTCCAGGGCACCAACATTTATATTTTAAAAAGTGATTAAGCTACTGGGAACCAGATTTTTGTAGGAAAAAAATCCCACAGTTTTTCACGACCTAAAATTCTGAAACCCTGTTGCACATCTACAGGACACCACCAGGATTTTGTAGAAAACGGCGTTTTTCAACCTTCAATTGGATCCCAGGATTGGTGTCGTTTACTAATTATTGAATTAGAAATTCATATAATGAGTACGTAATTGTCGTGTACTCGTTATATGAATTTCTAATTCAATAATTACATATGATTAGTATGAAAATTCCGGAACCTTATTGCATATCTACGTACAGGACACCCTAAATCATATTCGAAAGGATGGTTACTATACAACAGAAGTAAAAGAAAAAAAGAGAAATAATAGTTTGAAGACGGAAGGACCGGAATAACAACAATATACCGAAGTTTCTTTAGATCGAAAGTGCAAATATAAAAAAAAAAAATAAACGCTCAACAATTCTGCTATACAAATCAATACGGAATTTTACTTTTTTGAGTTTTTCTCTCCAGAAAATAGCTGTCTTTTATCAGTGAATATAAAGCAGTAATTCCATCTAAAAGAACCATAATCTTAACTCAAACTTGATCTTAAATTCTGCTTTACACGAAATTTGACAAGATTTAAAATGCATGCATGTTTAATCAAACTTATTCTCAGTCAAACCATTGTCAATGAACATGACCTGTCATTTCTGTGCAGGGATAAAGCTATACCATACAGGCCCGTAGAACACGGAGGGGGGGGGGGGCACTTTTTCCTGAGTATAGTATTTTTGCTATAGTATATTTTCCTTTAGATGCTGGTTGCCCCCCCCCCCCCCCAACCACACTTTTTGATGTTGCAAGGTCGAGCACTGGTAAATTCCATGATTTGGTCAGTAAATTCAATCTCCCATGAGCCGATGGTAGAGAGTGCAGTAAATTAGGTTTTGTTTTTTGGGGGGTTGGGGGGGGGGCTTGTCAGATAATTTGAGAGATAATTTGGGGAAGATGACACCCCAACTTCCGGTCAGTTGAGGTGTTTTGTTTTGTTTTTGTTTTGTTTTTTTTGCTTGTCAGGGGTTTTTTTTTTTAGAAGCCCCCCCTTTTGAAACCGTTGCTACGGGCCTGCCATAGCAATATACCGGTATTCATAAACGGCTAGTGACCAAAGATCTTCGACGTACTTTATCAAAACGTTACTCCTTCGAAACATAATATCATACATGTATATACATATTTCATATTAGTCCGACTTCCAAAAAAATTGGTACACAAGTAGAGTACGCTTACATTTGTAATTCTTACCATCAGCGTTTGATTATGATGAACGGTGTTGCAATGGTTAATAAAATACATGTATATATTAAACACGAGGCGCCCATGGGCCACATCGCTCACCTGAGCACATTGGCTAGTAAAAGACAGAATGGGTTTGCTGTTCTTGGGAAGAAGCTTTTTAAAGATTTTTCATATGTATACCCGTGTAAAACTTTGATCGCCAATTCTGACTCCTCCCTAGCCCCGGGGGTCATGATCTGAACAAACCTGAATTTACACTATGTGAGGATGCTTCCATATAAATAATATGACGAATCGTAGCTTTGCTTATCTTGAGAAGATTTTTAAAGATTTTTCCTATATACATATTCCTATGTAAAACTTTGTTTGCTCATTGTGACTGCACCCTAGCCCCGGGGGTAAGGATTAGAAAAATCTGAATTTACACTACCTAATGATGCTTCCATATAAATATCACCAATCGTGACTTTACTGTTCTTGAGAAGAATTTTAAAGATTTTTCCTGCTTTCTTATGTAAAACTTTGATCGCCAGTTAATATTGTGGCCCCACCCTACCCCGAGGGTTATGATTTGAACAAAATTGAATGTACACTATGTCAAGAAACTTTCACATAAGTTTCCTCTTTTCTGGTCTAGTGATTTTTGAGAAGAAGATTTTTAAATGACCCAACCCATTTTTGACCTTTTCTTAATTACTAGTATCTTCACTTGGAAGAGGGTGTGGCCCTTCATTTGAACAAACTTGAATCCCGTTTACCCAAGGATACCCTGTGCCAAGTTTGGTTGAAATTGGCCCAGTGGTTCTGGAGAAGAAGATGAAATTGTAAAAAAAAGTTTACAACAACGACAACTTGAGCCTTCTGCTCAGGTGAGCAAAAAACCTTTATAATTCTTTCCAAACACTACCCTTCTTTCAGGTTTGTCCGATTTTAGTAAAATTTGGAACACAAGTAGACTACTAAAATATATATATCTGTTTTTGATTTTGTTTTTCCCAAGGCTACTAAAACTATAGAAGTTTCTGTGAAATTCTTTTAAAATGCTTGTCCTCCTACAGTTTTAATCCATGATACACAAGTAGGTTTTCCTAAGATAAATAATTCAGTGATACATATATTTTCAGCCTTTTACATCAATAAACATAGGTAATCAAAGATTACGAAGCTCACCTCGACGAATGTTATCTATAAGTAAGGCAAATTTCACATCATATTTTTTTTCTAGTTAGGGAACATCCCAAGATCAATATCCTGCAAGTTTGGTTTAAGTAGGACTTGTAGTTACTTGGAAATAGACCTGCTCAAAAAACTTTAAACCTGTTTAGTAATCAAGAAAATTTTGGTCAGTTCCAATATCCAAAGCAAGTGTGGTAGTGTCCATCCCTAGATGCATCATCCATGCAAGATTGATCAAGGTAGGGCTTATAGTTACTTGGGAATGGATCTGCTCCTAAAACTTTAACCTGGTCACTCATCTGGAAAATCTAGGTCAGATCCAGCATCTGAAGCAAGTGTGATAGTGTCCATCCCTAGATGCATCATCCATGCAAGTTTGGTCAAGGTAGGGCTTATAGTTACTTGGGAATGGACCTGCTCTAAGAACTTCAACCTGGTCACTCATCTGAAAAATCTAGGTCAGATCCAGCATCCGATGCAAATGTGGTAGTGTCCATCCCTAGATGCATCATCAATGCAAGTTTGGTCCAGGTAGGGCTAATAGTTACTTGGGAATGGGACTTGCTCCTAAAACTTTAACCGGGACGCCGACGCTAACGCCGACGCCGGGGTTATAGCATAAGCTCATCTCGACTTTGTCGAGGTGAGCTAAAAATTGGGTCTGGCCCTAAATCTAGAGATTGATATAGTATAACTATTCTTTTTTCGTATCAAGAGTAAATCTTAGAATATTTACCACCACTAACTTTATCAGACGGTATTCTGCAATTCTGTTTCCAAGCATAAAGCTTTGTTTTATAAAAATTTAGCTCAGTTTATGAATTCTCAGCAGAAGATATTGTGTTGAACATATTTTAATGTTTAATAAATACAAAGGATTGTATTTAAGTTTTCCAACTTGGAAAACTTTTTTTCCTGTTGAACAATTAAATGACAATAATGAAAATGTCCAGTTATTTACATGTTATATATACAATCTCTTTCAAAGACACTTATTATATGTTAAAAATAATTATGTCAGAAAATATTACTGGAATACTTGAATTAAAATTTAGTTATAGCGTTATCTTTGCGACCAAATACAGTTTACATCTAGATGATGTTAAAGTGGGTTAAAATAGGAAATTCTTCATTCAGTATATAGGGTTAAACTTACATAAAAAGCATTTTCTATAGATAATACTTCTTACATAACTTGTTCAAGGTTAAATAAAGAAACTCTTGGCATTGACAGTGCTTATAATCATTGCATTTTCTTTGTATTCAATCAAATAAAGTACAAAAAAATCAGTAATGATATTTGTTTTCCAAAAGTGTTCTGTCTACAAAGCAATTCAATGTCCATCAATTTATAATTTGGTGATCATTAGCTGAAGTTTTAAAATTCGCTTTTCCAAAAATTACATCATATTACAACACAACAAATTTGAATTTTCGTATGCTTCTATTTATCCATAATTATGTATCAATAAAAAGCTAGGATTATGTACAATTCTAACACTGAAGACATCGATTGTCATCTTCAGATAAAGAATTCTTGAGGTTATCAAACTTTTTGAGTACGTGCAATGTTCTCCGTGTACGAACTCACCCTCCTTTCTTTGATACCACAGATACTCAAACTTTATATACAAATAAGAGTGGAATTTTGGAGCATGAGTATGGTTTTGGAGTACGGAATATGAGTTTGAGCACGGAGTATGTACTCAGAAAGTTTTAAAACCTTCAGGTCAGACCACCCATATTTAACTTTTGAGTAACAAGACCAAAAAGTCCCCCCCCCCCAAAAAAAAATGAAATAATTTTAAAAATTCATTTTCAATGTATCTGATCGAGTGAAATGCATGAAAATTGGAGAGCTTCTTAACTAAAAGCTTGCAATTTCACTTGTTAACATTTAACATTATTCATGCGTAGATAATTTTAAATCCAGATATTTGACATTAGAAACAAACCAAACTTGTGAGAGAGAGAGAGAGAGAGAGAGAGAGAGAGAGAGAGAGAGAGATTCAATATATCTAAAAGATTCACAATAGATATTTGTATACATGTATTTCCATATTATTTTTCGGTCAGTTTGAAGATCTTATTTATTATTGAAAACAAGATCCTGTCCTTCAGTAGGCATGCATTTGTTACATTAAAAGTTTAAATCTAGAAATCTATAACTATCTCAATAAAAAAAAAATAATAAAAAGTTGTAAATTCTAATGATTTATTTCTCTTGAAACATGTAAGTTTTTCCTCATGATTTAATGTTAAAAGTTTAACTGCTAAAGCTGTTATAATATTTAATATAAGCACTGTCTGTATATCAGTAACTGATTTTTCTTGTACAAAGTCTTGATATTTAATCTCAGAATTAAACGGGGGTCGTCCATTTATCCAAATTGTGAAATGTTTTGCTCAAGCTCATTATCATAAAATATTGTCCAGTATAAAGCAGTATCGTTTTCCTTGACAGGGCAGACAACATGAAAACCTCTGTTTCAATAGTTGAAGATTGCATATAATGCACAAAATTGATGCTGGAAGTCTGTCCTATTTATAAAGCATAATCGTCAAATCAAGTTTTTACTTCAAGTTGTAAAGCCATTGTAAAGCCACACTTTTTTTTTTATTACGATATAAATGGTTATGACTATTTTTGTATGAGAGAAAGAAAGAGAGATTCACAATATATGAACGTTGTACTTACGTTGTTCAAAGGGAAATTATTTGTCAATGAGTAGATCCAGGGTTACCATATGCAAATTTCACAAAAAATACAGCCAATTAAGCATATGAGAGATTAGTATAAATTCAAGATTTCTTGGAGTTCGTGGTGGGATAATATATATTTAGGTAATTTACAAAGAGAAAACATTCTCTTTGTTTCTGGGTATAAAGGCACGTGCATAGTACTGCAAATGTAACCTATGCACAACATGTGCTTCATCAAATATAAGTCGCACTCACTTTTAAGTAAGATTTGTTTTACTTAAAATTCAGATATTTTAATCTTGAGATATCTTTCTTTCTGCAAAGGAATGTGTTACTCATCACGTATAAATCAGAATTGTGACCGAGTTAATTTTTTTAGGACAAAAATAGTTTTAAGAAAAAACATTCTAAACAAATTTTGTAGGAATTAAGATATGGTGTGAAAGAAAAATTGCACGTGCTCGGTGCAGTTAAAACAATACTTACACACAAAAGAGTTCCCGATTTCTTTCTGTTGTGAAGAATTAAATAAAAGGTCATTGTTGCAGTTTTTGAAAAGTACCGGGTAACTGTTTTGTGAGCTCACGTGACTAGTAACCGTTCATCACACTATCAATTTAAAACACGAGAGCTCTTACCGACTCCTTAGACTTATGTTAATAGAAAATTTTTGAATTTCAATGGTAACTTTGCATAAATATTAGATACATTGCAATGCATTGCCACATTCATGTTATTCTAAGTGTCTTACATTTGTACAGAAAAAGACTTCATGGGTAAACTCAATGGTGATAAAGATGACTTTACATAGAGCATATCCCTTTTTTGCATAAAATTTTTCGATGAATAATCTTTGCATCGATTTCAATTACAAGAACACATGAACCTTATTTAATTTACTTAAAATCAGATGATACACCATATTTGATAATAAAACTTTATTTTTTCACTTAATTTTCAGAACACAGAGAAAAATTTCATTAGTTTTACATATAAAAATGCATAATTTCGGGAAGGTAGAATCTGACACACGTTTTATAAGAATGCAGATTATATTTTGTATCATTTAAAGTTTAAAATGTCAATTTTGATCACATTGTAAACATTGAATTATAAGGTAATAATTGATTATTTTTATTCCATTCTCTATTCCCAAGTGTTTCCAGTGTATGGTGTTTAGGCCAAACTCTCTCTCTCTCTCTCTGTTTGAAGTGGTGTCTTCTTCAACTGGTATCAATTCCAAAATAGTAACCATTTTGTTAAATAGATTCTGAAATAAAAACGAATATATAGATTGGTTAATGAATGTACCTACAAATTAGAATTTTTTTGTACTACTACACTGTACATGGTATCTCAAAATCTTTTTTTTTTAAACAATGTCAGATAGCCTTGTGGAAGATACAAATTACAGTAAAGAAAGGAAGCTAGAACTATGAACTAATGACCATTAAATGAACGATTTCTGTTAATCAGAATTAACAATTATTCTAGGCTACTTTTGTATTCTACATTTATGCATCCAGTAAAAACCTAAATATTTTGATATTTTGAACATATCTGTATCAGCAAGAAGAGCAAATGTGGAAAAGACCTTACCATGAAATACTTTTTAGTTTGTTTATTTCTTGAGTAGCCCACATTGCTACATTTCTAACTCTCTTAGTACTGGAATTTAGCCCTTTAGTAACCAATCCCTGAATTGTCCCCTTATCAACATATGGAAGCATTCTTACTCCAAGTACTGTACACAAATCTCTGAAAGTACAAAATTATCCATTACTTTGCTATGCTATAGAAGATATTCAAATAATATAAAAAAAATGCAAAGGAGTCTGAGCTTCAATGAGCAGAAAATATTTAAGAGAAAACAAAGATACTGCATTGTGATGTATCACAACACTCAGCATTATAAATACTGGTATTGCATAGACATTAGGAAGGACAACATATACAAGTTTATTCTTTACTGCCATCTTGACTTTTTTAAAATACCAAAAAAAAATCATGTCATGATTGTTTACTTTCCCCATCTTAGTTGTTATGATTGTTTACGCTGTTCTTTTGTAATCTCTTGGAACCGTTGGATGAAATATTTGTTGATATAGTTTCTATGGTATTGTTAAAAGTTCAACATGCTTAAGGTTCATCAACCCTCTGCTCACTATACATACATTTTTTTCCTTAATGCTTATGATTTCCGAAAGAAATCAAATTCAGATTAAGAATGCATACAATTTCAGCAAACCTTGCGGGGCAAAATTTTACAGAAATGACCTTTTAATTTGACATTTTTATAAAGGGATAATATCTCTCTTATTGGAGTATCAATTTTAACCTTTAGGTAGGATTCTTGTCTGGTTTCTGACTTACTGAAATATTCAAAGTATATTTTCTCCTTAAAAAGAAAAAAAAACCATTTCTTGCAATGTGGTGTGTTCAAGATAGAGTGCAGTTAATCCAGTATAATTTTTCTATGGTTTAAAACATTTCTACTGCTGATCGTTATTTTTATTCACTCAATAAATATCAATCTGGAAAATGTATCTGTATTGTCATCAAAGTGGACTATTCCTGATTTACATGTATAAGTAAGTCCACATTTGATGTAAATTAACTTCTCAGTCCTAATAGGTCCACCCTAACCTCATTTGACTTACGAAGTAAGGCAATGTAACTTACGCAATGAGTCCACAGCAGGCTGATATATTTTCCATCGAATGATCCTCATCCATTGCAACATTCTCTATGAAGGACATTATTTGGGAAATATATGGCAGTAATAAATAAACGTCATCCACTACAAAATATTGTAAAGTATCAAAATGAAAAACATTATTTCCACAGCCCTGTGAATTACACTATCATTAGTACTGCATGCAATAAAATGACAATTAATGGCTGATACAACAGAGAAGTGCAAGAAATTGAACATGCCAAGAAAAGATTACACAATGCGTAATTTGTTCTTTGTATATAAATCATTGGGTTTTTTAGAGCAAAAAATCCATAGGAGAACTTGAAGAAACAAGTATAATCATAATTTGCATTCAAATGATTCATAACTGTTAACTCACATTTCCCACCTTCTCTAAAACACTGTACAATTCCTGTGTAGGCCTCAAGACAACCTTGTCTTATATCATTCAGGTAATCAATCATGTCTAAATCAGTCTGTAAAAGTATTAAATTCCTATGTCTTACTCTACTTATTAAAACCCAAAATAGAAATTTTTTCCCTCTTAATAGACCATACCTCTTGTCCTCAACCATTTATACCTTATTGACATGTCCCTGAATGCATTTCAATCAAAAGTTTCATAGTTATGATCTATATAAAATTTTAAAGCTGCAGATCTGTAGCTCGCTGGTCTGAGAAAATTTGATCGTCCATCCCAATTTTTTTAGACCAGCGAGCTTAAGATCTGCAGCTATACATTTTACTAATATCTTGTCACTGGCCAGTATTACTGACCTTTGAAATATGATCAAATTATATGACAACTAATAAGATCAAGACCAACAACATGGTCATTAATTAATTAATACCAATGCTAAGCTATTGTAAGGATGTGATTTATGATAACTGGGAAGACTACAGAGGCGAATACAGCTTGAAGGTAGACAACAGAAAAAGTCTACAACATTCTTCCAAATTATGTGATATAAAAAATAATAAAAATAAAAGCAAACAAACAGAAAAAAGAATACCATAAGCATTAAAATCTTTGAACCAAAATTATAGTTTGTTTTATGCTTCATATATAAGATTTTACCATTATAGAAGACGTACCTTTTCCACCTTCTCCTGGGAGGCTTGATGTAGAATAGTCATGACTTTGGTCAGGAATTTCTTGAAATCAGGTCCTATGGCCAATGCAATCTCGCCAAACACAGAGAGAAGATGAGGTTTCACTGACCTATGCAAATTGGAATTCTGAAGAAAAAGTGTGTCACATCTTGTACAATTACATATATAAAAATTCTTTTACTTTTAAATGAATGGAAAATGCTAAGAAAAATAAGCAAGGTAAAGTTTAAGCCAATTACCCATAAATTCTCCAACAATAACATAATTTCATCACAATATGGCGACATCATTCTTCCTAGAGCTTGACATAAGTTTCTCACTAGACCTATAGCAGCCAAACATACCTTTAAATTGGAAAAGAATTATCGTATACTTCAAAACCAAAGGGTATATTATACTATTATAAAGATTAGTTCAAAACATAACCATATGTATTTCTAAGCATATTGATGAACAAAACTTAACTTACTGAATGTTCTTCAGAATTCTTCAAGCTAGCAATCAAACTTGGTTTAAATGCATCCACATAATTTGCAAAATTCCCACCTAAAACTACAAGAGAATTTATTTATTGCAAAAGCACTTTTCCGTAGAGTATTCACCATATTCTGTCTAAGTAAGAATACTGAATCCCACATCCAATTGTTTAAAGCGACAGTACGGCTGCAAAATGTGTGCTTTTTCATCCAAATTTACCCAATATGTCATTAAGAAATAAGATATAAAGTTGACGTAAGCAGTTTGAGAAACAGAAATATTCTCTACTCAATCAAAATTAACATAATTAGAATCTGCCGGAAAATCAAGGGTCGTACGAACTGGAGCAATCTTAGATCTGTTTATTTGTACCACGTGAATTCTAAAGCGGCACGTGCCTACACTGTAGAGTTTATAGTTATAATGAATATTAGATGAAAACAATTATCAAAAACACAAATTATCATAACATCCTGATAAAATAATCTGAAATAATGATCGTAAAGATTTTAGTCTGCATTCAGGCGAATTTAACAGAATTAAAAGTACAAATGTTGACGTTTTGTGTATTGGGGTCTGAGAAAGGAAAATACGTTATCGCGGCAAATGTCAAACAAAAAATTTTTCTGCACAGTTAAAAAAAATTAGCATTTCAAATGGCAACAATATTTATAAGTCAAAGATGTATTTTTTATGTTGCGTTTACACTATTTTTTTCTTTGAAAGCGACGGAAAAATGAGAAATGATAACAAGTATCAACAAACCTTCGAGAGCCCTGCGTGAGTGTCGCCGAGTTCCCGTTTCGTCCTTACCCAGCGATTATGTTAATCCCCAAACTAAATTTTAGTCAGGAAAGTTGCTTTTTCAAGTTCTATTTTCAGTTTATTTTTATTTTTAGTCGAATTTGTCAATGTAGCAGGCCTACCGGGATTCCCTCTCTAACCATGCTGTTTTGTTTATGAGAACTACGCATGCGTGCACAGCATGGAATGTGGAACCCCGAACACGTTGTGATGTATATATTTACGTCCCATAAATAACTATTAATTTTAATGAGATAATCCAAATTATTTAATTGTAAAAGTTGTAATTTTCTGAAAGTTTATACATTTATGAGTAGTAAAAAATTCCAAATCTTGTCGGAAAATTTTATCTAGTCAGTTTTTTGATGAGATGCGCCATACTGTCACTTTAATGAAGATCAAATCTTATGGGCTGCCAGAATAATGTTTTGGAAACGGTTGTTAATATTTTAATCAGTATCAAAAGAAAAGGTATAGCAAATCTGAAAAGTTGTAATATTATCGCACAAGTTTTAAATGAAAAACAATCTGCTTATTAGGTTGAGTCCAGTGCCTACAAGGAAAGAAAAATACGGATATATCGTCCAAAAAGTACGGTTGTTCTTATACGAAGAGAAAGTCTGCAGGACAGCATACGTATTGCATTGAAATTTAAGTGATTTAAAATTTCAACTAATATTAAAACAAAAGCATCTGTACTATTTGTACCTTCTACTAGTGTGGACACTGTCAGAAGAGCATCTTCTTGAACGCCGGTTGTAAACATACGCAACAAAACACCCATCACTTGGTCAGAGATCCGGAGAGCATCTTGACGCGTCAATTTCTTAAGAACACTCTGAAAAAAAATCCAGCATCATGCATCCATGAAATCTATTTAAATCAATACAAGCTACACAATTTAATCTTTACAATGCAAAGAAAAATGTCTCCGCTTCAATGTAAATGTCATACTGTGGTTTCATCATTATTCGTGGAACACCGATTTTCGTGGATTTCGTTGTCGAGTCGATCAACTTTATAAACGTATTTCATCATTTTAAGAATATTAAAAAAAAAAAGATGAAAGAAACACTTTTACATAATTATCTGGACTTTTTGAGTAAAAATGTTTTAATTCTTGAGCTAAACAAACAACACGTAGACCTGTCTACGCAGTACACATACCAATCAGAGGTATTACTAAAAATGATGATAATCAGGCGTAAATGTGTTAGATTTGTTATTCTCAAACAATATATAAGGGTCCAACCCCCATTATCACTTGCACAATGAAAACAAATAATTATCGTTAAATAAAAATTCCGATAGAAATAATTAATTACTCTCTGTTCAAAACAGGCTAAATTCATACAAATTATCAACACAATTTAATGCTCATTTGATTTTTATCTGTTAATTTGCTTAGAAACATATTTTTGTTAACAAGTGATAACGGGTATGTATGTTGCGAAAGTTCTGCCATTTCGAAGCCTATCACGGCTTTAAGCGTGAAGTCGTATCCAGCGAGCATATATACATGTGTTTCTTCGGAGATCTACAAACAAGGGGGTCTTGATATCTGTCAAGATCAGAAACACACTCCGTGCATGTGAAAATAAGTATCTAAACAATTTTGTATATTGAAAATACTTAATTGTTGTTACTTTTAATATCCTGTTGCCACACTTAATTATCGTCCGTATACACATGTGCGCCTAAATGATAAATTCAAATTTTCTTTATATTTTGAGATACTTGCACATCTTTTCCCCAAAACGATGATTAAATAAAAGTCTTTTTTTTTAATTAATTGTCTTTAATATTCTATTTCAATATCCGATATTTAATTGGCCCAGCGAGCTCAAAGTGTTACAGCGGAGAAAGTATTTGGATGCCGCAGCCTTTATTGTTACACCATACTGCGTTGTAAACGCAGTATGATTCCCACTTCTGAAAAATACAGATGAGTAAAATATAAATAATAAATAAAAGTTTTCACCTGTTAGTAATTTTTTAAAAATATTTACGTACTCTTAACATTTTGAATTGCATGATGTTTCCCGCTAAAGCATACGGCGCGAGAAAATATGAAAAGATGACAGACAATTTTTTTTTCTTTTCGGACCATTATCCACGAATTTACGTATCCTCGAAACTGTGATATTTACTAAATCCACGAAAATTGATGCCCACGAATATTAATGAAAACACAGTATACTATAGTGTCTCAAATAACTATGCAATTTTAATTAAAAAAAATCATGATCACACATTGACATCAATTTACCTGTAATGTGTCACAAATCAAGAATTGTAATTCATTGTATTGGGCACGATCTGTAGGGACTTGAATCTTATTCTGTGTAAAGAAAATGATGAGACCACTTTTAAACTTCATAAAAAAAAAACAAATAAACTCAAAAAATATTGCAAACATAAATAGTACTAAAAAAACTGATATAATAAAGTTTGCATCATGAAAATAAAATGCTTTTGAAATTGAGTCTCAGCTAACAAGATAAACCCTTTGAATTACATGTAGTTCTATAAGGTAAAAACGGCAGCTAGGAAAAAAGTTTTACTTTCATATGCAGCAGTCTGTCTAGTTTCTCTAAAACACCAATTGCTGTTTTCTGTACAATCCCGTAACAGTCCTGGGGTAAAATACAAAAATTAACATAAGAAACATTACAAATATATGAAAGTTCAAACGGTAAAACACACAGAAGTTTGATAATACATGTATCAAACTTACCTTAGGGCTGTTTTTGATCATTTCTGTCAGTGCTTCAAATGCTGCATTTCTTAAGTTATGTTGGTTTCCATCTGATCTAAATTAACAAATTAAAATTGATATAAATATTGTTAAACGTTCTGTCAAAGTGTTCCTTTAGTGCAACCCTATTTTAACAACTTATATTCTGTTGAAATTTACGAACAGTGTTAATTAATTGAGCTAATTAGTCATATAAATAAAGTACCTGTCGGTGACTTGAATTAGATTTTCTACAATGGTTGCAAAAGAAGTGGATAAACAGTATGTAGATGGGTCGCCCTCCGGACTTGCACTAACGTAGGCAGCCTCTGCTAAACTCGAGATGGTCTGCAGACCAAAAATTAAAATGCAATCAATGTCTGGAGAAACGAAATCATTTATCCTGGAAAATTTAAAAGCTTTTTACTATCTATAAATTTATCATATGTACTGTCATGTTCTAAATTTTGAATTTACCGGGTGGGAGTAAATACAAAATTTAGTTGTCATGTTCTAAATTTTGTATTTACTCCCACCCGGTAAATTCAAAATTTAGAACATGACAGTACTGTTCTATGTTATGGCTTAACACCAAATTTATTAAACTTGGTTAATCTGTGGCACAGAATTTGAAAATGTTGAAAATTAAAATTGATCTACGGATATAAATATCCATCGTAACTATAAAGGAACACATTACACTTGGAAACACACCCAACAAAACTGACTGGCGACTGTTGGCCCAGCAGTAAGGCCATTCATCAAGGCAGAAAGAAAACTCGGTAAGACTTGATGTCCAGTAATAATGGGTTTTGGTACGATTTTACAGATCCGCCTCATAATCTGGGCTGTTGTGATCCTCCCGATAATATTGAGATCATTCAACAACTGAATAAGCATAGGCATGACATGTCTTACAATTGGCTGAAGCATTTCAGGATCTGGACCCTCCAATATTGAACCTGGAATACACATATATAAACATTGATCAAAATACAGGCCTTTGAGGGAAGTTCTTTTTTTAAATATCAAAAGAGAAATTGGCCCTGCGAAATTAAAATTTCTTTAGCAAACAGGAGAAAATTAGTATTTATTACAACAGTTAATGCAAGGCTTGGTTATCCAATATCAGTGGAATTTTGAAGCTCTTACAGTAAATTAAAAGCTTAATCAAAAAAATAATACAATAAAAATCAACAAACCGAGAGCCATAACAGCCGCCACGCGATAACGCCAATTTCCATCACTTATGTTCCCTATCACAAAGGGTGAAATGAGGGGTACAATATTATCTTTGCGCTCAGTTGCTATTAGCCTCAGACAGACTCCGGCAGCCCTACCTATGCTCCATTCATCATTGTCCACATCATCCTGTAAAAATATTAACTTACTTATAAAATAACAATGCATTTAAGCACTTTCAAACAGTTATTTATAATTTAGAAACTTGATTCTGTCATACAACAGTAATACCTGTACACAAGTATATTCTCCTTTGTGTTCTTTCAATTGGTGAGAAAAAAAAACATTTTTTCTGGAAACCTCGTTACCAGAATGCCTCTTAAATTTTATGCAGAAGTCAATTCTTTTGGAATATGATTAGTAATGTCCATCAGATATGCAATGAGGTTTCGAAATTTTCATTTTTATCAGGGAGGCCAATTGAGGGCCAGAAAACGTCATTATTCTTAAACATGATGGATGGTGTCCTGTAGATATGCAACAAGGTTCTGGGATCTTCTTTACTAGTTACCTAGTACACCGTAGAATAATTTTAAAGGTAAACACTTTCCTCTAAGTATTATTTATTACTGTCTTGCGACAGCATCTAGTTCTGTTTGAAAATGAGTTTTGGAAAGAAAGATTAAGTGTTCCAAAAGGCGTTTTAAAAGTACAGCACCAAATTGGCATTGTGGATAAAAATGAAAATTTCAAAACCTTACTGCTCATCTAAGGACACTATAAATCATATTCCAAACAAATACTTGGCTACAGCTTAAAATACATGAGAAATTCCGAGAATTGTGCTTTTGCCCAAAACAACAAGCATTCTGAGAGTATTGCATTAGCAATACTAGTCCCCTACCGGCAAGTGTAATCTGGTTCCCGTTAAGAATTGAAAATGTCATAATTCCGTCAAAAATCAATGAAGAGGAACGAAATGCAAACTTGATCTATAAGTAATCAAGGTAAAGTCACATACCAAAAATCAGCTCAATATCTGAAAGCGTTTAGAAGAAAATTGCGGAAAACTCTTAAAAATTGAAAAGGCCATAATTCCGTCAAAAGTCAATGAAGCGGAACGAAATGCAAACTTGATCTATAACTCATCAAGATACACTCACATACCAAAAATCAGCTCAATATCTGCAAGCGTTTGTGAAAAAAGTGCGGAAAACCAAGTGG
Source organism: Saccostrea echinata (assembly GCF_033153115.1). Classification (NCBI taxonomy): domain Eukaryota; kingdom Metazoa; phylum Mollusca; class Bivalvia; order Ostreida; family Ostreidae; genus Saccostrea; species Saccostrea echinata. The sequence goes on from NW_026889774.1 coordinate 9,646,524, forward strand.
GACAAACTGACAGACAGACAGAGGGAGAGACAGACAGACGGACGGACAGACTCAGAGGAAACCTATAGTCCCCTCCGGTTTCACCGGTAGGGGACTAAAAACAATATAACACGTCGCTTTTCGACCCCAAGTAAGCTTCTAGATATTCTCTTTAGAGAAGTGGACAGGCTTTTTTTCCAGCTTCAATTTACTTTTTAATCTGATGTTTCGTATATTTTCGAACTCGAATTTAATGTTCTCTATCTTAATTTTTTCCCCTTCTTGAAACAACTTCTCTCATCAATAATGATGTTTCGTATATTTTCCGAATCGAATTTAATGTTGTTCTCTATCTTAATTTTTCCCTTCTTGAAACAATTTCTATCATCAGTAAGAACAGGCGATGAACTGATCTATGTAAATATTTTACCTGCTTTGTCAGTGTTTGTAACAAGATTGGACATAAATACATGGAAGCTCCTTGAATGTAGAATCGACTTCCTCTCTCTGAGGGCATTCCTTGCTCAGCAGCCTGATCGAAAGAAAAGAAGACATACCTTGGACTTATTTCGATAAAATCACGTACTTAAGAAATATATACTTCACTTGTCAAAATAACTTGAAACCTAGTAGTCCTGACATTTTTGTCCAGAACTTTTTTTGTACATACAAGCACCGCAAAAATGACGTAGAAAAGTAATTTGTGAATGTATTATTCATTTCCCCCCATGAAATCCTAGTGTAACCTCACTTATAAGGTTGCTCTTGCATGCACAACAGTTTACGTCGCGGGTTCAAATTCCACTGCGGGACGTAGAGTCTGGTCCTTCGGATGAGACCGTATAAACCGGCACGAAAAAGATGCCTCACTGCTCAGTGGCCCTGAATGCCAAGTATGTGTATTTGCAGCCCTCCACCGGCAAGTGGTGGCGTTTCCATATGGGTAAAAAATTCTCGAGAGGGACGTTAAAACAACAAAACACCTTAAACGCTTTGTAGCCAGTTTCCCTGATTTTAAAAGCGTTGTAGAAGAAGTCTATAATGAATAAACAGTTATAAGAAAAATTTGATGAGACTTTTGTCCATGTAAGCTTGTATACTAAGTATATAACAAGCCCGTTTTGAAATGCTATTTAATTGCATTGAAGTTTCATAAATGGAAGAGACCTCCGATAATCCAGTAGCAAGAGCTATTTCTTTTTCACAAACATTGGACCAAAATTCAATTCCCTGGAAGGCAATTTCATCTACATCACTCTTCATGGCTTCCATTGTTATCTGTAAACCAACGAAAATCGTGAAAGTAGAGTAATTAATTTCACAGTGATCATTTTTCAAAGAACAATTTAGTAGTGATATTTTTATGTAGAAAGCAGAAAAAAAATACTTACAGAAGTGAGTGCAGGACCCATGTATGAATCCATTTGTTTATAATATAAGGAAGCAATCTTCACCAAACACTGCAAAGCAGCACCCTTCACCTGCAATAGAGAAAAAATTAGAATTCACATTCTACAAAGAAAAATGACATTTTTAATTTGATTTGACCGGTCTCAGAATAAATGACACAACACAACAATCGTAACTAAAATATATTAAAAGTAAAATCACATTCTAAAATATCATTACCTTTGTGTCTGGTGATTTGGTTGCTTCGCACACAACTTGCATGATGAAATGTCTCTCCGTCTGTAAAACAGTAAATTTGTTATTCATTTTCCAATAAAAGAGGATAAAAAGTTATAACCCATGCTCCACAATTCTTACCCATGTCTTATTAATCTTAATTTCTGTCAATGGAACATGTACTGAAATCTTTATTCACCAGAAATATTTTTTATCAACAACTATCTGTTAAGATGACCCAAGCATTTGGCTAAAGAAGGCTAGAATTCGTTTACATTGAAAAAAATTACCTCTTTGTCAAAATTAGCCTTTAAATATTCCAAGGAATTCCACAATGCTTTAGCAGCTGCAACTCTCACACGGTTACTAAAAATAAAGAATTAAAATTATAGGAAGAGTCAGAAATTCATTGTTGACCATATATTGGGCAGATGTGCTTATTAACCTTTAAAAGAGAAAATGCTTTTAAATTTTGAACTTTGTTTTTAACACACAGAAAATATTACCTGGGTTGTTCTTGTCTCATTCCATGAAGAATTGCTGTTAGAATTTCATTTGATTTACTCTGAAGAACAGCTTGATCCTAAAAAAAATCACGTGAGCAGATATTTACCTCAGAGAAAAAAAAAATACGTGGTTTCATCAGTTTTCACTTAACACCAATTTTTAATGTTTTTATCGTTGAGCACGACCACGAAATTGGGTGATCTACTAATAACAAATTTTATTTAATTTAATTAAAGAATTGGAAGAGGTAACTGCCCACGAATTTACATAAAAACGATTTTCCCCAAAACCCCGTTGATCTCGGGGAAAATTTATGAAAACAGAGTAAAAACAAAATAAAAATGTTAAACATACACTAAAAACAAACAAACAAATAAATAAATAGAATCAGAACACAAATAAATGCTGTTTTAAAAAAAACATGTCAGATCATTTGAATGGATCTCTTAATCCTCAAAATTCTAAATCTTACGATGTCTTGGCAAATGTAGCCTATTGCCTCTAAAGAGGCTTCCTTTAATTCCTCAGTTGTGTTTTGGTTGGTAACATTGATGACTAGCAAGGCTATCAAGTTTGGCCACAAACCCGATGGAAGCTCGGCACATGCTATATAGGCCACACACTGGGCCGCTGTGCTTGGGCTGATTGGTTCTGTTCCCAGTGAAGCCAAAATCTACGTCACAAAAAAAAAATCTTGGAATGAGATTATCCAGAATTCGGAACACACCCACACCCACGCACACACACACACACACACACACACACACACACACACACACAGAGAGAGAGAGAGAGAGAGAGAGAGAGAGAGAGAGAGAGAGAGAGAGAGAAAGAGAGACTTATTTGTCAGAAGAAAAACTGTATGCAATAAGCTTACAATTGTTTTTACTCTTCCTCTGACTTCCTCCGGAAGTGACAGCCATCTCTGTTGATATCCTGCATTGATACCAGAATCATTTAAGTACAGGGGATTTTTCAATTGTAGCCCAGCCTGCGTTCGTCCAGCGTTGCTATTGGCGATATTGTTCAAGATCCCCGACAGAGATGTCAGAAAACCGTGCTGAAATGAGTCGAAAAGTAAGACACAATAACACAAAGTGGTCCTTTGAAAGTTTAATGTCAATGTAGGAAATTACTTAGTATATCAAAATTTGTAAAATACAACTCTCCAACATTTGCTATTAAAACTAAATGCGTCGTCCTTCGGATCAGACCGTATAAACCGAGGTCCCTTGTCGCAGTAGGTGCTGGCGCACTAAGATCCCTCATTGCTCAATGGCCCTTAGTGCCGAGTATAGGTCTAAATTTGCATCCCTCCACCGGTAAGTGGAGGCGTCTCCATATGAGTGAAAAATTTTCGAGAGGGACGTTAAACACCAAACAAACAAACAAATATACGTCGTTTATAACTGCAATTTTAAAAACTTTTTTTTTCAGAATTCTGATTTACTAGCATTTATTGTACATTTTGCAGCACGATACTAACTCGCCAAGAGAGCATTTCAACTTCAGCACCTATGCGTTGTTGAGCATGCTGCTGTATAATTTAGAAAAACAAATACTGATTATAATTAGATCAAACTAAAGACGTCTATTACTTTCCACTGGTTTACACCTCTAAGTCATTTTGGTGCCTATACCAGGATTTTCAAAGTAAATCAATGGTTTGGCTGTGAAATATAAAGAGTTTGTGAGAGCTTAAGAGGCTCCCTCTTTTTGCTCACCATTTTTTTTAATTCAAAGCTCTCACAAATGTACGTTAATTATTTCAAATCAGTTTAAAAATATTAATCAGATAAAGGTCTACCGAGATAAATAGGTAAATAGATTTCTACAAGAAGGGGAAGATGCATATTCGCTTGAATATGTTTATTCAAAAGCAATTGGTTGGTATATTTACTGACTGAGGGAAAACCCCTGCAGATGCTTAGGAAACAAATCAGTAACACACACACAAAAAAAAGAACGAAGATCTCACAATAGTTGCTAGAGAGAGATACCCGAGCTGAAGTATTTTCTATTTCTATAGAAACATGAAAACAGCAATGTCTGATTCAACCAATTTAAAAAATAATTTCAAGAATCGCAAACATGAGGTGGAAAATACATGTACATGTAGTTCGAGTCGGAACTTAACTTGAAAAAATTCTCATTTATTTCGAGACGTTACATTACATTACAGACGTGCATTACAGGGGATTCTGGGAAAATAATCATCGCGAGAAAAACTATCTAGCCCATTGTTGATTTCATATCAAACTAGAGTTGAATTTTTATTCACAGGTACTCCTTTTTCGCATGAGATCCGTTTCTAAGCGTGGTGCAAGTCCTTACAGGATCCATTGACAGTTTCCACTCTTTGGGTGAATGACCTATTTAGTTATGATCCGATCAGGACACGAACATATAAGACTTCCTGCACAGACATATTCTTGTAACAATATTACAGAACTTGTAATATACAAGGATGTTTATCAATCAGTGCGTTCCTGTTAACATTAAAATTTATTTCCAATTAACCGTGTATTTGGAGAATACTTTGTTTAAATCATTTACTTGCAATCCTTGAAAGCAAACTCGCTTAAGGTTCATTGATACTCTGATAAGAGAGATAACTCTTATTGACATAAAAATCTATTATTCCTTTACAGATTTGTCAAGTTGAAGAGTCTTTTTTGTTTAATTTTGCCCCGCAAGCTATAGTATAATTGTTTGTAGTTTACTTCTAAAATACTTTTGTTTTGGAAAATCATAAAACTTAAAACAACATTTTATATGAGTGAGCAGAGGGTTTATGAACCTTAATGCATTTATGAGTAAAGCACGAGACTAAACGGGACCAGGTTGAACTTTAAACCACTCTCTGTTCGAGATTTTTATTTTCAACAGATTATGCATGTATATATATATAGTTTTGACGATAAAAATCTTCAACATAGTCTCGTTCAAAGATGTTTAATAAATCAGAAAAATCCAGAAAGCCGAGACGGTGAATTCAAAACAAATATATCTGTATAGTCTTAAACTTTAATGATATAGTATTCCTTATATGCTCTTCAAATTAAATACCATATATATCAGGTAGTAGTAATTTTGCATCGGGAGTATCTGGCAAATTTAATAAGGGAGTTGGATTGTTGGCGTCTTAATTATATCTTTTCATTTTTAATACATGTACTTTGAATAATAACGGTTTAAATTGGTTCTTTATATTTTTTGGCTTTTGTTTGTTGCTTTGTTTTGTTTGTTTCTTTTCGTTTTTATTTTTTGACCCGCGAATTATTATAAACCAACTTTTGCAGCTCTCCAAAATGACCCGATGATATACGGTATTCATTAACTTAAAAATTTCCATGCACATGCAATGCGATATAGTGAGGTCAAAAAGAAGATTAGCCAACTTACTAGATCAGACTGTGCAGCTTGTTCTAAAACTTGTTGTGCATCATCTAACACTTTTTGGTCTAAAATATAAGTTGATTTAATAACCATTTTTACACATTCATTCATAAAAAAAAATCATTTAGTTGTCATCGTTAACTATCAAATATTGTTCTAATAATACCTGGTAAGAGTGTGTGCTCGAGTACGCTTAATAAATCCATTTTATCCTCATGCACTTATCCGCATAGATGATCTGTATTTGTTTTGTACAATTATTGGTATATGTTACAACAGGTCCTGTGTATTGTACTCGCCTTGTCTACCGGACCCTCTACAAACTCCGAAATACTACTAAAATATATTAGTAATCATCATAAACTATTTGTAATTAACACTATGAACAAAATGATTCCCTGCCTATAAGTTGGCAAACACACGCCTCTAGTTACTTCCATGAATTTATGTCTCCCGTTTAAATTTATTTGAGATATTATCCAGAAACATCGTTGTGATCTTGACCTTTGACCCTTTCACCTCAAAATCAATGGGGATCACAGTATTGAAGAAAATCTTTAAAACCAATCTTGATTCTTCACATCTGGTCTTAACAAATTTGAATCTACACTATGTAATGAAGGTTTCATGTAAGTTTCAACTTTTCTGGCCCAATGGTTCTTGAGATTTTTTAAAAGATGGCACCAAATTTTCACCAATTCTTAATTATCTCCCCTTGAAAGAGGGTGTGGCCCTTCATTTGAACAAACTTGAATTCCCTTCACGCAAACAAGTTTGGTCGAAATTGGTCCAGTGGTTCTTGAGAAGTCGAAAATGTGAAAAAAGTTTACAAACGGACGGACAGACGGACGCCAGACAACATGTGATCAGAAAAGCTCACTTAAACTTTCAGCTGAGGTGAGCTAATAAGGAATAACAGTCTGTTTTTTTTTTATTATTTATATGTATGATGTACATTGTAATCATAGGCATGTAGTACTCATGATCAGTATTGGGGGGGGGGGGGATTGTGCCCCTTTTCCAAACTCTAAACTTATCTTTCACTTTAATTTAGTATAAGATTGATCACTGAAAGGCCAGTCCCCCCCCCCCCCCCCCCCTTCCCAGTTTCTATTATAATATAATCAAAAACTCCCATATTGATATATTTAAAAAAATCCTTGTAATAAGTTTAACCCTTCCCCCACCCCCACCCTTTAGAGGTCAGGGGGAGATGAAAGATTTCAGAGTAAAGGGAGGTTTGTGATAAATCCTTAAAGATATCTTAGACTGCCTTTAGACTCAGTGAGAACTCAACAAGTTTAATTGCATGACAACAAAATAGTTTATTTTAATATGAATCATAAATTTTAACTGAGGAACACAGCATCATGTATAACAATGGGAAAAACATTTTTTTTACAATTATTGCATTACTTGTCATGCTTATGAGGAAAAACAAGAGAAAAAAATGAATCTCTAGAAAACCTATCTCTACTACCCGGTACTTGTGCACTTAGTTGCACATTGTGCATAACATTAAAATGTACAAAGCAAAGTATATACAACATTATCAATAAATTCTTTTGTAATAAAAAAAAGATTGTGGAGAGAGCATCCAAAACAAATGAAAACTGTTACATTAAAAGATAAAAATAATTAGTACATTAAGGCCTGCTGTGCAAATCAAAGAGAAAGAGAGAGAGAAAAAAAGTAAGAACTCAGATTTGGTTTATTGGAATGTTTATGTTGAAACATATCAAAAGGTAATAATTTAACTAAGAGATCACTGTATTTTTTTTTTCAAGAATCAGTGCAGAGAATTTTTTTTTTAAATGTATTGGCTGGCATATCAAAAAGTGATTTAAAATTTAAAAAGGCAATGAAACTTGAGCTGATGACTCTATCCTAAAAACAATTGCAGGCCTGTGGTTAAAGGTCAAGATAAAAAAAAGTCAGTTCTTTGATGTAAAACATATCTTGGTTACCCTGCTCTATAAAAATTTCAAGCTTATGGACAGTCTTACAATGTACAAACCCTCTCCTACATTAAGGTAAATATACAATAAGGCTCATAATTTATATGTGTTTCTAAATACAACTAGAAATGCAAATAATGCATGTATCTTGGATTCAATTAACCCAATGCACAGCTTCAAAATTTACAGCTTTAATGAGGAATACAGTATACAATTTATCTATATAACTAAATTGCCAATTAATATTTTACCAATAGTGGATAAAAAAAGAAAAAAAGAAATCAAAAAGGTAATCATGTTATACTTAAATATATCAACAACGTCATTATCAATATCAAATTCTTATACACAGTCAGAGATAATTCAGATATGTGAAGTTGCTAACATATTGTTTATCCAATGTTATTTTAAAGTACTAATTTAATATTGCTTATACTATTAAATTAATGAAAAAGTTAATGGGTGTTTTTATACAAAGAACTAAGCAGAGGGAGGGAGGGAGGTTTTTACTACATGTATATATCATGTATATTTCTCAAACCCGAAATTAAAACTTATGCCTGAAACGATGAATTGCTAATATATTGCATGAAAGTGAAAAAAAAAAGTTAAAGAGAAAGGAGAGTTTTGAGACATAAAATTTATACTTCACTACCTTTGAAAATTTAAAAGAGAAGAAAATATTTCAGAATATCTAACTTATGCAAAACGTGTAATTATATGTGCAATTTAATGGGTATAATTTTACTTGATTATCTGATTTTTGCAGTTTTTGTAAAGTTATTGAAAAATACAATATCAAAATAAATATTGCTATCCGAAATGAACTTGACTAAGGAAATGAAAATGAAACTGCAGAAACTTAAATCTACCGGTACTGCCCTTCATAAAGTTTATGATTAAAAGAAAATAAAAGAATTTCAAAATATATAACAATAAGCTCCTCAAGCTGAAAACTTGAAGGTGACTTCTTTTTTCATTTCAAAACGAGTCAAACTTTTCTAATTTCATAGATGTATGAATATATAAAATGCTGTATGAATCAATGAATATCAAAGTAAAAATGAGTTAGGGGAAAAATCAAAATGAAGCAAAATTGAGTTAGGGGTGAGACAAAGTCTTAGAGACATCCCCTGCCATTTTTTCCCCTCTAAATGTGAAAAAAGAAGAGACTGATCCATCTTTTCAAGTGAAAAATAGAAAAGAGAACTATAGCTTTATTACAAATATCAGATTTTTTAACAATTTAATTAGGTTTTCAAATTCATATTAACAGAAGATTGAAAATATTCTTCTTAACTAAATAAAAAAAGGAAAGGTACAGTATTGATAACCAAAAAAAAAAAAAAAAAAAAAAAAAAAAAGCTGCATAATAGGTAATTTATCCATTTTTCAAATTATTACTTATGTAAAAATTAAAAAAAAATCATATAGCAAAATTGCTCGATGAAATGAAATGAAATTGCAAATTCACACTAATAGCATTTATATGGATATAATAAATAATTATATGTTATAATAAAATACACATTTACTTCAAACTACATGTATGTGATTTATGAGGGAACATTTTGCATGAACTTGACTTCTTTTTATTAAGAAAGAAAAAAAATGCCATACTACACGTATTAAGCAATTTGAAGGAGAGGAAGGGAACTGATCAGTTTTCTTTTCACAAAAGTACCTAGGGAGAAAAATATAATTCTGTTTGAATTTAAAAGAAAAAGAGAGAGTAATAAATCAAAATATTGACTTTTTCAGCAACAACAAAAATGGAAGAAAAAGAGAATACATTAAAAGAATAACAGTAACGGAAAGGAAAATTACTTAAAACTCAGAAAGGTCATTTCTGTGCTTTTCAATTTTTGTACGATTTTGGCAATTTACTGTTCAAGTAGCAATGTGTATATACTGTTTAAAATAAATTTTAAAAAAAATGTGAAATAGCAAAAATTTAGAACAAAAGAAATTGTCAATAAGATGCCTATATTTTAACATACGAAAAGAATATATACTTTGTATGATGTATTTTCATATTTAAATTTTGAATAAGGATACTTTCCTTATAATTCAGAAAGAAAGAAATTTTTTGAATGATCATTTTAAAAAAATCAATCTTAAAGTAAAAATGAGCTAATATGAGAAGATTATATCCTAAAAGATATTTCCTGTTATCTGTTCCTCTGAATGTAAAAAAGGTGGGGGACTGATCAGTCCTATCTTCTTAATTCAGCATTGTTAAAAAAAAAATCTTTCACTTAAGCTGAAATTGTCATTCAAATAAACAATAAAATTGTTTTAAGTTTTGATTTGAAAAAAAAAATGGAAGACATTACTTTTTGTGATGAATAAATTAAAGCTAAGTGGATGAAAAACATTTTTCTCTAAATATATTTTAAGTCAAGAAAAAGAGGTATAATTAACTGCTATGAATAGTCCATTGTAATTGTTTGAAAAACGTGACACTTTGAATTCAAAATACATTGTATTTACTATTTAAAAATAAAATTATTAGAGAGCTTCGATTTTTGTTGCAACTAGTACTTGATGGAAAATAGAATATTATTGTCCTATTTGGTTAAGTTTAAAAAAAAACTATTTTTAACTCCTTTGCTTTTAACCTTAAATATTCAGACAAGCACTGATTAAACATTACGTCCTTTGTTTTTTTAAAGCTTAAATAACTGATCATTAAAAATCTTTATAAGAAAATAAAATGAACAGAGAAAATCACTTATAAACAGACAGACAATATTTAAGTAACAATGCAACTTTTTCTTCCATAGAATATAGGTTTCTAGTCTGTCCCTGATCTCTGTATGCCTGTCAGAAATTATTCAATTACATAAAATGTGGTGGTGCATTTGGTACATGAAATATGGAGATAACAAACAGTAATCAAGCTCAAAAGACCATTAAAACAATACAAATCGAGAGCAGAGCATATATCCATAAAGGTCAGATAAAATTTGTTGTTAATGTACTCAGCACTGTCCATTGAATTCTGGGAGTTTAGATGGTCAGAGTGTCCATCACTTGTTCATAACAATGTACTCATCACTGTCCATTGGATTCCATAAGTTTAGCTGTTTAGTGTATCCATGTGAGTTAAGCTGTGTTTAGTGTGTCCATCACTTTGTGGAAAACAATGTACTCAGCGCTGTCCATTGAATTCTGGGAGTTTAGCTATTTAGTGTCCATCACTTTGTTATAACAATGTACTTAGCACTGTCCATTGAATTCCATGAGTGTAGCTGTTCAGTGTCCATCACTTTGTGAATAACAATGTATTCAGCTATGTCCATTGAATTCTGTGAGTTTAGCTGTTCACAGTGTCCATCACTTTGTGAATAACAATGTACTCAACACATTCCATTGAATTAGGGGAGTTAAGCTGTTTAGAGTGTCTAATCACTTTGTAAATAACAATGTACCTAGCACTGTCCATTGAATTCCATGAGTTTAGCTGTTTAGTGTGTCCATGTGAGATTAGCTGTTAAGAGTGTCCATCACTTTGTTAATAACAATGTACTCAGCACTGTCCATTGAATTCTGTGATTTTAGCTGTTCAGAGTGTCCATCACTTTGTGAATAACAATGTACTCAACACTGTCTATTGAATTCTGTGAGTTTAGCTATTTAATGTCTATAACTTTGTTATAACCATGTCTTTGGCACTGTCCATTGAACTGTGTGAGTTTAGCTGTTAAGTGTGTCCATCACTTTGTGAGTAACAATTACTCAGCATTGCATGTCCATTGAATTCTGTGAGTTTAGCTATTTAGTGTCCATCACTTTGTTATAACAATGTACTTAGCACTGTCCATTGAATTCCATGAGTTTAGCTGTTCACAGTGTCCATCACTTTGTTAATAACAATGTACTTAGCACTATCCATCAAATTCTGTGAGTTTAGATGTTCAGAGTGTCTATCATTTTGTTAATAACAATGTACTTAGCAATGTCCACTGAATTCCATGAGTTTAGCTGTTCAGAGTGTCTATCATTTTGTTAATAACAATGTACTCAGCACTGTCCATTGAATTCTGTGAGTTTAGCTGTTCAGAGTATCCATCACTTTGTGAATAACAATGTACTCAGCACTGTCCATTGAATTCTGTGAGATAAGATGTTTAGTGTGTCCATCACTTTGTGAAGAACAATGTATTCAGCAATGTCCATTGAATTCTGGGAGTTTAACTGTTTAAGGTGTCCATCACTTTGTTAATAACAATGTACTTAGCAATGTCCATTGAATTCTGTGTATTTAGGTATTTAGTGTCCATCACTTTGTTAATAACAATGTACTTAGCACTGTCCATTGAACTCTTTGATATAAGATTTTTAGTGTGCCCTCACTTTGTGAATAACAATGTATTCAGCAATGTCCATTGAATTCTGGGAGTTTAGCTGTTCAGAGTGTCCATCACTTGTTCATAACAATGTACTCAGCAATGTCCATTGAATTCTGTGAGTTTAGCTGTTTAGTGTGTCCATCACTTTGTGGATAACAATGTATTCAGCAATGTCCATTGAATTCCATGAGTTTAGCTGTTCACAGTGTCCATCACTTTGTTAATAACAATGTACGCAGCACTGTCCATTGAATTCTGGGAGTTTAGCTGTTCAGAGTGTCCATTACTTGTTCATAACATTGTAATCAACACTGTCTACTGAATTCTGTGAGTTAGCTATTTAGTGTCCATCATTTTGTTAATACATGTACTAATGTACTCAGCAATGGCCATTGAATTCTGTGAGTTTAGCTGTTCAGAGTGTCCATCTCTTGTTCATAACAATGTACTTAGCACTGTCTATTGAATTATTTGAGTTTAGCTATTTAGTGTCCGTCACTTTGTTATAACCATGTACTTGGCACTGTCCATTGAACTCTGTGAGTTTAGCTGTTTAGTGTGTCCATCACTTTGTGAGTAACAATTACTCGGCACTGTCCATCAAATTCTGTAAGTTTAGCTGTTCACAGTGTCCATCACTTTGTGAATAACAATGTACTCAGCACTGTCCATTGAATTCGGTGAGTTTAGCTATTTAGTATCCATCATTTGTTAATAACAATGTATTCAGCAATGTCCATTGAATTCTGGGAGTTTAGCTGTTTAGTGTGTCCATCACTTTGTTAATAACAATGTACTCAGCAATGTCCATTGAATTCTGGGGGTTTAGCTATTCAGCGTGTCCATCACTTTGTTAATAACAATGTACGCAGCACTTTCCATTGAATTCTGTGAGTTTAGCTGTTCAGAGTGTCCATCACTTTGTGAATAACAATGTACTCAGCACTTTCCATTGAATTCTGTGAGTTTAGCTGTTCAGAGTGTCCATCACTTGTTCATAACAATGTACTTAGCACTGTCCATTGAATTCTGGGAGTTAAGATGTTTAGAGTGTCCATCACTTTGTGAATAACAATGTACACAGCACTTTCCATTGAATTCTGTGAGTTTAGCTGTTTAGAGTGTCAATCACTTTGTTCATAACAATGTACTTAGCACCGTCCATTGAATTCCATGAGTTTAGCTGTTTAGTGTGTCCATGTGAGTTTAGCTGTTAAGAGTGTCTATCACTTTGTTAATAACAATGTACTCAGCACTGTCCATTGAATTTTGTGAGGTTAGCTGTTCAGAGTGTCCATCATTCATAACATTGTACTCAAACACTGTCTATTGAATTATTTGAGTTTAGCTATTTAGTGACCATCAGTTTGTTAATACTAATGTACTCAGCACTGGCCATGGAATTCTGTGAGTTTAGCTGTTCAGAGTGTCCATCTCTTGTTCATAACAATGTACTTAGCACTGTCTATTGAATTATTTGAGTTCAGCTATTTAGTGTCCATCACTTTGTTATAAGCATGTACTCAGCACTGTCCATTAAATTCCATGTGTTTAGATGTTTAGTGTGTCCAACATTTGTGAATAACAATGTAATCAGCACTGTCCATTGAATTCTGTGTGTTTAGGTATTTAGCGTCCATCACTTTGTTAATAACAATGTACTCAGCACTGTCCATTGAATTCTGTGTGTTTAGGTATTTAGCGTCCATCACTTTGTTAATAACAATGTACTCAGCACTGTCCATTGAATTCTGTGTGTTTAGGTATTTAGCGTCCATCACTTTGTTAATAACAATGTACTCAGCACTGTCCATTGAATTCTGTGTGTTTAGGTATTTAGGGTCCATCACTTTGTTAATAACAATGTACTCAGTACTGTCCATTGAATTCTGTGTGTTTAGGTATTTAGCGTCCATCACTTTGTTAATAACAATGTACTCAGCACTGTCCATTGAATTCTGTGAGTTTAGCTGTTCACAGTGTCCATCACTTTGTTAACTTAATAACAATGTATTCAGCAATGTCCATTAAACTCTGAGAAATAAGATGTTATATGTGTCCATCACCTTGTGAATAACAATGTATTCAGCACTGTCCATTGAATTCTGTGAGGTTAGACGTTTAGTGTGTCCATCACTTTGTTAATAACAATGTATTCAGCACTGTCTATTGAATTCTGTGAGTTGAGCTGTTTTGTGTGTCCATTAATTTGTTATAACAATGTATTCAGCACTGTCCATTGAATTCTGTGAGTTAAGCTGTTCAGAGTGTCCCTCACTTTGTTAGTAACAATGTACTCAGCACTGTCCATTGAATTCTGTGAGTTTAGCTGTTCAGAGTGTCCATCACTTTGTTAACAATAATGTACTCAGCACTGTCCATTGAATACTGGGATTTTAGCTGTTCAGAGTGTCCATCACTTTGTGAATAACAATGTATTCAGCACTGTCCATTGCATTCTGGGATTTTAGCTGTTCAGAGTGTCCATCACTTTGTTAATAACAATGTACTCAGCACTGTCCATTGAACTCTGTAAGTTTAGGTTTTTAGTGTGTCTATCACCTTGTTAATAACAATGTATGTTGCAATGCAAATTGAATCCTTGGAGTTTAGCTATTTATAGTGTGTCCATTTTGAGAAAAAGGTGACAAATGGATTCTCCTTGTCCTGAGATTCTGGATCAGGCGATCCATCTTCTACATTCTCAATAGATGGTGATATAATTAGTTTCCTCTTGGGTAATTTTCTGTAAATGAAAAAAGTATTTAAAAAAATTAAGACAATGCGAATGTGAAGAACATTAAATGAAATTTGAATAACATTTTTAAAAGTTATCTATCTCTTATATTCTTTTGTACATATATATTCATTTTTGCCACAAAAACTGAAAAATAGGAGATATGTCTGCCTTGCAGACTGTAGAATTGAAGGCTAAATACCTAATCATATTCATCAACAGTATCATAGATAAACTGAGGTGGTCACCTGAGTTCTATGAATTTCTCAGACCATGATAACTAAATAAGCCCCAAAAAGAACTAGAATCTAGCACTGTGTGACAAAAAAATATTTGTAAGTTCTCTGCCCTGAGGGTCATGATAAACAATATTTTGGTAGAGAGTTTCAAGCTCTTCCTAACCATGCACTAAGTTTCTTCCAGATTTGCTGAAAAGATGAAAAGTTTCTAAAAATGCACTTTGCTGAAAAGATGAAAAGTTTCTAAAACTGTGCATTTTCACTATATGACAATTTTGACCCTACCAAGGAGACAGAATCCATCTTGAGGTTCATTAAAATACTTTGATAGAAGGTTTCTTCCTAACCCTGATACATCCAATTTTTTTCATGAGCTGAGTGAGAAACCGAAAAAAAGAGTTTCTAAGACCTTGTACATCTTCACTATATAACATTCTCTTCTAGTGGTAAAACCTCAGCCCTTTGGGTCAAGATCCCCCCCCCAAAATTGATAGGGTACCTTAATGTTTTAATGTTTTAAAAAAAAAAAATTAATTTTAGCAATTTTGCCCCTTCCTGAGATTCCAGAGGTATGATGATTAAGAAGAAAACAATCTATATTCATTTTATCCCTCTGCTTTAAAACAAAGTTGCATAAATAGGACCAAAAGTATTTAAGAAGTTAAAAATACAGGAAAACATACTTATAGGGATGGGCAAAATTTGCTTATTATAATCTTAAATCTGTTTAGTTCACAATATATTTGAAAACATATGGATTTAAAATCACTTCACTATAACCATGAATTCATTATAAGTAAACCTGTTATAAGTTTTTTTCTACTGTATTGAATTGTTACAATGTAATGGACAACAGACAATGCATCAAACATAATGACGAAAAAAAATGAATGGCAAAATGTCAACTGATAGACTGAAGTGACTTTAAAAGTCTCATCATGTAAAAGGTGTACAGCTGGTCCCTTACCATTGCTTCCAGGTCAGGCTGCAGTCCATCCTTACTCTATGCACTCTTGATGATTCAAATTTGTGCTCTTAGAAACAATATTGATGCCAGTCTGCCTGTAAAGAAACAATCTGGAAGGGTCATTCAAAATATTAACAAGAGGCCCATGGGCCACATCGCTCACCTGAGCACATTGGCTAGGCAAAAGCACAAATCTGTTCAGTATTGAAAAGACCGAGGGAGGGGGGGGGGGGGCTTGAATTTTAAACTACCTGATGATGCTTCCATGTCAATGTAACAAATGGCTTTGTTGTACTTCAGAAGATTTTTAAAAAAATTCCCATATATTCCTTTGTAAAAATTTGATCCCTCATTGTGGCTCCTCCCTATCCCAGGGGTCATCATTTGAACAAACTTGAATCTACACTACCTGAGGATGCTTCCATATCAATATGACTAAACATAGCTTTTCTGTTCTTGAGAAGAAATATTTCTTCTTTATGTTCTTATGTTAAACTTTCCATTCCCCACTGGGCCCCACCCTACCCCTGCGGGTCATCATTTGAACAAAACTGAATCTACACTACCTGAGGATGCTTCCATATCAAAATGACTAATCATGGTTTGCAGTTCTTCAGAAGAAGATATTTTCCTTTATATTTCTATGTAGAACTTTGATCCTCCATTGTGGCCCCGCCCTACCCCAGGGGGTCATGGTTTGAACAAACTTGAATCTACACTACCTGAGGATGCTTCCATATAAATATGACTCATCATGGCTTTGCTGTTCTTGAGAAGAAGATTTTTAAAGATTTTTCCTATATATTTCTATGTAAAACTTTGATCCTCCATTGTGGCCCCGCCCTACCCCCAGGGGTCATGATTTGAACAAATTTGAATCTACACTACCTGAGGATGGTTCCATATAAATATGACTCATCATGGCTTTGCTGTTCTTGAGAAAAAGATTTTTAAAGATTTTTCCTATATATTTTTATGTAAAACTTTGATCCTCCATTGTGGCCCCGCCCTACACCTGGGGGTCATGGTTTGAAAAAGCTTGAATCTACACTACCTGAGGATGCTTCCATATAAATATGATTCATCATGGCTTTGCTGTTCTTGAGAAGAAGATTTTTAAAGATTTTTCCTATATATTTCTATGTAAAACTTCGATCCTCCATTGTGGCCCCGCCCTACCCCCGGGGGTCATGATTTGAACAAATTTGAATGTACACTACCTGAGGATGCTTCCACATGAGTTTCATCTTTCCTGGCCCTATGGTTCTTGAGAAGAAGATTTTTAAATGATGCCATTATTTTTTCAGTAATTTCTAATTATCTCCCCTTGAAAGAGGGCGTGGCCCTTCATTTGACCAAACTTGAATCCCCTTCACCCAAGGATACTTTGTGGCAAGTTTGGTTGAAATTGGCCCAGTGGTTCTTGAGAAGAAGTCGAAAATGTGAAAAGTTTACAGACAGACAGACGGACGCCGGACAAAATGTGATCAGAAAAGCTCACTTGAGCTTTCAGCTCAGGTGAGCTAATAAAGCTTCAACAAATGAAGGAGCTAACATAATTTCACAGAATAAAAGGAGTTTGTACAGCTTGTGTCCTACCTTCATTTTCAGGTCAGCACTCGTTGATCTCTTTGAACTCTTTCTGAATCATGGCAACTTGCTCTTGGAATCAGGATCATTGCCAGCAAAATCACCTGCCTATGAACAAAAATAAGACCTAGGAATTCAAAAAATGAGAAAGACTAATAAAATCTAATGTACATAATGAAATGCCTAGAGCTAGTACCTTACCATCAATTTATGGTAAGGCAGCATTTAATCCTTATTCTCCCAAGTCTTGTTGTAGCATGATGTCTTATCCATGGGATTGAGGTCTGCCTCATCTGCCTGTTAACAAAGAACATCCAAAGGTCGTTAAAAAGAATGAGGCCTAGGTGCCACAATGCTAACTTGAGTCAAATTGGTATTGTTATCAGAAGGAAAATTCTTAATTCATATTTTTTTGCCCACCATAGCCCCAAGGGTTTTTAACATTACCTAATTTGAATCAACAAATTCTGGGGTTGCTTCAACATTATTGCAAATAACATGGTCTTGCTGTTCTGCAACAGAAGTAAATCCTCCTGGGACCATGATTTGAACAAATTTGAATCTAAAATATGTCAGCATTAAGCTTCAATATGTTTCATCTTTTCTGAGGGAATGAGCAGAAGATTTGTAACATTTTTTTCCCTATGTAAACGATTCAGCCCCTATTGTAGCCCCACCCTACCCCTGAGGATCATGATTTGAACAAACTTGAAACTACACTCTGCCAGGGGGTTTTCATGTAAGTTCATTTTCCCCTAGCTCAGTTCTAACGCAGAGGATTCATTTTAAAAAAATGTTCCCATATGCTCCCCTGTAAACATTTGATCCCCTATTGTGCCCAATTTCTACTACTGGGAGCCATAATTTAAATTAACTTGAATCTACACATCAGGAATCTTCAATATAAGTTTTTTCCCCTTGAATAACGGTTCACGAGAAGATGATATGTAACTGACTCAACCAAATATTGACTATTTTTTAATGACCCCCCCCCCCTTGAAATACAATTTAGTCCTTCCCCTTTTTCTCAAGTACATCCCCTTGACTCAGGGTGTAGATCTTCATTTAATTAAACTTGAATCCCCTTTCTACACAAGGATGTAGTTGAAATTGGACCAGTTGTTCTGGAGAAGATGATAAAATTGTGTTAAGTTTACAACACTCATGATGACACACAACAGACAAACTTCAATCTAAAAGTTCACTTGGGCTCAGGTGATCTAAAAAAGAAATCAACACAGTACAGGTGCTCAGACTTGAATCTGACAAACAATGGATTTCTACCTTGCAATGGAATTGAGGTTTACCGAACCATTCCTCTAAAAATACAAGTGGCCCATTGGCCACAACGCTTACCTGAGTAACTGTGACCCCTCTTGTTCATCAGCAGATTCTTTTTCCTATGTATTCCCATGTTTAACTTGATCACTCATTGTAGCCCCACCCCATCCAGGGGTGGGGTGGGGGTAGGGGTTCCATGATTTGAGCAAACTTGAATCTACACTATCTAAGGATGTTTCCTTATAAATATGACTAAACATGACTTTGCTGTTCCTGGGAAAAGTTTTTTAAAAATTTTCTTACTGTGTATTCCTATGTAGAACTTTGATTGCCCATTGTGGCACTTCCCTACCTCCTGGGGTCATGATTTGAACAAATTTGAATATACATTACCTGTGGATGCTTCCATGTTAATGTGATTAAACATAGTTTTTCTGTTCTTGAGAAGAAGATTTTTAGAGATTTTGTTTTGTATTTCTTTGTAAAACTTTAATTGCCCACAGTGCTCCCCCTCCCTGGGTCATAACTTGAAAATACACGACCTGTGAATGCTTACATATAAAAATTTAACTGATCATGGCTTTGCTGTTCATTATCAGATTTCTTAAAGATTTTTTTTCTCCCCACTGTAGCCCCACTCTACCTCCAGGGGTCATGATTCAGACAAGCTAGAATTTACACTTTGTAAGGATGTTTTGGAATAAATATGACTGATAATGCCTTTGCTGTTCTTGAGAGGAAGACTTTTACATTTTTTTTCCTATAAATACTAACATGTTAAACTTTGATTGCCCATTGAAGCCCCCCCCCCCCCCCCCCCCCCAGGTCATGATTTGAACAAATTTGAATCTATACTCCCTGAAGATGCTTCCATATAAATATGATTAGTCATGCCTTTTCTATTCTTGAGAAAATTTTTTTTAAAGATTTTCTCCTAGACATACCCATGTAAAACTTATCACCCATAGTGGCTCCTCCCTACCCTTGAGTTTCATGAATAGTACAAATTTGAATCTGTAAGTTTTCACATAAGTTTTATCTTTTCTGGCTTAGTGGTTCTCGAGGAGAAGATTTTTTAAATTACCCAAGCCAATTTTTATTTGTTCTTAATTATCTTCCCTTGAAAAGGTTGTGACCCTTCATTTGAACAAGCTTGAATCCCCTTCACCCAAGGATATTTTTTGCCAAGTTTGGTTAAAATTGACCCTGTGGTTCTGGATAAAACTGCA
Source organism: Saccostrea echinata (assembly GCF_033153115.1). Taxonomy (NCBI): domain Eukaryota; kingdom Metazoa; phylum Mollusca; class Bivalvia; order Ostreida; family Ostreidae; genus Saccostrea; species Saccostrea echinata. The sequence goes on from NW_026889774.1 coordinate 9,666,391, forward strand.
AAAAGATTATGAAGACAATGACGAAGAAGATAACAACAATGAAAACAATGACAGACAACAGATAAATATTTCTCAGAAAAGCTCACCTGAGACTTTGATTCAGGTGAGCTTATAAAAATTCAAGAGTTAAAGTAGAAAAGTTAAACAAAAAACAGAGACCTAAAAGTACAACAAAAATAGAGATACCAGACAGGGAACAAGACTTCAAATCAAGTAAGAAAGACTAAAAAATCTCACTAAGTACTCGAAAATTTAAAATTTGCAAAAAAAGCTTTCAACTTACTCCTTGTCTAATGATGACTGCTGGACAAAGCTGGAAAATACACTCCTCTTCTTCTGTTCATCTGCCATGGTCTCTCCCCTTCATCTCTCACTCTTGAAAATATACCATGAAGAAAAGATTAGTAAGAATACAATGCAAAGTAAAAATCACAGATATTCAAGTAAATATAATCATATCATGGAAAATCAGTTGGCAAACAAAAAACAATAAGGTTCGTAAGGTTAGGATAGGAATCAGAAGGGGGGATAGGATGAGATCGATGATTAGTTATGTCAGAGTAGGGAGGAGATAGGAGAAAGAAAAGTCAGAAAGGATTAATAAAAAGTACTTCATATAGGACCCTGGCTGTTAAAGTGGGTACTTATGATGTTAAAATCAGTAAATTCTGAATTTACCATGCATTCTACTCATGGCAACAGTTGATTGGGAGAGGGACTACTCCTCACTTCAGCATTCTGGTCAGAAAACAAATTCTTCTGCTAACAAAGAAAAAACAGAGACATCAAAGAAGGAACACTTGCATTTCAAATCAAGTGAGAAGTTTAATTCAAAAATGCAACTTGTTGCTTACCTATTCCGGCAAGGTTGGCTGCTGCATATAGCTGGGAAATGGACAATTCTTCATCTATTGCTCGGCTTTGGTCCTACTTCCTTCTTCCTCTTCTGAGCCCCTGAAAATATACAACTGACACAAGATTAGTACAAATGCAAAACAATGCAACAAATCACACAAATTCAAGTAAAAATAATCATTACAACAAAATCAATTCAAAAATCAGTTAGCAAACAATGACAGTTAAGTCAGGAACAGGAATGTGGGGGAAAGGGCAGGGGGGTGGTTAGTTATGTTAGAGTAGGGAGGGGGAGGGGAGAAAGAAAAGAGAGAAGGGGAAAAAAATCAAAAATACTTCCATATAAGCTTCCATGGCTGTTGATGTGGCTCCTGGTGAGGTTCCTTCTGAACTGCCTCAGCATCTCTGCATCCTGCCAATGGAAGGTCAAGAGGTCAAAGCCTGATACAGCCAACATCAATTGGCAAGCAAAATATCAGCAAAGGATGCAAGAAGTAAAGTGGGAATCTAACCGTGCATGCTACTCATGTCTGCAGTTGAATGGGTCAGGGACTACTCCTCACTTCAGCACCCTGGTCAGCCAACACATTCTTCTGCTAACAAAGAAAAAACAGAGACATCAAACGAGGAACACTTGCATTTCAAATCAAGTGAGAAGTTTAATTCAAAAATGCAACTTGTTGCTTACCTATTCCGGCAAGGTTGGCTGCTGCATATAGCTGGGAAATGGACTATTCTTCATCTATTGCTCGGCTTTGGTCCTACTTCCTTCTTCCTCTTCTGAGCTCCTGAAAATATACAACTGACACAAGATTACTAAAAATGCAAAACAATGCAACAAATCACACAAATTCAAGTAAAAATAATCATTACAACAAAATGAGTTCAAAAATCAGTTAGCAAACAATGACAGTTAAGTCAGGAACAGGAATGTGGGGGAAGGACAGGGGGGTGGTTAGTTATGTTAGAGTAGGGAGGGGGAGGGGAGAAAGAAAAGAGAGAAGGGGAAAAAAATCAAAAATACTTCCATATAAGCTTCCATGGCTGTTGATGTGGCTCCTGGTGAGGTTCCTTCTGAACTGCCTCAGCATCTCTGCATCCTGCCAATGGAAGGTCAAGAGGTCAAAGCCTGATACAGCCAACATCAATTGGCAAGCAAAATATCAGCAAAGGATGCAAGAAGTAAAGTGGGAATCTAACCGTGCATGCTACTCATGTCTGCAGTTGATTAGGAGAGGGTCTACTCCTCACTTCAGCATCCTGGTCAGCCAACACATTCTTCTGCTAACAAAGAAAAAACAGAGACATCAAAGAAGGAACACTTGCATTTCAAATCAAGTGAGAAGTTTAATTCAAAAATGCAACTTGTTGCTTACCTATTCCGGCAAGGTTGGCTGCTGCATATAGCTGGGAAATGGACTATTCTTCATCTATTGCTCGGCTTTGGTCCTACTTCCTTCTTCCTCTTCTGAGCCCCTGAAAATATACAACTGACACAAGATTAGTACAAATTCAAAACAATGCAACAAATCACACAAATTCAAGTAAAAATAATCATTACAACAAAATGAGTTCAAAAATCAGTTAGCAAACAATGACAGTTAAGTCAGGAACAGGAATGTGGGGGAAAGGGCAGGGGGGTGGTTAGTTATGTTAGAGTAGGGAGGGGGAGGGGAGAAAGAAAAGAGAGAAGAGGAAAAAATCAAAAATACTTCCACATAAGCTTCCACGGCTGTTGATGTGGCTCCTGGTGAGGTTCCTTCTGAACTGCCTCAGCATCTCTGCATCCTGCCAATGGAAGGTCAAGAGGTCAAAGCCTGATACAGCCAACATCAATTGGCAAGCAAAATATCAGCAAAGGATGCAAGAAGTAAAGTGGGAATCTAACCGTGCATGCTACTCATGTCTTCAGTTGATTAGGAGAGGGTCTACTCCTCACTTCAGCATCCTGGTCAGCCAACACATTCTTCTGCTAACAAAGAAAAAACAGAGACATCAAACAAGGAACACTTGCATTTCAAATCAAGTGAGAAGTTTAATTCAAAAATGCAACTTGTTGCTTACCTATTCCGGCAAGGTTGGCTGCTGCATATAGCTGGGAAATGGACTATTCTTCATCTATTGCTCGGCTTTGGTCCTACTTCCTTCTTCCTCTTCTGAGCTCCTGAAAATATACAACTGACACAAGATTAGTACAAATTCAAAACAATGCAACAAATCACAGTAATTCAAGTAAAAATAATCATTACAACAAAATGAGTTCAAAAATCAGTTAGCAAACAATGACAGTTAAGTCAGGAACAGGAATGTGGGGGAAAGGGCAGGGGGGTGGTTAGTTATGTTAGAGTAGGGAGGGGGAGGGGAGAAAGAAAAGAGAGAAGAGGAAAAAATCAAAAATACTTCCATATAAGCTTCCATGGCTGTTGATGTGGCTCCTGGTGAGGTTCCTTCTGAACTGCCTCAGCATCTCTGCATCCTGCCAATGGAAGGTCAAGAGGTCAAAGCCTGATACAGCCAACATCAATTGGCAAGCAAAATATCAGCAAAGGATGCAAGAAGTAAAGTGGGAATCTAACCGTGCATGTTACTCATGTCTGCAGTTGATTAGGAGAGGGTCTACTCCTCACTTCAGCATCCTGGTCAGCCAACACATTCTTCTGCTAACAAAGAAAAAAACAGAGACATCAAAGAAGGAACACTTGCATTTCAAATCAAGTGAGAAGTTTAATTCAAAAATGCAACTTGTTGCTTACCTATTCCGGCAAGGTTGGCTGCTGCATATAGCTGGGAAATGGACTATTCTTCATCTATTGCTCGGCTTTGGTCCTACTTCCTTCTTCCTCTTCTGAGCTCCTGAAAATATACAACTGACACAAGATTAGTACAAATTCAAAACAATGCAACAAATCACACAAATTCAAGTAAAAATAATCATTACAACAAAATGAGTTCAAAAATCAGTTAGCAAACAATGACAGTTAAGTCAGGAACAGGAATGTGGGGGAAAGGGCAGGGGGGTGGTTAGTTATGTTAGAGTAGGGAGGGGGAGGGGAGAAAGAAAAGAGAGAAGAGGAAAAAATCAAAAATACTTCCACATAAGCTTCCATGGCTGTTGATGTGGCTCCTGGTGAGGTTCCTTCTGAACTGCCTCAGCATCTCTGCATCCTGCCAATGGAAGGTCAAGAGGTCAAAGCCTGATACAGCCAACATCAATTGGCAAGCAAAATATCAGCAAAGGATGCAAGAAGTAAAGTGGGAATCTAACCGTGCATGTTACTCATGTCTGCAGTTGATTAGGAGAGGGTCTACTCCTCACTTCAGCATCCTGGTCAGCCAACACATTCTTCTGCTAACAAAGAAAAAAACAGAGACATCAAAGAAGGAACACTTGCATTTCAAATCAAGTGAGAAGTTTAATTCAAAAATGCAACTTGTTGCTTACCTATTCCGGCAAGGTTGGCTGCTGCATATAGCTGGGAAATGGACTATTCTTCATCTATTGCTCGGCTTTGGTCCTACTTCCTTCTTCCTCTTCTGAGCTCCTGAAAATATACAACTGACACAAGATTAGTACAAATTCAAAACAATGCAACAAATCACACAAATTCAAGTAAAAATAATCATTACAACAAAATGAGTTCAAAAATCAGTTAGCAAACAATGACAGTTAAGTCAGGAACAGGAATGTGGGGGAAAGGGCAGGGGGGTGGTTAGTTATGTTAGAGTAGGGAGGGGGAGGGGAGAAAGAAAAGAGAGAAGGGGAAAAAAATCAAAAATACTTCCATATAAGCTTCCATGGCTGTTGATGTGGCTCCTGGTGAGGTTCCTTCTGAACTGCCTCAGCATCTCTGCATCCTGCCAATGGAAGGTCAAGAGGTCAAAGCCTGATACAGCCAACATCAATTGGCAAGCAAAATATCAGCAAAGGATGCAAGAAGTAAAGTGGGAATCTAACCGTGCATGTTACTCATGTCTTCAGTTGATTAGGAGAGGGTCTACTCCTCACTTCAGCATCCTGGTCAGCCAACACATTCTTCTGCTAACAAAGAAAAAACAGAGACATCAAACAAGGAACACTTGCATTTCAAATCAAGTGAGAAGTTTAATTCAAAAATGCAACTTGTTGCTTACCTATTCCGGCAAGGTTGGCTGCTGCATATAGCTGGGAAATGGACTATTCTTCATCTATTGCTCGGCTTTGGTCCTACTTCCTTCTTCCTCTTCTGAGCTCCTGAAAATATACAACTGACACAAGATTAGTACAAATTCAAAACAATGCAACAAATCACACAAATTCAAGTAAAAATAATCATTACAACAAAATGAGTTCAAAAATCAGTTAGCAAACAATGACAGTTAAGTCAGGAACAGGAATGTGGGGGAAAGGGCAGGGGGGTGGTTAGTTATGTTAGAGTAGGGAGGGGGAGGGGAGAAAGAAAAGAGAGAAGGGGAAAAAAATCAAAAATACTTCCATATAAGCTTCCATGGCTGTTGATGTGGCTCCTGGTGAGGTTCCCTCTGAACTGCCTCAGCATCTCTGCATCCTGCCAATGGAAGGTCAAGAGGTCAAAGCCTGATACAGCCAACATCAATTGGCAAGCAAAATATCAGCAAAGGATGCAAGAAGTAAAGTGGGAATCTAACCGTGCATGTTACTCATGTCTGCAGTTGATTAGGAGAGGGTCTACTCCTCACTTCAGCATCCTGGTCAGCCAACACATTCTTCTGCTAACAAAGAAAAAAACAGAGACATCAAACAAGGAACACTTGCATTTCAAATCAAGTGAGAAGTTTAATTCAAAAATGCAACTTGTTGCTTACCTATTCCGGCAAGGTTGGCTGCTGCATATAGCTGGGAAATGGACTATTCTTCATCTATTGCTCGGCTTTGGTCCTACTTCCTTCTTCCTCTTCTGAGCTCCTGAAAATATACAACTGACACAAGATTAGTACAAATTCAAAACAATGCAACAAATCACACAAATTCAAGTAAAAATAATCATTACAACAAAATGAGTTCAAAAATCAGTTAGCAAACAATGACAGTTAAGTCAGGAACAGGAATGTGGGGGAAAGGGCAGGGGGGTGGTTAGTTATGTTAGAGTAGGGAGGGGGAGGGGAGAAAGAAAAGAGAGAAGGGGAAAAAAATCAAAAATACTTCCATATAAGCTTCCATGGCTGTTGATGTGGCTCCTGGTGAGGTTCCCTCTGAACTGCCTCAGCATCTCTGCATCCTGCCAATGGAAGGTCAAGAGGTCAAAGCCTGATACAGCCAACATCAATTGGCAAGCAAAATATCAGCAAAGGATGCAAGAAGTAAAGTGGGAATCTAACCGTGCATGTTACTCATGTCTGCAGTTGATTAGGAGAGGGTCTACTCCTCACTTCAGCATCCTGGTCAGCCAACACATTCTTCTGCTAACAAAGAAAAAAACAGAGACATCAAACAAGGAACACTTGCATTTCAAATCAAGTGAGAAGTTTAATTCAAAAATGCAACTTGTTGCTTACCTATTCCGGCAAGGTTGGCTGCTGCATATAGCTGGGAAATGGACTATTCTTCATCTATTGCTCGGCTTTGGTCCTACTTCCTTCTTCCTCTTCTGAGCTCCTGAAAATATACAACTGACACAAGATTAGTACAAATTCAAAACAATGCAACAAATCACACAAATTCAAGTAAAAATAATCATTACAACAAAATGAGTTCAAAAATCAGTTAGCAAACAATGACAGTTAAGTCAGGAACAGGAATGTGGGGGAAAGGGCAGGGGGGTGGTTAGTTATGTTAGAGTAGGGAGGGGGAGGGGAGAAAGAAAAGAGAGAAGGGGAAAAAAATCAAAAATACTTCCATATAAGCTTCCATGGCTGTTGATGTGGCTCCTGGTGAGGTTCCTTCTGAACTGCCTCAGCATCTCTGCATCCTGCCAATGGAAGGTCAAGAGGTCAAAGCCTGATACAGCCAACATCAATTGGCAAGCAAAATATCAGCAAAGGATGCAAGAAGTAAAGTGGGAATCTAACCGTGCATGTTACTCATGTCTTCAGTTGATTAGGAGAGGGTCTACTCCTCACTTCAGCATCCTGGTCAGCCAACACATTCTTCTGCTAACAAAGAAAAAACAGAGACATCAAACAAGGAACACTTGCATTTCAAATCAAGTGAGAAGTTTAATTCAAAAATGCAACTTGTTGCTTACCTATTCCGGCAAGGTTGGCTGCTGCATATAGCTGGGAAATGGACTATTCTTCATCTATTGCTCGGCTTTGGTCCTACTTCCTTCTTCCTCTTCTGAGCTCCTGAAAATATACAACTGACACAAGATTAGTACAAATTCAAAACAATGCAACAAATCACACAAATTCAAGTAAAAATAATCATTACAACAAAATGAGTTCAAAAATCAGTTAGCAAACAATGACAGTTAAGTCAGGAACAGGAATGTGGGGGAAAGGGCAGGGGGGTGGTTAGTTATGTTAGAGTAGGGAGGGGGAGGGGAGAAAGAAAAGAGAGAAGGGGAAAAAAATCAAAAATACTTCCATATAAGCTTCCATGGCTGTTGATGTGGCTCCTGGTGAGGTTCCCTCTGAACTGCCTCAGCATCTCTGCATCCTGCCAATGGAAGGTCAAGAGGTCAAAGCCTGATACAGCCAACATCAATTGGCAAGCAAAATATCAGCAAAGGATGCAAGAAGTAAAGTGGGAATCTAACCGTGCATGCTACTCATGTCTGCAGTTGATTAGGAGAGGGTCTACTCCTCACTTCAGCATCCTGGTCAGCCAACACATTCTTCTGCTAACAAAGAAAAAAACAGAGACATCAAACAAGGAACACTTGCATTTCAAATCAAGTGAGAAGTTTAATTCAAAAATGCAACTTGTTGCTTACCTATTCCGGCAAGGTTGGCTGCTGCATATAGCTGGGAAATGGACTATTCTTCATCTATTGCTCGGCTTTGGTCCTACTTCCTTCTTCCTCTTCTGAGCTCCTGAAAATATACAACTGACACAAGATTAGTACAAATTCAAAACAATGCAACAAATCACACAAATTCAAGTAAAAATAATCATTACAACAAAATGAGTTCAAAAATCAGTTAGCAAACAATGACAGTTAAGTCAGGAACAGGAATGTGGGGGAAAGGGCAGGGGGGTGGTTAGTTATGTTAGAGTAGGGAGGGGGAGGGGAGAAAGAAAAGAGAGAAGGGGAAAAAAATCAAAAATACTTCCATATAAGCTTCCATGGCTGTTGATGTGGCTCCTGGTGAGGTTCCTTCTGAACTGCCTCAGCATCTCTGCATCCTGCCAATGGAAGGTCAAGAGGTCAAAGCCTGATACAGCCAACATCAATTGGCAAGCAAAATATCAGCAAAGGATGCAAGAAGTAAAGTGGGAATCTAACCGTGCATGCTACTCATGTCTGCAGTTGATTAGGAGAGGGTCTACTCCTCACTTCAGCATCCTGGTCAGCCAACACATTCTTCTGCTAACAAAGAAAAAACAGAGACATCAAAGAAGGAACACTTGCATTTCAAATCAAGTGAGAAGTTTAATTCAAAAATGCAACTTGTTGCTTACCTATTCCGGCAAGGTTGGCTGCTGCATATAGCTGGGAAATGGACTATTCTTCATCTATTGCTCGGCTTTGGTCCTACTTCCTTCTTCCTCTTCTGAGCCCCTGAAAATATACAACTGACACAAGATTAGTACAAATTCAAAACAATGCAACAAATCACACAAATTCAAGTAAAAATAATCATTACAACAAAATGAGTTCAAAAATCAGTTAGCAAACAATGACAGTTAAGTCAGGAACAGGAATGTGGGGGAAAGGGCAGGGGGGTGGTTAGTTATGTTAGAGTAGGGAGGGGGAGGGGAGAAAGAAAAGAGAGAAGAGGAAAAAATCAAAAATACTTCCACATAAGCTTCCACGGCTGTTGATGTGGCTCCTGGTGAGGTTCCTTCTGAACTGCCTCAGCATCTCTGCATCCTGCCAATGGAAGGTCAAGAGGTCAAAGCCTGATACAGCCAACATCAATTGGCAAGCAAAATATCAGCAAAGGATGCAAGAAGTAAAGTGGGAATCTAACCGTGCATGCTACTCATGTCTTCAGTTGATTAGGAGAGGGTCTACTCCTCACTTCAGCATCCTGGTCAGCCAACACATTCTTCTGCTAACAAAGAAAAAACAGAGACATCAAAGAAGGAACACTTGCATTTCAAATCAAGTGAGAAGTTTAATTCAAAAATGCAACTTGTTGCTTACCTATTCCGGCAAGGTTGGCTGCTGCATATAGCTGGGAAATGGACTATTCTTCATCTATTGCTCGGCTTTGGTCCTACTTCCTTCTTCCTCTTCTGAGCTCCTGAAAATATACAACTGACACAAGATTAGTACAAATTCAAAACAATGCAACAAATCACAGTAATTCAAGTAAAAATAATCATTACAACAAAATGAGTTCAAAAATCAGTTAGCAAACAATGACAGTTAAGTCAGGAACAGGAATGTGGGGGAAAGGGCAGGGGGGTGGTTAGTTATGTTAGAGTAGGGAGGGGGAGGGGAGAAAGAAAAGAGAGAAGAGGAAAAAATCAAAAATACTTCCATATAAGCTTCCATGGCTGTTGATGTGGCTCCTGGTGAGGTTCCTTCTGAACTGCCTCAGCATCTCTGCATCCTGCCAATGGAAGGTCAAGAGGTCAAAGCCTGATACAGCCAACATCAATTGGCAAGCAAAATATCAGCAAAGGATGCAAGAAGTAAAGTGGGAATCTAACCGTGCATGTTACTCATGTCTGCAGTTGATTAGGAGAGGGTCTACTCCTCACTTCAGCATCCTGGTCAGCCAACACATTCTTCTGCTAACAAAGAAAAAAACAGAGACATCAAAGAAGGAACACTTGCATTTCAAATCAAGTGAGAAGTTTAATTCAAAAATGCAACTTGTTGCTTACCTATTCCGGCAAGGTTGGCTGCTGCATATAGCTGGGAAATGGACTATTCTTCATCTATTGCTCGGCTTTGGTCCTACTTCCTTCTTCCTCTTCTGAGCTCCTGAAAATATACAACTGACACAAGATTAGTACAAATTCAAAACAATGCAACAAATCACACAAATTCAAGTAAAAATAATCATTACAACAAAATGAGTTCAAAAATCAGTTAGCAAACAATGACAGTTAAGTCAGGAACAGGAATGTGGGGGAAAGGGCAGGGGGGTGGTTAGTTATGTTAGAGTAGGGAGGGGGAGGGGAGAAAGAAAAGAGAGAAGAGGAAAAAATCAAAAATACTTCCACATAAGCTTCCATGGCTGTTGATGTGGCTCCTGGTGAGGTTCCTTCTGAACTGCCTCAGCATCTCTGCATCCTGCCAATGGAAGGTCAAGAGGTCAAAGCCTGATACAGCCAACATCAATTGGCAAGCAAAATATCAGCAAAGGATGCAAGAAGTAAAGTGGGAATCTAACCGTGCATGTTACTCATGTCTGCAGTTGATTAGGAGAGGGTCTACTCCTCACTTCAGCATCCTGGTCAGCCAACACATTCTTCTGCTAACAAAGAAAAAAACAGAGACATCAAACAAGGAACACTTGCATTTCAAATCAAGTGAGAAGTTTAATTCAAAAATGCAACTTGTTGCTTACCTATTCCGGCAAGGTTGGCTGCTGCATATAGCTGGGAAATGGACTATTCTTCATCTATTGCTCGGCTTTGGTCCTACTTCCTTCTTCCTCTTCTGAGCTCCTGAAAATATACAACTGACACAAGATTAGTACAAATTCAAAACAATGCAACAAATCACACAAATTCAAGTAAAAATAATCATTACAACAAAATGAGTTCAAAAATCAGTTAGCAAACAATGACAGTTAAGTCAGGAACAGGAATGTGGGGGAAAGGGCAGGGGGGTGGTTAGTTATGTTAGAGTAGGGAGGGGGAGGGGAGAAAGAAAAGAGAGAAGGGGAAAAAAATCAAAAATACTTCCATATAAGCTTCCATGGCTGTTGATGTGGCTCCTGGTGAGGTTCCTTCTGAACTGCCTCAGCATCTCTGCATCCTGCCAATGGAAGGTCAAGAGGTCAAAGCCTGATACAGCCAACATCAATTGGCAAGCAAAATATCAGCAAAGGATGCAAGAAGTAAAGTGGGAATCTAACCGTGCATGTTACTCATGTCTTCAGTTGATTAGGAGAGGGTCTACTCCTCACTTCAGCATCCTGGTCAGCCAACACATTCTTCTGCTAACAAAGAAAAAACAGAGACATCAAACAAGGAACACTTGCATTTCAAATCAAGTGAGAAGTTTAATTCAAAAATGCAACTTGTTGCTTACCTATTCCGGCAAGGTTGGCTGCTGCATATAGCTGGGAAATGGACTATTCTTCATCTATTGCTCGGCTTTGGTCCTACTTCCTTCTTCCTCTTCTGAGCTCCTGAAAATATACAACTGACACAAGATTAGTACAAATTCAAAACAATGCAACAAATCACACAAATTCAAGTAAAAATAATCATTACAACAAAATGAGTTCAAAAATCAGTTAGCAAACAATGACAGTTAAGTCAGGAACAGGAATGTGGGGGAAAGGGCAGGGGGGTGGTTAGTTATGTTAGAGTAGGGAGGGGGAGGGGAGAAAGAAAAGAGAGAAGGGGAAAAAAATCAAAAATACTTCCATATAAGCTTCCATGGCTGTTGATGTGGCTCCTGGTGAGGTTCCCTCTGAACTGCCTCAGCATCTCTGCATCCTGCCAATGGAAGGTCAAGAGGTCAAAGCCTGATACAGCCAACATCAATTGGCAAGCAAAATATCAGCAAAGGATGCAAGAAGTAAAGTGGGAATCTAACCGTGCATGTTACTCATGTCTGCAGTTGATTAGGAGAGGGTCTACTCCTCACTTCAGCATCCTGGTCAGCCAACACATTCTTCTGCTAACAAAGAAAAAAACAGAGACATCAAACAAGGAACACTTGCATTTCAAATCAAGTGAGAAGTTTAATTCAAAAATGCAACTTGTTGCTTACCTATTCCGGCAAGGTTGGCTGCTGCATATAGCTGGGAAATGGACTATTCTTCATCTATTGCTCGGCTTTGGTCCTACTTCCTTCTTCCTCTTCTGAGCTCCTGAAAATATACAACTGACACAAGATTAGTACAAATTCAAAACAATGCAACAAATCACACAAATTCAAGTAAAAATAATCATTACAACAAAATGAGTTCAAAAATCAGTTAGCAAACAATGACAGTTAAGTCAGGAACAGGAATGTGGGGGAAAGGGCAGGGGGGTGGTTAGTTATGTTAGAGTAGGGAGGGGGAGGGGAGAAAGAAAAGAGAGAAGGGGAAAAAAATCAAAAATACTTCCATATAAGCTTCCATGGCTGTTGATGTGGCTCCTGGTGAGGTTCCCTCTGAACTGCCTCAGCATCTCTGCATCCTGCCAATGGAAGGTCAAGAGGTCAAAGCCTGATACAGCCAACATCAATTGGCAAGCAAAATATCAGCAAAGGATGCAAGAAGTAAAGTGGGAATCTAACCGTGCATGTTACTCATGTCTGCAGTTGATTAGGAGAGGGTCTACTCCTCACTTCAGCATCCTGGTCAGCCAACACATTCTTCTGCTAACAAAGAAAAAAACAGAGACATCAAACAAGGAACACTTGCATTTCAAATCAAGTGAGAAGTTTAATTCAAAAATGCAACTTGTTGCTTACCTATTCCGGCAAGGTTGGCTGCTGCATATAGCTGGGAAATGGACTATTCTTCATCTATTGCTCGGCTTTGGTCCTACTTCCTTCTTCCTCTTCTGAGCTCCTGAAAATATACAACTGACACAAGATTAGTACAAATTCAAAACAATGCAACAAATCACACAAATTCAAGTAAAAATAATCATTACAACAAAATGAGTTCAAAAATCAGTTAGCAAACAATGACAGTTAAGTCAGGAACAGGAATGTGGGGGAAAGGGCAGGGGGGTGGTTAGTTATGTTAGAGTAGGGAGGGGGAGGGGAGAAAGAAAAGAGAGAAGGGGAAAAAAATCAAAAATACTTCCATATAAGCTTCCATGGCTGTTGATGTGGCTCCTGGTGAGGTTCCTTCTGAACTGCCTCAGCATCTCTGCATCCTGCCAATGGAAGGTCAAGAGGTCAAAGCCTGATACAGCCAACATCAATTGGCAAGCAAAATATCAGCAAAGGATGCAAGAAGTAAAGTGGGAATCTAACCGTGCATGTTACTCATGTCTTCAGTTGATTAGGAGAGGGTCTACTCCTCACTTCAGCATCCTGGTCAGCCAACACATTCTTCTGCTAACAAAGAAAAAACAGAGACATCAAACAAGGAACACTTGCATTTCAAATCAAGTGAGAAGTTTAATTCAAAAATGCAACTTGTTGCTTACCTATTCCGGCAAGGTTGGCTGCTGCATATAGCTGGGAAATGGACTATTCTTCATCTATTGCTCGGCTTTGGTCCTACTTCCTTCTTCCTCTTCTGAGCTCCTGAAAATATACAACTGACACAAGATTAGTACAAATTCAAAACAATGCAACAAATCACACAAATTCAAGTAAAAATAATCATTACAACAAAATGAGTTCAAAAATCAGTTAGCAAACAATGACAGTTAAGTCAGGAACAGGAATGTGGGGGAAAGGGCAGGGGGGTGGTTAGTTATGTTAGAGTAGGGAGGGGGAGGGGAGAAAGAAAAGAGAGAAGGGGAAAAAAATCAAAAATACTTCCATATAAGCTTCCATGGCTGTTGATGTGGCTCCTGGTGAGGTTCCCTCTGAACTGCCTCAGCATCTCTGCATCCTGCCAATGGAAGGTCAAGAGGTCAAAGCCTGATACAGCCAACATCAATTGGCAAGCAAAATATCAGCAAAGGATGCAAGAAGTAAAGTGGGAATCTAACCGTGCATGCTACTCATGTCTGCAGTTGATTAGGAGAGGGTCTACTCCTCACTTCAGCATCCTGGTCAGCCAACACATTCTTCTGCTAACAAAGAAAAAAACAGAGACATCAAACAAGGAACACTTGCATTTCAAATCAAGTGAGAAGTTTAATTCAAAAATGCAACTTGTTGCTTACCTATTCCGGCAAGGTTGGCTGCTGCATATAGCTTGGAAATGGACTATTCTTCATCTATTGCTCGGCTTTGGTCCTACTTCCTTCTTCCTCTTCTGAGCTCCTGAAAATATACAACTGACACAAGATTAGTACAAATTCAAAACAATGCAACAAATCACACAAATTCAAGTAAAAATAATCATTACAACAAAATGAGTTCAAAAATCAGTTAGCAAACAATGACAGTTAAGTCAGGAACAGGAATGTGGGGGAAAGGGCAGGGGGGTGGTTAGTTATGTTAGAGTAGGGAGGGGGAGGGGAGAAAGAAAAGAGAGAAGGGGAAAAAAATCAAAAATACTTCCATATAAGCTTCCATGGCTGTTGATGTGGCTCCTGGTGAGGTTCCTTCTGAACTGCCTCAGCATCTCTGCATCCTGCCAATGGAAGGTCAAGAGGTCAAAGCCTGATACAGCCAACATCAATTGGCAAGCAAAATATCAGCAAAGGATGCAAGAAGTAAAGTGGGAATCTAACCGTGCATGCTACTCATGTCTGCAGTTGAATGGGTCAGGGACTACTCCTCACTTCAGCATCCTGGTCAGCCAACACATTCTTCTGCTAACAAAGAAAAAACAGAGACATCAAAGAAGGAACACTTGCATTTCAAATCAAGTGAGAAGTTTAATTCAAAAATGCAACTTGTTGCTTACCTATTCCGGCAAGGTTGGCTGCTGCATATAGCTGGGAAATGGACTATTCTTCATCTATTGCTCGGCTTTGGTCCTACTTCCTTCTTCCTCTTCTGAGCTCCTGAAAATATACAACTGACACAAGATTAGTACAAATTCAAAACAATGCAACAAATCACACAAATTCAAGTAAAAATAATCTTTACAACAAAATGAGTTCAAAAATCAGTTAGCAAACAATGACAGTTAAGTCAGGAACAGGAATGTGGGGGAAAGGGCAGTGGGGTGGTTAGTTATGTTAGAGTAGGGAGGGGGAGGGGAGAAAGAAAAGAGAGAAGAGGAAAAAATCAAAAATACTTCCATATAAGCTTCCATGGCTGTTGATGTGGCTCCTGGTGAGGTTCCTTCTGAACTGCCTCAGCATCTCTGCATCCTGCCAATGGAAGGTCAAGAGGTCAAAGCCTGATACAGCCAACATCAATTGGCAAGCAAAATATCAGCAAAGGATGCAAGAAGTAAAGTGGGAATCTAACCGTGCATGTTACTCATGTCTGCAGTTGATTAGGAGAGGGTCTACTCCTCACTTCAGCATCCTGGTCAGCCAACACATTCTTCTGCTAACAAAGAAAAAAACAGAGACATCAAACAAGGAACACTTGCATTTCAAATCAAGTGAGAAGTTTAATTCAAAAATGCAACTTGTTGCTTACCTATTCCGGCAAGGTTGGCTGCTGCATATAGCTGGGAAATGGACTATTCTTCATCTATTGCTCGGCTTTGGTCCTACTTCCTTCTTCCTCTTCTGAGCTCCTGAAAATATACAACTGACACAAGATTAGTACAAATTCAAAACAATGCAACAAATCACACAAATTCAAGTAAAAATAATCATTACAACAAAATGAGTTCAAAAATCAGTTAGCAAACAATGACAGTTAAGTCAGGAACAGGAATGTGGGGGAAAGGGCAGGGGGGTGGTTAGTTATGTTAGAGTAGGGAGGGGGAGGGGAGAAAGAAAAGAGAGAAGAGGAAAATATCAAAAATACTTCCATATAAGCTTCCATGGCTGTTGATGTGGCTCCTGGTGAGGTTCCTTCTGAACTGCCTCACCATCTCTGCATCCTGCCAATGGAAGGTCAAGAGGTCAAAGCCTGATACAGCCAACATCAATTGGCAAGCAAAATATCAGCAAAGGATGCAAGAAGTAAAGTGGGAATCTAACCGTGCATGTTACTCATGTCTGCAGTTGATTAGGAGAGGGTCTACTCCTCACTTCAGCATCCTGGTCAGCCAACACATTCTTCTGCTAACAAAGAAAAAAACAGAGACATCAAACAAGGAACACTTGCATTTCAAATCAAGTGAGAAGTTTAATTCAAAAATGCAACTTGTTGCTTACCTATTCCGGCAAGGTTGGCTGCTGCATATAGCTGGGAAATGGACTATTCTTCATCTATTGCTCGGCTTTGGTCCTACTTCCTTCTTCCTCTTCTGAGCTCCTGAAAATATACAACTGACACAAGATTAGTACAAATTCAAAACAATGCAACAAATCACACAAATTCAAGTAAAAATAATCATTACAACAAAATGAGTTCAAAAATCAATTAGCAAACAATGACAGTTAAGTCAGGAACAGGAATGTGGGGGAAAGGGCAGTGGGGTGGTTAGTTATGTTAGAGTAGGGAGGGGGAGGGGAGAAAGAAAAGAGAGAAGAGGAAAAAATCAAAAATACTTCCATATAAGCTTCCATGGCTGTTGATGTGGCTCCTGGTGAGGTTCCTTCTGAACTGCCTCAGCATCTCTGCATCCTGCCAATGGAAGGTCAAGAGGTCAAAGCCTGATACAGCCAACATCAATTGGCAAGCAAAATATCAGCAAAGGATGCAAGAAGTAAAGTGGGAATCTAACCGTGCATGTTACTCATGTCTGCAGTTGATTAGGAGAGGGTCTACTCCTCACTTCAGCATCCTGGTCAGCCAACACATTCTTCTGCTAACAAAGAAAAAAACAGAGACATCAAACAAGGAACACTTGCATTTCAAATCAAGTGAGAAGTTTAATTCAAAAATGCAACTTGTTGCTTACCTATTCCGGCAAGGTTGGCTGCTGCATATAGCTTGGAAATGGACTATTCTTCATCTATTGCTCGGCTTTGGTCCTACTTCCTTCTTCCTCTTCTGAGCTCCTGAAAATATACAACTGACACAAGATTAGTACAAATTCAAAACAATGCAACAAATCACACAAATTCAAGTAAAAATAATCATTACAACAAAATGAGTTCAAAAATCAGTTAGCAAACAATGACAGTTAAGTCAGGAACAGGAATGTGGGGGAAAGGGCAGGGGGGTGGTTAGTTATGTTAGAGTAGGGAGGGGGAGGGGAGAAAGAAAAGAGAGAAGAGGAAAAAATCAAAAATACTTCCACATAAGCTTCCATGGCTGTTGATGTGGCTCCTGGTGAGGTTCCTTCTGAACTGCCTCAGCATCTCTGCATCCTGCCAATGGAAGGTCAAGAGGTCAAAGCCTGATACAGCCAACATCAATTGGCAAGCAAAATATCAGCAAAGGATGCAAGAAGTAAAGTGGGAATCTAACCGTGCATGTTACTCATGTCTGCAGTTGATTAGGAGAGGGTCTACTCCTCACTTCAGCATCCTGGTCAGCCAACACATTCTTCTGCTAACAAAGAAAAAAACAGAGACATCAAACAAGGAACACTTGCATTTCAAATCAAGTGAGAAGTTTAATTCAAAAATGCAACTTGTTGCTTACCTATTCCGGCAAGGTTGGCTGCTGCATATAGCTGGGAAATGGACTATTCTTCATCTATTGCTCGGCTTTGGTCCTACTTCCTTCTTCCTCTTCTGAGCTCCTGAAAATATACAACTGACACAAGATTAGTACAAATTCAAAACAATGCAACAAATCACACAAATTCAAGTAAAAATAATCATTACAACAAAATGAGTTCAAAAATCAGTTAGCAAACAATGACAGTTAAGTCAGGAACAGGAATGTGGGGGAAAGGGCAGGGGGGTGGTTAGTTATGTTAGAGTAGGGAGGGGGAGGGGAGAAAGAAAAGAGAGAAGGGGAAAAAAATCAAAAATACTTCCATATAAGCTTCCATGGCTGTTGATGTGGCTCCTGGTGAGGTTCCTTCTGAACTGCCTCAGCATCTCTGCATCCTGCCAATGGAAGGTCAAGAGGTCAAAGCCTGATACAGCCAACATCAATTGGCAAGCAAAATATCAGCAAAGGATGCAAGAAGTAAAGTGGGAATCTAACCGTGCATGTTACTCATGTCTGCAGTTGATTAGGAGAGGGTCTACTCCTCACTTCAGCATCCTGGTCAGCCAACACATTCTTCTGCTAACAAAGAAAAAACAGAGACATCAAAGAAGGAACACTTGCATTTCAAATCAAGTGAGAAGTTTAATTCAAAAATGCAACTTGTTGCTTACCTATTCCGGCAAGGTTGGCTGCTGCATATAGCTGGGAAATGGACTATTCTTCATCTATTGCTCGGCTTTGGTCCTACTTCCTTCTTCCTCTTCTGAGCTCCTGAAAATATACAACTGACACAAGATTAGTACAAATTCAAAACAATGCAACAAATCACACAAATTCAAGTAAAAATAATCATTACAACAAAATGAGTTCAAAAATCAGTTAGCAAACAATGACAGTTAAGTCAGGAACAGGAATGTGGGGGAAAGGGCAGGGGGGTGGTTAGTTATGTTAGAGTAGGGAGGGGGAGGGGAGAAAGAAAAGAGAGAAGGGGAAAAAAATCAAAAATACTTCCATATAAGCTTCCATGGCTGTTGATGTGGCTCCTGGTGAGGTTCCCTCTGAACTGCCTCAGCATCTCTGCATCCTGCCAATGGAAGGTCAAGAGGTCAAAGCCTGATACAGCCAACATCAATTGGCAAGCAAAATATCAGCAAAGGATGCAAGAAGTAAAGTGGGAATCTAACCGTGCATGCTACTCATGTCTGCAGTTGAATGGGTCAGGGACTACTCCTCACTTCAGCATCCTGGTCAGCCAACACATTCTTCTGCTAACAAAGAAAAAACAGAGACATCAAAGAAGGAACACTTGCATTTCAAATCAAGTGAGAAGTTTAATTCAAAAATGCAACTTGTTGCTTACCTATTCCGGCAAGGTTGGCTGCTGCATATAGCTGGGAAATGGACTATTCTTCATCTATTGCTCGGCTTTGGTCCTACTTCCTTCTTCCTCTTCTGAGCTCCTGAAAATATACAACTGACACAAGATTAGTACAAATTCAAAACAATGCAACAAATCACACAAATTCAAGTAAAAATAATCATTACAACAAAATGAGTTCAAAAATCAGTTAGCAAACAATGACAGTTAAGTCAGGAACAGGAATGTGGGGGAAAGGGCAGGGGGGTGGTTAGTTATGTTAGAGTAGGGAGGGGGAGGGGAGAAAGAAAAGAGAGAAGAGGAAAAAATCAAAAATACTTCCACATAAGCTTCCATGGCTGTTGATGTGGCTCCTGGTGAGGTTCCTTCTGAACTGCCTCAGCATCTCTGCATCCTGCCAATGGAAGGTCAAGAGGTCAAAGCCTGATACAGCCAACATCAATTGGCAAGCAAAATATCAGCAAAGGATGCAAGAAGTAAAGTGGGAATCTAACCGTGCATGTTACTCATGTCTGCAGTTGATTAGGAGAGGGTCTACTCCTCACTTCAGCATCCTGGTCAGCCAACACATTCTTCTGCTAACAAAGAAAAAAACAGAGACATCAAACAAGGAACACTTGCATTTCAAATCAAGTGAGAAGTTTAATTCAAAAATGCAACTTGTTGCTTACCTATTCCGGCAAGGTTGGCTGCTGCATATAGCTGGGAAATGGACTATTCTTCATCTATTGCTCGGCTTTGGTCCTACTTCCTTCTTCCTCTTCTGAGCTCCTGAAAATATACAACTGACACAAGATTAGTACAAATTCAAAACAATGCAACAAATCACACAAATTCAAGTAAAAATAATCATTACAACAAAATGAGTTCAAAAATCAGTTAGCAAACAATGACAGTTAAGTCAGGAACAGGAATGTGGGGGAAAGGGCAAGGGGGGTGGTTAGTTATGTTAGAGTAGGGAGGGGGAGGGGAGAAAGAAAAGAGAGAAGGGGAAAAAAATCAAAAATACTTCCATATAAGCTTCCATGGCTGTTGATGTGGCTCCTGGTGAGGTTCCTTCTGAACTGCCTCAGCATCTCTGCATCCTGCCAATGGAAGGTCAAGAGGTCAAAGCCTGATACAGCCAACATCAATTGGCAAGCAAAATATCAGCAAAGGATGCAAGAAGTAAAGTGGGAATCTAACCGTGCATGTTACTCATGTCTTCAGTTGATTAGGAGAGGGTCTACTCCTCACTTCAGCATCCTGGTCAGCCAACACATTCTTCTGCTAACAAAGAAAAAACAGAGACATCAAACAAGGAACACTTGCATTTCAAATCAAGTGAGAAGTTTAATTCAAAAATGCAACTTGTTGCTTACCTATTCCGGCAAGGTTGGCTGCTGCATATAGCTGGGAAATGGACTATTCTTCATCTATTGCTCGGCTTTGGTCCTACTTCCTTCTTCCTCTTCTGAGCTCCTGAAAATATACAACTGACACAAGATTAGTACAAATTCAAAACAATGCAACAAATCACACAAATTCAAGTAAAAATAATCATTACAACAAAATGAGTTCAAAAATCAGTTAGCAAACAATGACAGTTAAGTCAGGAACAGGAATGTGGGGGAAAGGGCAGGGGGGTGGTTAGTTATGTTAGAGTAGGGAGGGGGAGGGGAGAAAGAAAAGAGAGAAGGGGAAAAAAATCAAAAATACTTCCATATAAGCTTCCATGGCTGTTGATGTGGCTCCTGGTGAGGTTCCCTCTGAACTGCCTCAGCATCTCTGCATCCTGCCAATGGAAGGTCAAGAGGTCAAAGCCTGATACAGCCAACATCAATTGGCAAGCAAAATATCAGCAAAGGATGCAAGAAGTAAAGTGGGAATCTAACCGTGCATGCTACTCATGTCTGCAGTTGAATGGGTCAGGGACTACTCCTCACTTCAGCATCCTGGTCAGCCAACACATTCTTCTGCTAACAAAGAAAAAACAGAGACATCAAAGAAGGAACACTTGCATTTCAAATCAAGTGAGAAGTTTAATTCAAAAATGCAACTTGTTGCTTACCTATTCCGGCAAGGTTGGCTGCTGCATATAGCTGGGAAATGGACTATTCTTCATCTATTGCTCGGCTTTGGTCCTACTTCCTTCTTCCTCTTCTGAGCTCCTGAAAATATACAACTGACACAAGATTAGTACAAATTCAAAACAATGCAACAAATCACACAAATTCAAGTAAAAATAATCATTACAACAAAATGAGTTCAAAAATCAGTTAGCAAACAATGACAGTTAAGTCAGGAACAGGAATGTGGGGGAAAGGGCAGGGGGGTGGTTAGTTATGTTAGAGTAGGGAGGGGGAGGGGAGAAAGAAAAGAGAGAAGAGGAAAAAATCAAAAATACTTCCACATAAGCTTCCATGGCTGTTGATGTGGCTCCTGGTGAGGTTCCTTCTGAACTGCCTCAGCATCTCTGCATCCTGCCAATGGAAGGTCAAGAGGTCAAAGCCTGATACAGCCAACATCAATTGGCAAGCAAAATATCAGCAATATATAGCTGGGAAATGGACTATTCTTCATCTATTGCTCGGCTTTGGTCCTACTTCCTTCTTCCTCTTCTGAGCTCCTGAAAATATACAACTGACACAAGATTAGTACAAATTCAAAACAATGCAACAAATCACACAAATTCAAGTAAAAATAATCATTACAACAAAATGAGTTCAAAAATCAGTTAGCAAACAATGACAGTTAAGTCAGGAACAGGAATGTGGGGGAAAGGGCAAGGGGGGTGGTTAGTTATGTTAGAGTAGGGAGGGGGAGGGGAGAAAGAAAAGAGAGAAGGGGAAAAAAATCAAAAATACTTCCATATAAGCTTCCATGGCTGTTGATGTGGCTCCTGGTGAGGTTCCTTCTGAACTGCCTCAGCATCTCTGCATCCTGCCAATGGAAGGTCAAGAGGTCAAAGCCTGATACAGCCAACATCAATTGGCAAGCAAAATATCAGCAAAGGATGCAAGAAGTAAAGTGGGAATCTAACCGTGCATGCTACTCATGTCTTCAGTTGATTAGGAGAGGGTCTACTCCTCACTTCAGCATCCTGGTCAGCCAACACATTCTTCTGCTAACAAAGAAAAAACAGAGACATCAAACAAGGAACACTTGCATTTCAAATCAAGTGAGAAGTTTAATTCAAAAATGCAACTTGTTGCTTACCTATTCCGGCAAGGTTGGCTGCTGCATATAGCTGGGAAATGGACTATTCTTCATCTATTGCTCGGCTTTGGTCCTACTTCCTTCTTCCTCTTCTGAGCTCCTGAAAATATACAACTGACACAAGATTAGTACAAATTCAAAACAATGCAACAAATCACACAAATTCAAGTAAAAATAATCATTACAACAAAATGAGTTCAAAAATCAGTTAGCAAACAATGACAGTTAAGTCAGGAACAGGAATGTGGGGGAAAGGGCAGGGGGGTGGTTAGTTATGTTAGAGTAGGGAGGGGGAGGGGAGAAAGAAAAGAGAGAAGAGGAAAAAATCAAAAATACTTCCATATAAGCTTCCATGGCTGTTGATGTGGCTCCTGGTGAGGTTCCTTCTGAACTGCCTCAGCATCTCTGCATCCTGCCAATGGAAGGTCAAGAGGTCAAAGCCTGATACAGCCAACATCAATTGGCAAGCAAAATATCAGCAAAGGATGCAAGAAGTAAAGTGGGAATCTAACCGTGCATGCTACTCATGTCTTCAGTTGATTAGGAGAGGGTCTACTCCTCACTTCAGCATCCTGGTCAGCCAACACATTCTTCTGCTAACAAAGAAAAAACAGAGACATCAAACAAGGAACACTTGCATTTCAAATCAAGTGAGAAGTTTAATTCAAAAATGCAACTTGTTGCTTACCTATTCCGGCAAGGTTGGCTGCTGCATATAGCTGGGAAATGGACTATTCTTCATCTATTGCTCGGCTTTGGTCCTACTTCCTTCTTCCTCTTCTGAGCTCCTGAAAATATACAACTGACACAAGATTAGTACAAATTCAAAACAATGCAACAAATCACACAAATTCAAGTAAAAATAATCATTACAACAAAATGAGTTCAAAAATCAGTTAGCAAACAATGACAGTTAAGTCAGGAACAGGAATGTGGGGGAAAGGGCAGGGGGGTGGTTAGTTATGTTAGAGTAGGGAGGGGGAGGGGAGAAAGAAAAGAGAGAAGGGGAAAAAAATCAAAAATACTTCCATATAAGCTTCCATGGCTGTTGATGTGGCTCCTGGTGAGGTTCCCTCTGAACTGCCTCAGCATCTCTGCATCCTGCCAATGGAAGGTCAAGAGGTCAAAGCCTGATACAGCCAACATCAATTGGCAAGCAAAATATCAGCAAAGGATGCAAGAAGTAAAGTGGGAATCTAACCGTGCATGTTACTCATGTCTGCAGTTGATTAGGAGAGGGTCTACTCCTCACTTCAGCATCCTGGTCAGCCAACACATTCTTCTGCTAACAAAGAAAAAAACAGAGACATCAAACAAGGAACACTTGCATTTCAAATCAAGTGAGAAGTTTAATTCAAAAATGCAACTTGTTGCTTACCTATTCCGGCAAGGTTGGCTGCTGCATATAGCTGGGAAATGGACTATTCTTCATCTATTGCTCGGCTTTGGTCCTACTTCCTTCTTCCTCTTCTGAGCTCCTGAAAATATACAACTGACACAAGATTAGTACAAATTCAAAACAATGCAACAAATCACACAAATTCAAGTAAAAATAATCATTACAACAAAATGAGTTCAAAAATCAGTTAGCAAACAATGACAGTTAAGTCAGGAACAGGAATGTGGGGGAAAGGGCAGGGGGGTGGTTAGTTATGTTAGAGTAGGGAGGGGGAGGGGAGAAAGAAAAGAGAGAAGGGGAAAAAAATCAAAAATACTTCCATATAAGCTTCCATGGCTGTTGATGTGGCTCCTGGTGAGGTTCCTTCTGAACTGCCTCAGCATCTCTGCATCCTGCCAATGGAAGGTCAAGAGGTCAAAGCCTGATACAGCCAACATCAATTGGCAAGCAAAATATCAGCAAAGGATGCAAGAAGTAAAGTGGGAATCTAACCGTGCATGCTACTCATGTCTGCAGTTGAATGGGTCAGGGACTACTCCTCACTTCAGCATCCTGGTCAGCCAACACATTCTTCTGCTAACAAAGAAAAAACAGAGACATCAAAGAAGGAACACTTGCATTTCAAATCAAGTGAGAAGTTTAATTCAAAAATGCAACTTGTTGCTTACCTATTCCGGCAAGGTTGGCTGCTGCATATAGCTGGGAAATGGACTATTCTTCATCTATTGCTCGGCTTTGGTCCTACTTCCTTCTTCCTCTTCTGAGCTCCTGAAAATATACAACTGACACAAGATTAGTACAAATTCAAAACAATGCAACAAATCACACAAATTCAAGTAAAAATAATCATTACAACAAAATGAGTTCAAAAATCAGTTAGCAAACAATGACAGTTAAGTCAGGAACAGGAATGTGGGGGAAAGGGCAGTGGGGTGGTTAGTTATGTTAGAGTAGGGAGGGGGAGGGGAGAAAGAAAAGAGAGAAGAGGAAAAAATCAAAAATACTTCCATATAAGCTTCCATGGCTGTTGATGTGGCTCCTGGTGAGGTTCCTTCTGAACTGCCTCAGCATCTCTGCATCCTGCCAATGGAAGGTCAAGAGGTCAAAGCCTGATACAGCCAACATCAATTGGCAAGCAAAATATCAGCAAAGGATGCAAGAAGTAAAGTGGGAATCTAACCGTGCATGTTACTCATGTCTGCAGTTGATTAGGAGAGGGTCTACTCCTCACTTCAGCATCCTGGTCAGCCAACACATTCTTCTGCTAACAAAGAAAAAAACAGAGACATCAAACAAGGAACACTTGCATTTCAAATCAAGTGAGAAGTTTAATTCAAAAATGCAACTTGTTGCTTACCTATTCCGGCAAGGTTGGCTGCTGCATATAGCTGGGAAATGGACTATTCTTCATCTATTGCTCGGCTTTGGTCCTACTTCCTTCTTCCTCTTCTGAGCTCCTGAAAATATACAACTGACACAAGATTAGTACAAATTCAAAACAATGCAACAAATCACACAAATTCAAGTAAAAATAATCATTACAACAAAATGAGTTCAAAAATCAGTTAGCAAACAATGACAGTTAAGTCAGGAACAGGAATGTGGGGGAAAGGGCAAGGGGGGTGGTTAGTTATGTTAGAGTAGGGAGGGGGAGGGGAGAAAGAAAAGAGAGAAGGGGAAAAAAATCAAAAATACTTCCATATAAGCTTCCATGGCTGTTGATGTGGCTCCTGGTGAGGTTCCTTCTGAACTGCCTCAGCATCTCTGCATCCTGCCAATGGAAGGTCAAGAGGTCAAAGCCTGATACAGCCAACATCAATTGGCAAGCAAAATATCAGCAAAGGATGCAAGAAGTAAAGTGGGAATCTAACCGTGCATGTTACTCATGTCTGCAGTTGATTAGGAGAGGGTCTACTCCTCACTTCAGCATCCTGGTCAGCCAACACATTCTTCTGCTAACAAAGAAAAAACAGAGACATCAAAGAAGGAACACTTGCATTTCAAATCAAGTGAGAAGTTTAATTCAAAAATGCAACTTGTTGCTTACCTATTCCGGCAAGGTTGGCTGCTGCATATAGCTGGGAAATGGACTATTCTTCATCTATTGCTCGGCTTTGGTCCTACTTCCTTCTTCCTCTTCTGAGCTCCTGAAAATATACAACTGACACAAGATTAGTACAAATTCAAAACAATGCAACAAATCACACAAATTCAAGTAAAAATAATCATTACAACAAAATGAGTTCAAAAATCAGTTAGCAAACAATGACAGTTAAGTCAGGAACAGGAATGTGGGGGAAAGGGCAGGGGGGTGGTTAGTTATGTTAGAGTAGGGAGGGGGAGGGGAGAAAGAAAAGAGAGAAGAGGAAAAAATCAAAAATACTTCCACATAAGCTTCCATGGCTGTTGATGTGGCTCCTGGTGAGGTTCCTTCTGAACTGCCTCAGCATCTCTGCATCCTGCCAATGGAAGGTCAAGAGGTCAAAGCCTGATACAGCCAACATCAATTGGCAAGCAAAATATCAGCAAAGGATGCAAGAAGTAAAGTGGGAATCTAACCGTGCATGTTACTCATGTCTGCAGTTGATTAGGAGAGGGTCTACTCCTCACTTCAGCATCCTGGTCAGCCAACACATTCTTCTGCTAACAAAGAAAAAAACAGAGACATCAAACAAGGAACACTTGCATTTCAAATCAAGTGAGAAGTTTAATTCAAAAATGCAACTTGTTGCTTACCTATTCCGGCAAGGTTGGCTGCTGCATATAGCTGGGAAATGGACTATTCTTCATCTATTGCTCGGCTTTGGTCCTACTTCCTTCTTCCTCTTCTGAGCTCCTGAAAATATACAACTGACACAAGATTAGTACAAATTCAAAACAATGCAACAAATCACACAAATTCAAGTAAAAATAATCATTACAACAAAATGAGTTCAAAAATCAGTTAGCAAACAATGACAGTTAAGTCAGGAACAGGAATGTGGGGGAAAGGGCAAGGGGGGTGGTTAGTTATGTTAGAGTAGGGAGGGGGAGGGGAGAAAGAAAAGAGAGAAGGGGAAAAAAATCAAAAATACTTCCATATAAGCTTCCATGGCTGTTGATGTGGCTCCTGGTGAGGTTCCTTCTGAACTGCCTCAGCATCTCTGCATCCTGCCAATGGAAGGTCAAGAGGTCAAAGCCTGATACAGCCAACATCAATTGGCAAGCAAAATATCAGCAAAGGATGCAAGAAGTAAAGTGGGAATCTAACCGTGCATGCTACTCATGTCTTCAGTTGATTAGGAGAGGGTCTACTCCTCACTTCAGCATCCTGGTCAGCCAACACATTCTTCTGCTAACAAAGAAAAAACAGAGACATCAAAGAAGGAACACTTGCATTTCAAATCAAGTGAGAAGTTTAATTCAAAAATGCAACTTGTTGCTTACCTATTCCGGCAAGGTTGGCTGCTGCATATAGCTGGGAAATGGACTATTCTTCATCTATTGCTCGGCTTTGGTCCTACTTCCTTCTTCCTCTTCTGAGCTCCTGAAAATATACAACTGACACAAGATTAGTACAAATTCAAAACAATGCAACAAATCACACAAATTCAAGTAAAAATAATCATTACAACAAAATGAGTTCAAAAATCAGTTAGCAAACAATGACAGTTAAGTCAGGAACAGGAATGTGGGGGAAAGGGCAGGGGGGTGGTTAGTTATGTTAGAGTAGGGAGGGGGAGGGGAGAAAGAAAAGAGAGAAGGGGAAAAAAATCAAAAATACTTCCATATAAGCTTCCATGGCTGTTGATGTGGCTCCTGGTGAGGTTCCCTCTGAACTGCCTCAGCATCTCTGCATCCTGCCAATGGAAGGTCAAGAGGTCAAAGCCTGATACAGCCAACATCAATTGGCAAGCAAAATATCAGCAAAGGATGCAAGAAGTAAAGTGGGAATCTAACCGTGCATGCTACTCATGTCTGCAGTTGAATGGGTCAGGGACTACTCCTCACTTCAGCATCCTGGTCAGCCAACACATTCTTCTGCTAACAAAGAAAAAACAGAGACATCAAAGAAGGAACACTTGCATTTCAAATCAAGTGAGAAGTTTAATTCAAAAATGCAACTTGTTGCTTACCTATTCCGGCAAGGTTGGCTGCTGCATATAGCTGGGAAATGGACTATTCTTCATCTATTGCTCGGCTTTGGTCCTACTTCCTTCTTCCTCTTCTGAGCTCCTGAAAATATACAACTGACACAAGATTAGTACAAATTCAAAACAATGCAACAAATCACACAAATTCAAGTAAAAATAATCATTACAACAAAATGAGTTCAAAAATCAGTTAGCAAACAATGACAGTTAAGTCAGGAACAGGAATGTGGGGGAAAGGGCAGGGGGGTGGTTAGTTATGTTAGAGTAGGGAGGGGGAGGGGAGAAAGAAAAGAGAGAAGGGGAAAAAAATCAAAAATACTTCCATATAAGCTTCCATGGCTGTTGATGTGGCTCCTGGTGAGGTTCCCTCTGAACTGCCTCAGCATCTCTGCATCCTGCCAATGGAAGGTCAAGAGGTCAAAGCCTGATACAGCCAACATCAATTGGCAAGCAAAATATCAGCAAAGGATGCAAGAAGTAAAGTGGGAATCTAACCGTGCATGCTACTCATGTCTGCAGTTGAATGGGTCAGGGACTACTCCTCACTTCAGCATCCTGGTCAGCCAACACATTCTTCTGCTAACAAAGAAAAAACAGAGACATCAAAGAAGGAACACTTGCATTTCAAATCAAGTGAGAAGTTTAATTCAAAAATGCAACTTGTTGCTTACCTATTCCGGCAAGGTTGGCTGCTGCATATAGCTGGGAAATGGACTATTCTTCATCTATTGCTCGGCTTTGGTCCTACTTCCTTCTTCCTCTTCTGAGCTCCTGAAAATATACAACTGACACAAGATTAGTACAAATTCAAAACAATGCAACAAATCACACAAATTCAAGTAAAAATAATCATTACAACAAAATGAGTTCAAAAATCAGTTAGCAAACAATGACAGTTAAGTCAGGAACAGGAATGTGGGGGAAAGGGCAGGGGGGTGGTTAGTTATGTTAGAGTAGGGAGGGGGAGGGGAGAAAGAAAAGAGAGAAGAGGAAAAAATCAAAAATACTTCCACATAAGCTTCCATGGCTGTTGATGTGGCTCCTGGTGAGGTTCCTTCTGAACTGCCTCAGCATCTCTGCATCCTGCCAATGGAAGGTCAAGAGGTCAAAGCCTGATACAGCCAACATCAATTGGCAAGCAAAATATCAGCAAAGGATGCAAGAAGTAAAGTGGGAATCTAACCGTGCATGTTACTCATGTCTGCAGTTGATTAGGAGAGGGTCTACTCCTCACTTCAGCATCCTGGTCAGCCAACACATTCTTCTGCTAACAAAGAAAAAAACAGAGACATCAAACAAGGAACACTTGCATTTCAAATCAAGTGAGAAGTTTAATTCAAAAATGCAACTTGTTGCTTACCTATTCCGGCAAGGTTGGCTGCTGCATATAGCTGGGAAATGGACTATTCTTCATCTATTGCTCGGCTTTGGTCCTACTTCCTTCTTCCTCTTCTGAGCTCCTGAAAATATACAACTGACACAAGATTAGTACAAATTCAAAACAATGCAACAAATCACACAAATTCAAGTAAAAATAATCATTACAACAAAATGAGTTCAAAAATCAGTTAGCAAACAATGACAGTTAAGTCAGGAACAGGAATGTGGGGGAAAGGGCAAGGGGGGTGGTTAGTTATGTTAGAGTAGGGAGGGGGAGGGGAGAAAGAAAAGAGAGAAGGGGAAAAAAATCAAAAATACTTCCATATAAGCTTCCATGGCTGTTGATGTGGCTCCTGGTGAGGTTCCTTCTGAACTGCCTCAGCATCTCTGCATCCTGCCAATGGAAGGTCAAGAGGTCAAAGCCTGATACAGCCAACATCAATTGGCAAGCAAAATATCAGCAATATATAGCTGGGAAATGGACTATTCTTCATCTATTGCTCGGCTTTGGTCCTACTTCCTTCTTCCTCTTCTGAGCTCCTGAAAATATACAACTGACACAAGATTAGTACAAATTCAAAACAATGCAACAAATCACACAAATTCAAGTAAAAATAATCATTACAACAAAATGAGTTCAAAAATCAGTTAGCAAACAATGACAGTTAAGTCAGGAACAGGAATGTGGGGGAAAGGGCAAGGGGGGTGGTTAGTTATGTTAGAGTAGGGAGGGGGAGGGGAGAAAGAAAAGAGAGAAGGGGAAAAAAATCAAAAATACTTCCATATAAGCTTCCATGGCTGTTGATGTGGCTCCTGGTGAGGTTCCTTCTGAACTGCCTCAGCATCTCTGCATCCTGCCAATGGAAGGTCAAGAGGTCAAAGCCTGATACAGCCAACATCAATTGGCAAGCAAAATATCAGCAAAGGATGCAAGAAGTAAAGTGGGAATCTAACCGTGCATGCTACTCATGTCTTCAGTTGATTAGGAGAGGGTCTACTCCTCACTTCAGCATCCTGGTCAGCCAACACATTCTTCTGCTAACAAAGAAAAAACAGAGACATCAAACAAGGAACACTTGCATTTCAAATCAAGTGAGAAGTTTAATTCAAAAATGCAACTTGTTGCTTACCTATTCCGGCAAGGTTGGCTGCTGCATATAGCTGGGAAATGGACTATTCTTCATCTATTGCTCGGCTTTGGTCCTACTTCCTTCTTCCTCTTCTGAGCTCCTGAAAATATACAACTGACACAAGATTAGTACAAATTCAAAACAATGCAACAAATCACACAAATTCAAGTAAAAATAATCATTACAACAAAATGAGTTCAAAAATCAGTTAGCAAACAATGACAGTTAAGTCAGGAACAGGAATGTGGGGGAAAGGGCAGGGGGGTGGTTAGTTATGTTAGAGTAGGGAGGGGGAGGGGAGAAAGAAAAGAGAGAAGAGGAAAAAATCAAAAATACTTCCATATAAGCTTCCATGGCTGTTGATGTGGCTCCTGGTGAGGTTCCTTCTGAACTGCCTCAGCATCTCTGCATCCTGCCAATGGAAGGTCAAGAGGTCAAAGCCTGATACAGCCAACATCAATTGGCAAGCAAAATATCAGCAAAGGATGCAAGAAGTAAAGTGGGAATCTAACCGTGCATGCTACTCATGTCTTCAGTTGATTAGGAGAGGGTCTACTCCTCACTTCAGCATCCTGGTCAGCCAACACATTCTTCTGCTAACAAAGAAAAAACAGAGACATCAAACAAGGAACACTTGCATTTCAAATCAAGTGAGAAGTTTAATTCAAAAATGCAACTTGTTGCTTACCTATTCCGGCAAGGTTGGCTGCTGCATATAGCTGGGAAATGGACTATTCTTCATCTATTGCTCGGCTTTGGTCCTACTTCCTTCTTCCTCTTCTGAGCTCCTGAAAATATACAACTGACACAAGATTAGTACAAATTCAAAACAATGCAACAAATCACACAAATTCAAGTAAAAATAATCATTACAACAAAATGAGTTCAAAAATCAGTTAGCAAACAATGACAGTTAAGTCAGGAACAGGAATGTGGGGGAAAGGGCAGGGGGGTGGTTAGTTATGTTAGAGTAGGGAGGGGGAGGGGAGAAAGAAAAGAGAGAAGGGGAAAAAAATCAAAAATACTTCCATATAAGCTTCCATGGCTGTTGATGTGGCTCCTGGTGAGGTTCCTTCTGAACTGCCTCAGCATCTCTGCATCCTGCCAATGGAAGGTCAAGAGGTCAAAGCCTGATACAGCCAACATCAATTGGCAAGCAAAATATCAGCAAAGGATGCAAGAAGTAAAGTGGGAATCTAACCGTGCATGCTACTCATGTCTGCAGTTGAATGGGTCAGGGACTACTCCTCACTTCAGCATCCTGGTCAGCCAACACATTCTTCTGCTAACAAAGAAAAAACAGAGACATCAAACAAGGAACACTTGCATTTCAAATCAAGTGAGAAGTTTAATTCAAAAATGCAACTTGTTGCTTACCTATTCCGGCAAGGTTGGCTGCTGCATATAGCTGGGAAATGGACTATTCTTCATCTATTGCTCGGCTTTGGTCCTACTTCCTTCTTCCTCTTCTGAGCTCCTGAAAATATACAACTGACACAAGATTAGTACAAATTCAAAACAATGCAACAAATCACACAAATTCAAGTAAAAATAATCATTACAACAAAATGAGTTCAAAAATCAGTTAGCAAACAATGACAGTTAAGTCAGGAACAGGAATGTGGGGGAAAGGGCAGGGGGGTGGTTAGTTATGTTAGAGTAGGGAGGGGGAGGGGAGAAAGAAAAGAGAGAAGGGGAAAAAAATCAAAAATACTTCCATATAAGCTTCCATGGCTGTTGATGTGGCTCCTGGTGAGGTTCCTTCTGAACTGCCTCAGCATCTCTGCATCCTGCCAATGGAAGGTCAAGAGGTCAAAGCCTGATACAGCCAACATCAATTGGCAAGCAAAATATCAGCAAAGGATGCAAGAAGTAAAGTGGGAATCTAACCGTGCATGTTACTCATGTCTGCAGTTGATTAGGAGAGGGTCTACTCCTCACTTCAGCATCCTGGTCAGCCAACACATTCTTCTGCTAACAAAGAAAAAACAGAGACATCAAAGAAGGAACACTTGCATTTCAAATCAAGTGAGAAGTTTAATTCAAAAATGCAACTTGTTGCTTACCTATCCGGCAAGGTTGGCTGCTGCATATAGCTGGGAAATGGACTATTCTTCATCTATTGCTCGGCTTTGGTCCTACTTCCTTCTTCCTCTTCTGAGCTCCTGAAAATATACAACTGACACAAGATTAGTACAAATTCAAAACAATGCAACAAATCACACAAATTCAAGTAAAAATAATCATTACAACAAAATGAGTTCAAAAATCAGTTAGCAAACAATGACAGTTAAGTCAGGAACAGGAATGTGGGGGAAAGGGCAGGGGGGTGGTTAGTTATGTTAGAGTAGGGAGGGGGAGGGGAGAAAGAAAAGAGAGAAGGGGAAAAAAATCAAAAATACTTCCATATAAGCTTCCATGGCTGTTGATGTGGCTCCTGGTGAGGTTCCTTCTGAACTGCCTCAGCATCTCTGCATCCTGCCAATGGAAGGTCAAGAGGTCAAAGCCTGATACAGCCAACATCAATTGGCAAGCAAAATATCAGCAAAGGATGCAAGAAGTAAAGTGGGAATCTAACCGTGCATGCTACTCATGTCTGCAGTTGAATGGGTCAGGGACTACTCCTCACTTCAGCATCCTGGTCAGCCAACACATTCTTCTGCTAACAAAGAAAAAACAGAGACATCAAACAAGGAACACTTGCATTTCAAATCAAGTGAGAAGTTTAATTCAAAAATGCAACTTGTTGCTTACCTATTCCGGCAAGGTTGGCTGCTGCATATAGCTGGGAAATGGACTATTCTTCATCTATTGCTCGGCTTTGGTCCTACTTCCTTCTTCCTCTTCTGAGCTCCTGAAAATATACAACTGACACAAGATTAGTACAAATTCAAAACAATGCAACAAATCACACAAATTCAAGTAAAAATAATCATTACAACAAAATGAGTTCAAAAATCAGTTAGCAAACAATGACAGTTAAGTCAGGAACAGGAATGTGGGGGAAAGGGCAGGGGGGTGGTTAGTTATGTTAGAGTAGGGAGGGGGAGGGGAGAAAGAAAAGAGAGAAGGGGAAAAAAATCAAAAATACTTCCATATAAGCTTCCATGGCTGTTGATGTGGCTCCTGGTGAGGTTCCTTCTGAACTGCCTCAGCATCTCTGCATCCTGCCAATGGAAGGTCAAGAGGTCAAAGCCTGATACAGCCAACATCAATTGGCAAGCAAAATATCAGCAAAGGATGCAAGAAGTAAAGTGGGAATCTAACCGTGCATGTTACTCATGTCTGCAGTTGATTAGGAGAGGGTCTACTCCTCACTTCAGCATCCTGGTCAGCCAACACATTCTTCTGCTAACAAAGAAAAAACAGAGACATCAAACAAGGAACACTTGCATTTCAAATCAAGTGAGAAGTTTAATTCAAAAATGCAACTTGTTGCTTACCTATCCGGCAAGGTTGGCTGCTGCATATAGCTGGGAAATGGACTATTCTTCATCTATTGCTCGGCTTTGGTCCTACTTCCTTCTTCCTCTTCTGAGCTCCTGAAAATATACAACTGACACAAGATTAGTACAAATTCAAAACAATGCAACAAATCACACAAATTCAAGTAAAAATAATCATTACAACAAAATGAGTTCAAAAATCAGTTAGCAAACAATGACAGTTAAGTCAGGAACAGGAATGTGGGGGAAAGGGCAGTGGGGTGGTTAGTTATGTTAGAGTAGGGAGGGGGAGGGGAGAAAGAAAAGAGAGAAGAGGAAAAAATCAAAAATACTTCCATATAAGCTTCCATGGCTGTTGATGTGGCTCCTGGTGAGGTTCCTTCTGAACTGCCTCAGCATCTCTGCATCCTGCCAATGGAAGGTCAAGAGGTCAAAGCCTGATACAGCCAACATCAATTGGCAAGCAAAATATCAGCAAAGGATGCAAGAAGTAAAGTGGGAATCTAACCGTGCATGTTACTCATGTCTTCAGTTGATTAGGAGAGGGTCTACTCCTCACTTCAGCATCCTGGTCAGCCAACACATTCTTCTGCTAACAAAGAAAAAAACAGAGACATCAAACAAGGAACACTTGCATTTCAAATCAAGTGAGAAGTTTAATTCAAAAATGCAACTTGTTGCTTACCTATTCCGGCAAGGTTGGCTGCTGCATATAGCTGGGAAATGGACCATTCTTCATCTATTGCTCGGCTTTGGTCCTACTTCCTTCTTCCTCTTCTGAGCTCCTGAAAATATACAACTGACACAAGATTAGTACAAATTCAAAACAATGCAACAAATCACACAAATTCAAGTAAAAATAATCATTACAACAAAATGAGTTCAAAAATCAGTTAGCAAACAATGACAGTTAAGTCAGGAACAGGAATGTGGGGGAAAGGGCAGGGGGGTGGTTAGTTATGTTACAGTAGGGAGGGGGAGGGGAGAAAGAAAAGAGAGAAGAGGAAAAAATCAAAAATACTTCCATATAAGCTTCCATGGCTGTTGATGTGGCTCCTGGTGAGGTTCCTTCTGAACTGCCTCAGCATCTCTGCATCCTGCCAATGGAAGGTCAAGAGGTCAAAGCCTGATACAGCCAACATCAATTGGCAAGCAAAATATCAGCAAAGGATGCTAGAAGTAAAGTGGGAATCTAACCGTGCATGTTACTCATGTCTGCAGTTGATTAGGAGAGGGTCTACTCCTCACTTCAGCATCCTGGTCAGCCAACACATTCTTCTGCTAACAAAGAAAAAAACAGAGACATCAAACAAGGAACACTTGCATTTCAAATCAAGTGAGAAGTTTAATTCAAAAATGCAACTTGTTGCTTACCTATTCCGGCAAGGTTGGCTGCTGCATATAGCTGGGAAATGGACTATTCTTCATCTATTGCTCGGCTTTGGTCCTACTTCCTTCTTCCTCTTCTGAGCTCCTGAAAATATACAACTGACACAAGATTAGTACAAATTCAAAACAATGCAACAAATCACACAAATTCAAGTAAAAATAATCATTACAACAAAATGAGTTCAAAAATCAGTTAGCAAACAATGACAGTTAAGTCAGGAACAGGAATGTGGGGGAAAGGGCAGGGGGGTGGTTAGTTATGTTAGAGTAGGGAGGGGGAGGGGAGAAAGAAAAGAGAGAAGGGGAAAAAAATCAAAAATACTTCCATATAAGCTTCCATGGCTGTTGATGTGGCTCCTGGTGAGGTTCCTTCTGAACTGCCTCAGCACCTCTGCATCCTGCCAATGGAAGGTCAAGAGGTCAAAGCCTGATACAGCCAACATCAATTGGCAAGCAAAATATCAGCAAAGGATGCAAGAAGTAAAGTGGGAATCTAACCGTGCATGCTACTCATGTCTGCAGTTGAATGGGTCAGGGACTACTCCTCACTTCAGCATCCTGGTCAGCCAACACATTCTTCTGCTAACAAAGAAAAAACAGAGACATCAAACAAGGAACACTTCATTTCAAATCAAGTGAGAAGTTTAATTCAAAAATGCAACTTGTTGCTTACCTATTCCGGCAAGGTTGGCTGCTGCATATAGCTGGGAAATGGACCATTCTTCATCTATTGCTCGGCTTTGGTCCTACTTCCTTCTTCCTCTTCTGAGCTCCTGAAAATATACAACTGACACAAGATTAGTACAAATTCAAAACAATGCAACAAATCACACAAATTCAAGTAAAAATAATCATTACAACAAAATGAGTTCAAAAATCAGTTAGCAAACAATGACAGTTAAGTCAGGAACAGGAATGTGGGGGAAAGGGCAGGGGGGTGGTTAGTTATGTTAGAGTAGGGAGGGGGAGGGGAGAAAGAAAAGAGAGAAGGGGAAAAAAATCAAAAATACTTCCATATAAGCTTCCATGGCTGTTGATGTGGCTCCTGGTGAGGTTCCTTCTGAACTGCCTCAGCATCTCTGCATCCTGCCAATGGAAGGTCAAGAGGTCAAAGCCTGATACAGCCAACATCAATTGGCAAGCAAAATATCAGCAAAGGATGCAAGAAGTAAAGTGGGAATCTAACCGTGCATGCTACTCATGTCTGCAGTTGAATGGGTCAGGGACTACTCCTCACTTCAGCATCCTGGTCAGCCAACACATTCTTCTGCTAACAAAGAAAAAACAGAGACATCAAACAAGGAACACTTGCATTTCAAATCAAGTGAGAAGTTTAATTCAAAAATGCAACTTGTTGCTTACCTATTCCGGCAAGGTTGGCTGCTGCATATAGCTGGGAAATGGACTATTCTTCATCTATTGCTCGGCTTTGGTCCTACTTCCTTCTTCCTCTTCTGAGCTCCTGAAAATATACAACTGACACAAGATTAGTACAAATTCAAAACAATGCAACAAATCACACAAATTCAAGTAAAAATAATCATTACAACAAAATGAGTTCAAAAATCAGTTAGCAAACAATGACAGTTAAGTCAGGAACAGGAATGTGGGGGAAAGGGCAGGGGGGTGGTTAGTTATGTTAGAGTAGGGAGGGGGAGGGGAGAAAGAAAAGAGAGAAGGGGAAAAAAATCAAAAATACTTCCATATAAGCTTCCATGGCTGTTGATGTGGCTCCTGGTGAGGTTCCTTCTGAACTGCCTCAGCATCTCTGCATCCTGCCAATGGAAGGTCAAGAGGTCAAAGCCTGATACAGCCAACATCAATTGGCAAGCAAAATATCAGCAAAGGATGCAAGAAGTAAAGTGGGAATCTAACCGTGCATGTTACTCATGTCTGCAGTTGATTAGGAGAGGGTCTACTCCTCACTTCAGCATCCTGGTCAGCCAACACATTCTTCTGCTAACAAAGAAAAAACAGAGACATCAAACAAGGAACACTTGCATTTCAAATCAAGTGAGAAGTTTAATTCAAAAATGCAACTTGTTGCTTACCTATCCGGCAAGGTTGGCTGCTGCATATAGCTGGGAAATGGACTATTCTTCATCTATTGCTCGGCTTTGGTCCTACTTCCTTCTTCCTCTTCTGAGCTCCTGAAAATATACAACTGACACAAGATTAGTACAAATTCAAAACAATGCAACAAATCACACAAATTCAAGTAAAAATAATCATTACAACAAAATGAGTTCAAAAATCAGTTAGCAAACAATGACAGTTAAGTCAGGAACAGGAATGTGGGGGAAAGGGCAGGGGGGTGGTTAGTTATGTTAGAGTAGGGAGGGGGAGGGGAGAAAGAAAAGAGAGAAGGGGAAAAAAATCAAAAATACTTCCATATAAGCTTCCATGGCTGTTGATGTGGCTCCTGGTGAGGTTCCTTCTGAACTGCCTCAGCATCTCTGCATCCTGCCAATGGAAGGTCAAGAGGTCAAAGCCTGATACAGCCAACATCAATTGGCAAGCAAAATATCAGCAAAGGATGCAAGAAGTAAAGTGGGAATCTAACCGTGCATGCTACTCATGTCTGCAGTTGAATGGGTCAGGGACTACTCCTCACTTCAGCATCCTGGTCAGCCAACACATTCTTCTGCTAACAAAGAAAAAACAGAGACATCAAACAAGGAACACTTGCATTTCAAATCAAGTGAGAAGTTTAATTCAAAAATGCAACTTGTTGCTTACCTATTCCGGCAAGGTTGGCTGCTGCATATAGCTGGGAAATGGACTATTCTTCATCTATTGCTCGGCTTTGGTCCTACTTCCTTCTTCCTCTTCTGAGCTCCTGAAAATATACAACTGACACAAGATTAGTACAAATTCAAAACAATGCAACAAATCACACAAATTCAAGTAAAAATAATCATTACAACAAAATGAGTTCAAAAATCAGTTAGCAAACAATGACAGTTAAGTCAGGAACAGGAATGTGGGGGAAAGGGCAGGGGGGTGGTTAGTTATGTTAGAGTAGGGAGGGGGAGGGGAGAAAGAAAAGAGAGAAGGGGAAAAAAATCAAAAATACTTCCATATAAGCTTCCATGGCTGTTGATGTGGCTCCTGGTGAGGTTCCTTCTGAACTGCCTCAGCATCTCTGCATCCTGCCAATGGAAGGTCAAGAGGTCAAAGCCTGATACAGCCAACATCAATTGGCAAGCAAAATATCAGCAAAGGATGCAAGAAGTAAAGTGGGAATCTAACCGTGCATGTTACTCATGTCTGCAGTTGATTAGGAGAGGGTCTACTCCTCACTTCAGCATCCTGGTCAGCCAACACATTCTTCTGCTAACAAAGAAAAAACAGAGACATCAAACAAGGAACACTTGCATTTCAAATCAAGTGAGAAGTTTAATTCAAAAATGCAACTTGTTGCTTACCTATCCGGCAAGGTTGGCTGCTGCATATAGCTGGGAAATGGACTATTCTTCATCTATTGCTCGGCTTTGGTCCTACTTCCTTCTTCCTCTTCTGAGCTCCTGAAAATATACAAATGACACAAGATTAGTACAAATTCAAAACAATGCAACAAATCACACAAATTCAAGTAAAAATAATCATTACAACAAAATGAGTTCAAAAATCAGTTAGCAAACAATGACAGTTAAGTCAGGAACAGGAATGTGGGGGAAAGGGCAGTGGGGTGGTTAGTTATGTTAGAGTAGGGAGGGGGAGGGGAGAAAGAAAAGAGAGAAGAGGAAAAAATCAAAAATACTTCCATATAAGCTTCCATGGCTGTTGATGTGGCTCCTGGTGAGGTTCCTTCTGAACTGCCTCAGCATCTCTGCATCCTGCCAATGGAAGGTCAAGAGGTCAAAGCCTGATACAGCCAACATCAATTGGCAAGCAAAATATCAGCAAAGGATGCAAGAAGTAAAGTGGGA
This sequence comes from Saccostrea echinata, assembly GCF_033153115.1. Taxonomy (NCBI): domain Eukaryota; kingdom Metazoa; phylum Mollusca; class Bivalvia; order Ostreida; family Ostreidae; genus Saccostrea; species Saccostrea echinata. Next base: position 9,705,187 of record NW_026889774.1, read on the forward strand.
ATCTAACCGTGCATGTTACTCATGTCTTCAGTTGATTAGGAGAGGGTCTACTCCTCACTTCAGCATCCTGGTCAGCCAACACATTCTTCTGCTAACAAAGAAAAAAACAGAGACATCAAACAAGGAACACTTGCATTTCAAATCAAGTGAGAAGTTTAATTCAAAAATGCAACTTGTTGCTTACCTATTCCGGCAAGGTTGGCTGCTGCATATAGCTGGGAAATGGACTATTCTTCATCTATTGCTCGGCTTTGGTCCTACTTCCTTCTTCCTCTTCTGAGCTCCTGAAAATATACAACTGACACAAGATTAGTACAAATTCAAAACAATGCAACAAATCACACAAATTCAAGTAAAAATAATCATTACAACAAAATGAGTTCAAAAATCAGTTAGCAAACAATGACAGTTAAGTCAGGAACAGGAATGTGGGGGAAAGGGCAGGGGGGTGGTTAGTTATGTTAGAGTAGGGAGGGGGAGGGGAGAAAGAAAAGAGAGAAGGGGAAAAAAATCAAAAATACTTCCATATAAGCTTCCATGGCTGTTGATGTGGCTCCTGGTGAGGTTCCTTCTGAACTGCCTCAGCACCTCTGCATCCTGCCAATGGAAGGTCAAGAGGTCAAAGCCTGATACAGCCAACATCAATTGGCAAGCAAAATATCAGCAAAGGATGCAAGAAGTAAAGTGGGAATCTAACCGTGCATGCTACTCATGTCTGCAGTTGAATGGGTCAGGGACTACTCCTCACTTCAGCATCCTGGTCAGCCAACACATTCTTCTGCTAACAAAGAAAAAACAGAGACATCAAACAAGGAACACTTCATTTCAAATCAAGTGAGAAGTTTAATTCAAAAATGCAACTTGTTGCTTACCTATTCCGGCAAGGTTGGCTGCTGCATATAGCTGGGAAATGGACCATTCTTCATCTATTGCTCGGCTTTGGTCCTACTTCCTTCTTCCTCTTCTGAGCTCCTGAAAATATACAACTGACACAAGATTAGTACAAATTCAAAACAATGCAACAAATCACACAAATTCAAGTAAAAATAATCATTACAACAAAATGAGTTCAAAAATCAGTTAGCAAACAATGACAGTTAAGTCAGGAACAGGAATGTGGGGGAAAGGGCAGGGGGGTGGTTAGTTATGTTACAGTAGGGAGGGGGAGGGGAGAAAGAAAAGAGAGAAGGGGAAAAAAATCAAAAATACTTCCATATAAGCTTCCATGGCTGTTGATGTGGCTCCTGGTGAGGTTCCTTCTGAACTGCCTCAGCATCTCTGCATCCTGCCAATGGAAGGTCAAGAGGTCAAAGCCTGATACAGCCAACATCAATTGGCAAGCAAAATATCAGCAAAGGATGCAAGAAGTAAAGTGGGAATCTAACCGTGCATGCTACTCATGTCTGCAGTTGAATGGGTCAGGGACTACTCCTCACTTCAGCATCCTGGTCAGCCAACACATTCTTCTGCTAACAAAGAAAAAACAGAGACATCAAACAAGGAACACTTGCATTTCAAATCAAGTGAGAAGTTTAATTCAAAAATGCAACTTGTTGCTTACCTATTCCGGCAAGGTTGGCTGCTGCATATAGCTGGGAAATGGACTATTCTTCATCTATTGCTCGGCTTTGGTCCTACTTCCTTCTTCCTCTTCTGAGCTCCTGAAAATATACAACTGACACAAGATTAGTACAAATTCAAAACAATGCAACAAATCACACAAATTCAAGTAAAAATAATCATTACAACAAAATGAGTTCAAAAATCAGTTAGCAAACAATGACAGTTAAGTCAGGAACAGGAATGTGGGGGAAAGGGCAGTGGGGTGGTTAGTTATGTTAGAGTAGGGAGGGGGAGGGGAGAAAGAAAAGAGAGAAGAGGAAAAAATCAAAAATACTTCCATATAAGCTTCCATGGCTGTTGATGTGGCTCCTGGTGAGGTTCCTTCTGAACTGCCTCAGCATCTCTGCATCCTGCCAATGGAAGGTCAAGAGGTCAAAGCCTGATACAGCCAACATCAATTGGCAAGCAAAATATCAGCAAAGGATGCAAGAAGTAAAGTGGGAATCTAACCGTGCATGTTACTCATGTCTGCAGTTGATTAGGAGAGGGTCTACTCCTCACTTCAGCATCCTGGTCAGCCAACACATTCTTCTGCTAACAAAGAAAAAAACAGAGACATCAAACAAGGAACACTTGCATTTCAAATCAAGTGAGAAGTTTAATTCAAAAATGCAACTTGTTGCTTACCTATTCCGGCAAGGTTGGCTGCTGCATATAGCTGGGAAATGGACCATTCTTCATCTATTGCTCGGCTTTGGTCCTACTTCCTTCTTCCTCTTCTGAGCTCCTGAAAATATACAACTGACACAAGATTAGTACAAATTCAAAACAATGCAACAAATCACACAAATTCAAGTAAAAATAATCATTACAACAAAATGAGTTCAAAAATCAGTTAGCAAACAATGACAGTTAAGTCAGGAACAGGAATGTGGGGGAAAGGGCAGGGGGGTGGTTAGTTATGTTACAGTAGGGAGGGGGAGGGGAGAAAGAAAAGAGAGAAGAGGAAAAAATCAAAAATACTTCCATATAAGCTTCCATGGCTGTTGATGTGGCTCCTGGTGAGGTTCCTTCTGAACTGCCTCAGCATCTCTGCATCCTGCCAATGGAAGGTCAAGAGGTCAAAGCCTGATACAGCCAACATCAATTGGCAAGCAAAATATCAGCAAAGGATGCTAGAAGTAAAGTGGGAATCTAACCGTGCATGTTACTCATGTCTGCAGTTGATTAGGAGAGGGTCTACTCCTCACTTCAGCATCCTGGTCAGCCAACACATTCTTCTGCTAACAAAGAAAAAAACAGAGACATCAAACAAGGAACACTTGCATTTCAAATCAAGTGAGAAGTTTAATTCAAAAATGCAACTTGTTGCTTACCTATTCCGGCAAGGTTGGCTGCTGCATATAGCTGGGAAATGGACTATTCTTCATCTATTGCTCGGCTTTGGTCCTACTTCCTTCTTCCTCTTCTGAGCTCCTGAAAATATACAACTGACACAAGATTAGTACAAATTCAAAACAATGCAACAAATCACACAAATTCAAGTAAAAATAATCATTACAACAAAATGAGTTCAAAAATCAGTTAGCAAACAATGACAGTTAAGTCAGGAACAGGAATGTGGGGGAAAGGGCAGTGGGGTGGTTAGTTATGTTAGAGTAGGGAGGGGGAGGGGAGAAAGAAAAGAGAGAAGAGGAAAAAATCAAAAATACTTCCATATAAGCTTCCATGGCTGTTGATGTGGCTCCTGGTGAGGTTCCTTCTGAACTGCCTCAGCATCTCTGCATCCTGCCAATGGAAGGTCAAGAGGTCAAAGCCTGATACAGCCAACATCAATTGGCAAGCAAAATATCAGCAAAGGATGCAAGAAGTAAAGTGGGAATCTAACCGTGCATGTTACTCATGTCTGCAGTTGATTAGGAGAGGGTCTACTCCTCACTTCAGCATCCTGGTCAGCCAACACATTCTTCTGCTAACAAAGAAAAAAACAGAGACATCAAACAAGGAACACTTGCATTTCAAATCAAGTGAGAAGTTTAATTCAAAAATGCAACTTGTTGCTTACCTATTCCGGCAAGGTTGGCTGCTGCATATAGCTGGGAAATGGACCATTCTTCATCTATTGCTCGGCTTTGGTCCTACTTCCTTCTTCCTCTTCTGAGCTCCTGAAAATATACAACTGACACAAGATTAGTACAAATTCAAAACAATGCAACAAATCACACAAATTCAAGTAAAAATAATCATTACAACAAAATGAGTTCAAAAATCAGTTAGCAAACAATGACAGTTAAGTCAGGAACAGGAATGTGGGGGAAAGGGCAGGGGGGTGGTTAGTTATGTTACAGTAGGGAGGGGGAGGGGAGAAAGAAAAGAGAGAAGAGGAAAAAATCAAAAATACTTCCATATAAGCTTCCATGGCTGTTGATGTGGCTCCTGGTGAGGTTCCTTCTGAACTGCCTCAGCATCTCTGCATCCTGCCAATGGAAGGTCAAGAGGTCAAAGCCTGATACAGCCAACATCAATTGGCAAGCAAAATATCAGCAAAGGATGCTAGAAGTAAAGTGGGAATCTAACCGTGCATGTTACTCATGTCTGCAGTTGATTAGGAGAGGGTCTACTCCTCACTTCAGCATCCTGGTCAGCCAACACATTCTTCTGCTAACAAAGAAAAAACAGAGACATCAAACAAGGAACACTTCATTTCAAATCAAGTGAGAAGTTTAATTCAAAAATGCAACTTGTTGCTTACCTATTCCGGCAAGGTTGGCTGCTGCATATAGCTGGGAAATGGACTATTCTTCATCTATTGCTCGGCTTTGGTCCTACTTCCTTCTTCCTCTTCTGAGCTCCTGAAAATATACAACTGACACAAGATTAGTACAAATTCAAAACAATGCAACAAATCACACAAATTCAAGTAAAAATAATCATTACAACAAAATGAGTTCAAAAATCAGTTAGCAAACAATGACAGTTAAGTCAGGAACAGGAATGTGGGGGAAAGGGCAGGGGGGTGGTTAGTTATGTTACAGTAGGGAGGGGGAGGGGAGAAAGAAAAGAGAGAAGAGGAAAAAATCAAAAATACTTCCATATAAGCTTCCATGGCTGTTGATGTGGCTCCTGGTGAGGTTCCTTCTGAACTGCCTCAGCATCTCTGCATCCTGCCAATGGAAGGTCAAGAGGTCAAAGCCTGATACAGCCAACATCAATTGGCAAGCAAAATATCAGCAAAGGATTAGGAGAGGGTCTACTCCTCACTTCAGCATCCTGGTCAGCCAACACATTCTTCTGCTAACAAAGAAAAAACAGAGACATCAAACAAGGAACACTTCATTTCAAATCAAGTGAGAAGTTTAATTCAAAAATGCAACTTGTTGCTTACCTATTCCGGCAAGGTTGGCTGCTGCATATAGCTGGGAAATGGACTATTCTTCATCTATTGCTCGGCTTTGGTCCTACTTCCTTCTTCCTCTTCTGAGCTCCTGAAAATATACAACTGACACAAGATTAGTACAAATTCAAAACAATGCAACAAATCACACAAATTCAAGTAAAAATAATCATTACAACAAAATGAGTTCAAAAATCAGTTAGCAAACAATGACAGTTAAGTCAGGAACAGGAATGTGGGGGAAAGGGCAGGGGGGTGGTTAGTTATGTTAGAGTAGGGAGGGGGAGGGGAGAAAGAAAAGAGAGAAGGGGAAAAAAATTAAAAATACTTCCATATAAGCTTCCATGGCTGTTGATGTGGCTCCTGGTGAGGTTCCTTCTGAACTGCCTCAGCATCTCTGCATCCTGCCAATGGAAGGTCAAGAGGTCAAAGCCTGATACAGTCAACATCAATTGGCAAGCAAAATACCAGCAAAGGATGCAAGAAGTATAGTGGGAATCTAACCGTGCATGCTACTCATGTCTGCAGTTGAATGGGTCAGGGACTACTCCTCACTTCAGCATCCTGGTCAGCCAACACATTCTTCTGCTAACAAAGAAAAAACAGAGACATCAAACAAGGAACACTTGCATTTCAAATCAAGTGAGAAGTTTAATTCAAAAATGCAACTTGTTGCTTACCTATTCCGGCAAGGTTGGCTGCTGCATATAGCTGGGAAATGGACTATTCTTCATCTATTGCTCGGCTTTGGTCCTACTTCCTTCTTCCTCTTCTGAGCTCCTGAAAATATACAACTGACACAAGATTAGTACAAATTCAAAACAATGCAACAAATCACACAAATTCAAGTAAAAATAATCATTACAACTGTCCATGTTTGCTAACCCCCCTGATCCTTTTGAACCATTTTGTGGTAATGATATTTTTACTTGCCAATTTGTGTGATTTGCTGCATGTTTTGAATTGTACTAATCTTGGGGCAGTTGTTATTTTACGAGTAGGGAGGGGAGGGGAGAAAGAAAAGAGAGAAGAGGAAAAAATCAAATACTTTCCATATAAGCTTCCTGGCTGTTGATGTGGCTCCTGGTGAGGTTCCTCTGATTCTCGCATCCTCAATGGAAGCATGAGCAGCCAACATCAATTGGCAAGCAAAATATCAGCAAAGGATGCAAGAAGTAAAGTGGGAATCTAACCGTGCATGTTACTCATGTCTGCAGTTGATTAGGAGAGGGTCTACTCCTCACTTCAGCATCCTGGTCAGCCAACACATTCTTCTGCTAACAAAGAAAAAAACAGAGACATCAAACAAGGAACACTTGCATTTCAAATCAAGTGAGAAGTTTAATTCAAAAATGCAACTTGTTGCTTACCTATTCCGGCAAGGTTGGCTGCTGCATATAGCTGGGAAATGGACTATTCTTCATCTATTGCTCGGCTTTGGTCCTACTTCCTTCTTCCTCTTCTGAGCTCCTGAAAATATACAACTGACACAAGATTAGTACAAATTCAAAACAATGCAACAAATCACACAAATTCAAGTAAAAATAATCATTACAACAAAATGAGTTCAAAAATCAGTTAGCAAACAATGACAGTTAAGTCAGGAACAGGAATGTGGGGGAAAGGGCAGGGGGGTGGTTAGTTATGTTAGAGTAGGGAGGGGGAGGGGAGAAAGAAAAGAGAGAAGAGGAAAAAATCAAAAATACTACCATATAAGCTTCCATGGCTGTTGATGTGGCTCCTGGTGAGGTTCCTTCTGAACTGCCTCAGCATCTCTGCATCCTGCCAATGGAAGGTCAAGAGGTCAAAGCCTGATACAGCCAACATCAATTGGCAAGCAAAATATCAGCAAAGGATGCAAGAAGTAAAGTGGGAATCTAACCGTGCATGCTACTCATGTCTGCAGTTGATTAGGAGAGGGTCTACTCCTCACTTCAGCATCCTGGTCAGCCAACACATTCTTCTGCTAACAAAGAAAAAACAGAGACATCAAACAAGGAACACTTGCATTTCAAATCAAGTGAGAAGTTTAATTCAAAAATGCAACTTGTTGCTTACCTATTCCGGCAAGGTTGGCTGCTGCATATAGCTGGGAAATGGACTATTCTTCATCTATTGCTCGGCTTTGGTCCTACTTCCTTCTTCCTCTTCTGAGCTCCTGAAAATATACAACTGACACAAGATTAGTACAAATTCAAAACAATGCAACAAATCACACAAATTCAAGTAAAAATAATCATTACAACAAAATGAGTTCAAAAATCAGTTAGCAAACAATGACAGTTAAGTCAGGAACAGGAATGTGGGGGAAAGGGCAGGGGGGTGGTTAGTTATGTTAGAGTAGGGAGGGGGAGGGGAGAAAGAAAAGAGAGAAGAGGAAAAAATCAAAAATACTTCCATATAAGCTTCCATGGCTGTTGATGTGGCTCCTGGTGAGGTTCCTTCTGAACTGCCTCAGCATCTCTGCATCCTGCCAATGGAAGGTCAAGAGGTCAAAGCCTGATACAGCCAACATCAATTGGCAAGCAAAATATCAGCAAAGGATGCAAGAAGTAAAGTGGGAATCTAACCGTGCATGCTACTCATGTCTGCAGTTGATTAGGAGAGGGTCTACTCCTCACTTCAGCATCCTGGTCAGCCAACACATTCTTCTGATAACAAAGAAAAAACAGAGACATCAAACAAGGAACACTTGCATTTCAAATCAAGTGAGAAGTTTAATTCAAAAATGCAACTTGTTGCTTACCTATTCCGGCAAGGTTGGCTGCTGCACATAGCTGGGAAATGGACTATTCTTCATCTATTGCTCGGCTTTGGTCCTACTTCCTTCTTCCTCTTCTGAGCTCCTGAAAATATACAACTGACACAAGATTAGTACAAATTCAAAACAATGCAACAAATCACACAAATTCAAGTAAAAATAATCATTACAACAAAATGAGTTCAAAAATCAGTTAGCAAACAATGACAGTTAAGTCAGGAACAGGAATGTGGGGGAAAGGGCAGGGGGGTGGTTAGTTATGTTACAGTAGGGAGGGGGAGGGGAGAAAGAAAAGAGAGAAGAGGAAAAAAATCAAAAATACTTCCATATAAGCTTCCATGGCTGTTGATGTGGCTCCTGGTGAGGTTCCTTCTGAACTGCCTCAGCATCTCTGCATCCTGCCAATGGAAGGTCAAGAGGTCAAAGCCTGATACAGCCAACATCAATTGGCAAGCAAAATATCAGCAAAGGATGCAAGAAGTAAAGTGGGAATCTAACCGTGCATGCTACTCATGTCTGCAGTTGATTAGGAGAGGGTCTACTCCTCACTTCAGCATCCTGGTCAGCCAACACATTCTTCTGATAACAAAGAAAAAACAGAGACATCAAACAAGGAACACTTGCATTTCAAATCAAGTGAGAAGTTTAATTCAAAAATGCAACTTGTTGCTTACCTGTTCCGGCAAGGTTGGCTGCTGCATATAGCTGGGAAATGGACTATTCTTCATCTATTGCTCGGCTTTGGTCCTACTTCCTTCTTCCTCTTCTGAGCCCCTGAAAATATACAACTGACACAAGATTAGTACAAATTCAAAACAATGCAACAAATCACACAAATTCAAGTAAAAATAATCATTACAACAAAATGAGTTCAAAAATCAGTTAGCAAACAATGACAGTTAAGTCAGGAACAGGAATGTGGGGGAAAGGGCAGGGGGGTGGTTAGTTATGTTAGAGTAGGGAGGGGGAGGGGAGAAAGAAAAGAGAGAAGAGGAAAAAATCAAAAATACTTCCATATAAGCTTCCATGGCTGATGATGTGGCTCCTGGTGAGGTTCCTTCTGAACTGCCTCAGCATCTCTGCATCCTGCCAATGGAAGGTCAAGAGGTCAAAGCCTGATACAGCCAACATCAATTGGCAAGCAAAATATCAGCAAGGATGCAAGAAGTAAAGTGGGAATCTAACCGTGCATGCTACTTATGTCTGCAGTTGAATGGGTCAGGGACTACTCCTCACTTCAGCATCCTGGTCAGCCAACACATTCTTCTGCTAACAAAGAAAAAACAGAGACATCAAACAAGGAACACTTGCATTTCAAATCAAGTGAGAAGTTTAATTCAAAAATGCAACTTGTTGCTTACCTATTCCGGCAAGGTTGGCTGCTGCACATAGCTGGGAAATGGGCTATTCTTCATCTATTGCTCGGCTTTGGTCCTACTTCCTTCTTCCTCTTCTGAGCTCCTGAAAATATACAACTGACACAAGATTAGTACAAATTCAAAACAATGCAACAAATCACACAAATTCAAGTGAAAATAATCATTACAACAAAATGAGTTCAAAAATCAGTTAGCAAACAATGACAGTTAAGTCAGGAACAGGAATGTGGGGGAAAGGGCAGGGGGGTGGTTAGTTATGTTAGAGTAGGGAGGGGGAGGGGAGAAAGAAAAGAGAGAAGAGGAAAAAATCAAAAATACTTCCATATAAGCTTCCAAGGCTGTTGATGTGGCTCCTGGTGAGGTTCCTTCTGAACTGCCTCAGCATCTCTGCATCCTGCCAATGGAAGGTCAAGAGGTCAAAGCCTGATACAGCCAACATCAATTGGCAAGCAAAATATCAGCAAAGGATGCAAGAAGTAAAGTGGGAATCTAACCGTGCATGCTACTCATGTCTGCAGTTGATTAGGAGAGGGTCTACTCCTCACTTCAGCATCCTGGTCAGCCAACACATTCTTCTGCTAACAAAGAAAAAACAGAGACATCAAACAAGGAACACTTGCATTTCAAATCAAGTGAGAAGTTTAATTCAAAAATGCAACTTGTTGCTTACCTATTCCGGCAAGGTTGGCTGCTGCATATAGCTGGGAAATGGACTATTCTTCATCTATTGCTCGGCTTTGGTCCTACTTCCTTCTTCCTCTTCTGAGCTCCTGAAAATATACAACTGACACAAGATTAGTACAAATTCAAAACAATGCAACAAATCACACAAATTCAAGTAAAAATAATCATTACAACAAAATGAGTTCAAAAATCAGTTAGCAAACAATGACAGTTAAGTCAGGAACAGGAATGTGGGGGAAAGGGCAGGGGGGTGGTTAGTTATGTTACAGTAGGGAGGGGGAGGGGAGAAAGAAAAGAGAGAAGAGGAAAAAATCAAAAATACTTCCATATAAGCTTCCATGGCTGTTGATGTGGCTCCTGGTGAGGTTCCTTCTGAACTGCCTCAGCATCTCTGCATCCTGCCAATGGAAGGTCAAGAGGTCAAAGCCTGATACAGCCAACATCAATTGGCAAGCAAAATATCAGCAAAGGATGTAAGAAGTAAAGTCATGATCTGTCAATTTTTTTTTTTTTTCACTGCAACACCTGTGTCTTGGTAAATCTCTCTGCAACTATAATTGCATTTGTTTCCAGTGGTTTTGCATCTAAAAGAAATGGTTAAAATGCATATTGCATATCAGTGCTGATTTGTCATAATTTACATAAATTTACGGAAGTTAAATGGCTAGCTATACTATTTTCTTCTTGACAAAAATGTTTCCGCCCTTGAAAAGAATATCCATGACCAATATTTTGTGACGTTTTGAACCTGCCCTTAAATCAATACAAGAGGCCAAGAGTGTCTATCACTGAGTATCAAGTTTCTCATAATATGATTAACTAATCCTACCCTGGAACTCATCAGGGCAGCTGAGCTTCAGTTAACCCTGGGGTCTGAAGAATTTTACAACTTTGGTAAAGGATTAGCTCCTCATTATAATTTTACAATTTATTTGTTTACCTTCTAAGTTTCCATAATGAAGATGGGCCCAAACCCAGAGGCAGTGAATTTTAGAGTAGAGTATTTGTAAAGGATAGGTATATAATGTTTAGATCTTTTACAATTTTTTTTTAAGTTGGCACTTTTTGCACTCTTATTACAGTAAATTTCTTGCTTCATTATCATTTTTTCACCCTATTTTAAAACAAACAAAAAGGCACTTTAAAATTACCTTTCATATTTTCTTTTAATTTTAAAAAGAATGAAATAGAAATACAGATGGAAATGTATTTAACTGCAAAATAGAGCCCTATAAGATAAGTTGATAAAAGATAATGAATGAACAAATAAATAAGTAAAAATAACCCGGTCTGTAAGTGAAGGTAGGGTAATCTGTTTTCAAACTGTCAACTAATTAATGGTTAAAGGTAAATACACAAATGGTGTAATATTGGTCAGAGATTATTTTACTTTATCATATTTTTATATATCTATTTATTTATTTATTTTAAAAATCCATGAATTGTTGTTATTTGATTGTAAAGGGTTAAAGGACTTATCGCATGTTTCTAAATTATTTGAAATTAAAAGCGTATTACGTTCCTTATGACCACAATTTATAAATTCTGTGTTTTTACTGTGGATAAATCGCGGTAATTAACCAATTATTGACTCAAATGAAAACCCCTGAATTAAAAATCTAAGTTAATTAGATAGCGATCACGTGACCCTGTGACGTCAAAGGCGACAATGGCTGATCAGCTCTTCATTAATCTTACTAAAATATACGCGATACAACCTGAATTTTCTGCGTTGTGGAGACCAAATCACTTATTTTATCGATATAAATTAAATATTCAATCTTATATGTTAGAATTGTCAGCAAGAAAAAATCTGAAAAATCTGTTAACTTTGTAAAAATAGCAGCGACGATAGCGAGGGAGACGCAGCGAAGACGAAGAAACTCGCCATAACAATGCAATTTGATTTGTCATCTTATCACATGTATTAACTTATTTGATTCACAAATTAAACATTATATAACTTTGTTATTCTTCGTTTTGTATATAACATTAATTTATGCAAGTCTTCATATGTTTTTTAAAGGATGGCGATCTTGAAAAATAATTTCCCGATCTCGAAACATTGCTGTAATTAGAGCTACAGGTTCTAAATGTTTTGAATAAAAAACGAAAATATCTTAAAAGCCTTATACCTTAGAACAAATTAATGTTCGATAGTAATTGAAAAGCATATAAGGAATTAATTTTTTCAGCATTTTTCGTAATTAAGCTGCATTTGTCGTTGATAACTCCGTAAATAGTGTGCATATTCTCATCTCTCTATCACCGAATTGTCGCCTATGACGTCAGAGCAGTATTTCGGCGAAATCCGACTGAAATATGCATATTGCCGTATTTGAATTTCAACTCTCCATATCTCTTAAAATATGCTTTCAACAACGTTTATTGTATTCAGTATTTTAATAAATAAGGTTATAGATAATATTTTTCATAAAATTACGATTTTTGAAAGATCATGCGATAAGTCCTTTAACTGCCCTTTGTTTTGAAAAGTCTGGTACGCAGCAAGACCCTTATCCTCCGTTTTCTGAGGATAAACCCTATCCTCCAAACACAGAGGTACCTAGACCTGTTAAATGCTTCATGTCAAAGTGAAAAGAAAATTTTAAAAGCCATACCCCCCCCCCCCAATAATACATGCTTTCCATACTGGTAAATGACCATTTAAGCCCACACGAAAGCCAAAATCATTGGTCTAGGAGTCATGATTTTTATCACTAAGCGCAATTATAGTTTGACTGGTTTCCAGCAGAAAAAATATTTTGCATTTCGTTAGCCTCACCATGGACCTGGTGTCTCTACCCTTGTGTCATTAAATTAACCATTTCTGTAAACACTGCTAAAGGATTCACTGCATAATATAACCATGCCAACAAATTTCCATTTTGAAGTCAAGCGGTAAAGAAGATCATTGAATATTTTCAATATATAACTGTAAACATTATATGCATTTTCACTACAATAGACTAGTAACAGAGACAGAGTAAATCTATTTTTGTTACCCGATTCACCAATTGGCGATAAGCAGTCTTTTTCCACGGCTTAAAAATACTTTGTCTACAACACTTTCAATTCATACATCTGACTCCAACAAATATTTTTTCATAGAAGGCTTTTTCAGGAAATTCAAACAAGCTCCTCTGATCGAATTTCAATTTGCTGTTCGCGCCCACATGTCAGAATTTTAAACTCATCATTTCGATCCCGATGCAAATTTGACGGAATATAAACAAATTAAAAATATTAATTTCTTTGCCCCTCCAATTATAGACAATTTCTGCAATTAACCTAGAATATGTTTCAAGTCCGTCTTGCTATATAACTGATATAAGGGCCGTCATTAAGTTTCTGGGATGGGGTGGGGGGAAGTATCTGAGCTAGACTTATTTTTTAATGGGTTCCATTTTGATGGATTCTGGTGCATTTTTAGTCATTTTTTCACATTTTTAAAAATTAATGAAATCAAGCAGCATACCTTAAAACAGAAAATCAATTAGTTTGTTTAGTCTCAAATATCGATTTTTTTTCTAAAAGGATCAGATTGTTAACGGTTTTCTTTTAAGAAACTTAATTAATTCGCAAACTCATTTAAAAGTTTACCTTAATGTTTGTTTATCTGGAAGCTCCCGTAAAGCATTTTCCATATAAAATTGTATATAAATTATTCTGCAGCGTTAAGTTGCCTGGTATTGTTTGTTACTGCTTTGTCAATTCAGTAGTGAATAATGGTCAAAGACCAAGCTCGCGTGATTTAAGTACTATTCATTATCTACTGTGGTCATTAGAGTGTAAAATAGTAAAATAAACCGTACACAAACAAATCTTCTTTTTTTTTAAAAAGTAAATTATTTCAACAGAAATTCAGGTTTACTTTCGTATTATTATGTTTATTTTTCGGCATTTACACGGTAGGAGTATACGTAAACGAATCTTGCAGGTATTTTAATAAATTAATCAAGCGATTAAAAAGAGTACTTCTTACACTAGAATAATTTTTGCATGTAAAAAGAAATGGTACACATCTTCATTTTTTTCCACATAAACATAAGGGACTATTTATAATGTTTCGTTTATATAGATCATAATTTAGTATACAGTGATGTCTTAGCTTAGTACAAATCATATTGGTGTATCGCTTACCCCAAAAAAGAAGTATGATGATGGATTTTTAATTTTTGTCATCAAGTTTTTTTTTCGGAATGTTTGTTTATGTTTTTATATTTCCATATTTTTCAAAGAAAATTCCAGTATATTATTGTTATACTGTTCCGTCCGTCCGCCCATCTGTCAAACTATCCTCTTCCTCAAACTACTCCTATATTTTAAGCAGTAACCTCCTTTGGAATGATTGGTGTTGCCCTGTACAGGTGCAAAAGATTTGGAAATTTTCGTGTTCTCCCTTGCAAACATATTATTTCAAATCCTCTAGATGTGCAATAAGGTTTTGGAATTTTCAATTTCACTTGGGATGGGGGGGGGGGGATTGCGATTTTTTCTATAAGAACCTTGATCCCTATACTCCTCTGATATATTTTTCGTAGTAGCCCTTGCATAATTTGAAATAAGTATTGATGACAGTATGAAGAGAGGTAAAATTAACAAATTTCAGAATTCTTGAACATTTATCATCAGAGATTCCACCCCACTCTCGATTGTTCCAATATATACAACCATTTCTTTCTCTTAACATAAATCTTGTTGGATTTCGTTTCACTGTTCAATAAAGTGCAGATCAACATTGAATAATGATGTGGCGCACATGCATTCTTTCTCGATGATCACCTGAGAGCAGTTTCGCCTTCTTTTCAGTTTCACAAGTCTATTTTGAGTATGTAAAAAAATGATCATTTGGAGCAGGACAAAATGATTTCCATTTCTAATTCTAGAAGGATGGGTCCTCCCCTTGGAGTAATCAATGTAGCGTCAAGTATATTGATACCTTTTTGAGGCAGGTCATATTGTGATCATTTCAAGTTTCGAGGGGGGGGGGGGTGACCTCCAAGGGTTATGACCTATATACCATTAATTAAGGGGGATCGACCCTCTTATAAGAGAGATAACTTTCCAAGTAAAAAAATACTAGTAGTACTCATAGTTTACTTTATCAGAGTTCGCCATCTGCCTCAAGTTGTTCTCAATAGAAAATGTTTTTATTTCAATGGCTTTGTCTAGCAGCTTCCAAGTTTTTGAGACTGAATCTATTCTTGTTTTGTGCTAACGCAAAATCACAGGGACAGTAAGTATTCCAAATTTCTGTTGTAGTTGAACAGAATTTGACAAATGTTGGAAGTTGTAATTCAACTTCGAACAGAATATTCTGGTATAAGTTCTGTGACGTCATTTTGTATTGGTTGATTTCATTTGCATCAACGAATTGAATGATTTTGAATTCTTGTTCTTTCGAATTGCTTGCGTTAAGACTTGGATTGTATCCTTAATTTCAGCTTGACTCTCTCTTAAATCTTTTGTCCCATCTTCTTTCATTTTACTGATAGCTTTTGTTTTTCTCGACGACATCATCAATGGCTTGACGCAATTCTTTTCCATGTTCCGTTACTAATTTTGCATTAGAGTGCATCTTGAAATCAAATTCGCTATCTTGGACTCGATCTGTCTGTCCGCCTGTTCAATCTGAAGAATGATCTTTTCCACACTTGCATGCAGTGTTTTCTTCTATCTGGTTCTTTGCTGCAGCAATGATTTCAGAAAAATCAACAGCCCTCATGTCCTTTATGGACCCCTGTTAAACATTTTATGCAAACTGGTAGATCACAGTTTTGACAAATGACGGTACATTTCTCAGTTTCGTGAGCTTTGCAATTTTAAAAATTTCAGTTGGAATTTCCTTTCTTTGTATTTGACGATCTCATGTTAGGAGGAAGATGACGTCATATAATGCTTCCGGAAAATTGCATTATATTTATAAATCATGCATCTCTGATTGGGTTGCAAATTTTACAGTTGAGCCCACGTCTGATGACTTTTTTAAAATTCTTGTCAAGAAATTTTTGTTCTGTAACGGGTTGAATGATCTCCTTCCACAAATTCTTTCTACGTCCCAAGTATATTTTTGGTATGCTGTTGCCTATGACCTGAAGATTTGCTGCAGTATCCTGACTCGTAGGTCATGAATACTGTTTCATCAGTTGCTGAGACTATTAATTTTTTAAAAGATGATACATGTAAGCTTGTACTGATTTGAGGTCCACACAAACGTGTTCATTTATTGTACATTGTTGACCATGAACGTCATGATTTTTTTAGAGGTAATAAGCACTATTTTTACCACGTCTAAATTACATGAAAACAGCAAAAATACCATATAAACTAAATAAAGAAGACAAACGATTATATATATATATATATATATATATATATATATATATATATATATATATATATATATATATATATATATATATATATATATATGCTTGATAAAGAACGTTAAGGAATGGACTTATTTTCAAACTTTTCTTTAGTTGAAATCACTCGAAAAATCTAAGATTCGGCATCTGTAACATTTCTTGTAATGTGCAATAGCTTATAGTTACATAAAAATGAGATATGCTTCAAATTCTTTACCCTATGCATTCAAGAAAATGCAGGTCAGATCCAGCTTCTCAAGCAAGTCTGGTAGTGTACATCCGAAGATGCATCATGAAGCATGTCTGGTTAACAGGTGCTTATAGCTGCACTGCTCCAAAAACATTAACTTGGACATTCTTTAGCTGAAAATGCAGTATCTAAAACCCGACAGATGACAAGGAAACACACTAGATCAGGCAGCTCCAGGCCCGGAGCAACGGTTTCAAAAGGACGAGCCCAACCCCCCCCCCAAAAAAAAAACGTGATTAACGGTTCAAATCCTGGAATTCCCCAGTGCTTGGCCTTACTGCACTAAAAAGTGGAGGTGAGACAACCAACCAACATATAAAGGAATGTTTACTTTAGCAAAATATTATACTCAGAAAAAATGCCCCCCCCCCCAGCGTTTTACGGGCCTGGATATGCTGACGACGAAATAAGTTTGGAAATAAAGATAGGATACAATAATGTGTTCTTTTGATAATACTTTCGGGAATCCACTTTTATTTTTAAAAATATGCCATTTTTGGCTTAATATCTTAACACGGCGTCAGATCAAGTAACCAGGAGCTTCTAATTTTAGATATGCAAATTTCAGGCAATTTTCAATTATGGGATATGAAGTGTATACGCGACACTCATCATATTGTACATGTAAGATATTAGTGTGCAGGGTATATCTAATTACTGGGCAAAACTAGGTGTGTGTCCCTCATGCACTTCATATTCTTAACATCGATTTATAAAAGCCACCCTTTGATATTTTCCCATAACCCTAATGTTAAAGCATTTGAGGGTACATCTATTAGTGTGCGTCAGTTACGGTTTGAGTCCATCTTATATAAACTTTTGAAATATTAATAACAAAAATTAACATATTTATCTTGAATTCTAAACTAATTTTGAAAAAAAAATTGAAATTTATTTTAATTAAAATAAGTGGGCCGCTGAGCGGCTTTATCGAAACTCCCACTTTCTTTTTTTAGTAACCATGGCAACATCGTTCATCAAAAACTGATATAAAGAATTATGTATCTCAGTGTAGTCTACTTGTAGCCAAGATATATTGAAATCAGTCCAAAACCATACAAAGGGTAGCGTTTTGGGTATTTCACAGAAATTTCTTTTTTTAAGTATCCATCGTATCACCATTCATCGAAATTAAAAACCGATAAAAAGAATTATGTATCTTATTATAATCTATTTGTTTGCCAACTAATATTGAAATAAGACCAAAACTGTGGGAGGAGTAATGTGTAAAATTATTTCACAGAAATTTCTACTTTAAGTTACCATGGCAATACCGTTCATCGAAATCAAAAACCAATGTATAGAATTATGTATCTTAGTATATTTTGCTTGTTTGCCAAGTTATATTGAAATCATACCAAAACTGTAGGAGGAGTAGCATTTTGAAAAATCAGCACATGAATTATGATAAAAATATCTTGAATAGTTTCTTTAAAACTGAGCTCAATACTATTTTAAGATAAGTGAGGTAAAGAACATATGAAAGGCCAAGGTAAAAAAATATTGATGAAGTTCTGACCAATATGTATAAACTATATAAGGTTTGATAAAAATATCTAAGTTTCTTTGAAATTGAGATAAACACTATAATTAAAGAAAGTTACGTCAAGGTCAAAGGAAAGGGCAAGGTCAAGAATATTAAGGACATACGCAACGTAGTTTGAACTTTATTGTCTTTTTCCCTGGATTTGAAGAGTTCCGATACTTAAAGGAATTGTGTGCTACATTTTTATGTCTATATATGCTGTTGTACGCTTCTTCTAAAACAAGTTTGGATAACAAAAAATCTAGAATATATGTTTAGTAATTTTTGTGTATTTTTCTTTGAATCATACAAGAATTTTCATCAATTGATATCTTTTCAAAACCCTTGGTAATGCATGCTGATCTTTTGTCTACGAACTTCTGATGGCACTATAATCTTAAATTAAGAATATCTTGAAAATTTATCAGTAGGTAAGGTACGTTGCGTATGTCCTTAAGCCAGTTGAATAGATCTCATCAATATGTATCAGTATAAGAAGTTTGATAAAAATATCTTGAATAGTTTCTTTGAAACTTAGCTAAACACAAATTCAGGAAAAGTGATCAAGGTCAAAGAAAAGGTCAAGGTCAAAAAATGTTGATGAAGTTGAATAGTTCTCATCAGTAGTTATCAGCAAATAAGGTTTGATAAAAATATCTGGAATATTTTTTTAAAAAATGAGCTAAACACTAAATTGAGAAGAGTGAGGTCAAGGTCAAAGGAAAGGCAAGGTCAAAAAATGTGGATGCTCTTGAATAGCTCTCATCAATACGTAGATTGGCATATGAAATTTGATGAAAATATCTTGAATAATGTCTTTTGAAACTAAGCTAAACGCAAACTATGTCGGAAGGACAGACAGAAGGAAAGAAGGACGGAAGACGAACATTACAAACATATGAAGTTGTAGCGTTAATACCGAGCTGTCTGGAGCTTGCTAGATTGTGTACCTGCCTATTAAGCGGAACCTATACCGACCAAAGTAATCCGGAAAAATGTTTGTTTGTTTGTTGTTTAACGTCCCTCTCGAGAATTTTTCACTCATATGGAGACGCCACCACTTGCCGGTGGAGGGCTACACATTTTGCCCTATACTCGGCACTCAGGGCCATTGAGCAGTTAAGGATCTTTTTTCGTGCCAGCACCTACTACGACACGGGACCTCGGTTTATACGGTCTCATCCGAAGGACCGGTTTCCACGTCCCGCAGTGGGATTCGAACCCCGACGTAAGGATCAACTACTTACTCCGCGACTCTAGAGCAGACGCTCTAACCACTTCGCCACGTCGGAGGCCGGAAAAATGATTTCATGAAACCTATATGCCTGTTGCGCACCTCACGGTTTATAAAATTACACCGAGTTTTGTAATTTTAACAACTGATAGAATACAACTTCCTCTTATGATCCATTCCAAAATACCGAGTACATTATGAAATCCTCCCCTGGGGCCCCAGCACAGGGGGGTCAGAATCTCTATTTTTCGGCATTACGTATTTTACTGATATGGCTGTGGAAAGGATAAAGAGAAAAATTCATGAAAAACGTTGATCCCCTATTGTGGCCTCTCTTAACACCGCAGGTTCATGATTTGAACAATTTAGAATCTTCTTTATGTCTGGAAGATTTCACACAAGTTTCACCTTTTCTGGTCAAGTGGTTCTTGAGATTTTTTAAATATCTATTTTTTGATGTAAAACTTTGATCTCCAATTCTGGCCCTACCCTATAACGCGGGTCCTAAATTGGAACAATTTAGAATTTACCTTATGTCTAGAGGCTTTCACACGAGTTTCTCCCTTTTCTCGTCAAGTGGTTCTTGAAAAGAAATTTTTAAAAGATTTTTCCCCTATATATTTCAATGTAAATCTTTCATCCCCTATCATGGCCCCACCTTACCCCTGGGGGTCTCGATTTGAACAATTTGTAATCTACACTGCTTCAGTGAGCTTCCATATAGCAATGGTTCCCCTTTTCTGACCCAGTGGTTCTTAAAAGGAAGATTTCATAATGACCCCAGCCTAATTTTGCCTTTTCTTGAACATCTCCCCATTGGAAGAGGGCTTGGCCCTTCATTTGAACAATTTAGAAACCCCTTTATCCAAGGATGCTTTGTGTCAACTGTCGTTAAAACTTGCCCCGTTGTTGTTGAGAAGTCAAAATTATGGAAATTTTACAGGCAGATGGATTGACAGAGTTTAAACCAGAAAAGCTGAAGAACAGACTACACATGCCCGTAGGGCACTAGTACATGTATGTATCCTCAGAAAATGCTTTTTCCATTAAAACCTTTTCCTTTTAGCTGAATTTTGCAATGTAAATTGTCACGACACCAGACTCGCAAGTTCAATAATTATTTTCTAGCTGCTTTTTCTTTACACATTTTTCATTGTTGTGACAAATAAAACAATAATTGCTAATGCAAATCAATTTATTGTAACATTTTTCACCCTCCCCCCTCTTCTACAAACAAAATAAACAATAAAATTAGCACTATTCCAGCTTTTAAGCCATTAACAACAAAGGATTTTCTTGGGTCACCAAAAGTGCTCTGAATCAATATTTTCATATAATAAATTTACACCAAAATCTCTTCAATTTAAATATATGGGGTTGGTTTTTTTTTATTATACTGCTGATCAGTACAGCAAAAGGATAGAGGAACATAAAAAATGCAAAACAAAAAGTGTAAATGCTGTAACATGCATTACAAGTAATAAATCTTTTATGTGAAAAACTCTCTCGCAATTTTGTCTGTAATGGATGCATTATGTTTTATTTGTGTAAAATTGAACAACTGGGTTGCCACTGCCTTTAGGAAGCCAAACACATTTGGCACATGTGCACTAGCCCATACCAGAATTGATTGACCATAAGCCATATCAAAGGGAAAAAAAAAATTCTCAAGGTTCGTTTTAGTGAAATGTCACAACCCTTAAAGTGGGTAGATGGCATCATCTTTGCTATTTTTCAAAATTTTCGAATTTACTGATACTAAATTTCATTATCAGAGCACAGAAAAAAACATCTCATGATTATTATTAAAATACAATTTGCACCTTTAAGGAAATATAGAACTGGGTTTCATAAATATACATTATACAAAATTTCAAACTGGAAAAGGCCATGCCTGTTTTGTTCGCAGTGTAAACATTGAAAGACTAGGTGGTAACATGGACTCCCGTCTTTAATCCTCAGTGATCCCTCAGTGTTTTCAGTGTATGGTGGGGGCAATTTTGTTTGTTTATTTTTTTGTTATGGGTAAACAATTTGAGATGTCTCTCTCCCCTCACTCGCTCCCCTCTCTCTCGGATAGAAGTGTTTAGCAAGTCTCTCCCTCACACACCTCACTTCAGTTTTGACTGTCAACTGATGTTAATCCCAACACAGTAACTGTTCTGTTTCAAAGTCTGTCATCTGAAAAAAGAAGACAGAATTTACTCATTGAAATGAAGTCCCATTCACTGGTAAACATTTCTGGCTTGATGCTGAACTGAAAACAAAGTTCACTGTATGAGGTGGCAAACTTGTTGATTCACTTTTGGCCAAAAATTTTAAATGATGCACATAAATCTAGTAAATACAGTATAACACGCTTATAATGAAGTCCCAGGGATGGATGATTTGGTTCGCTGTAAATGTATTTCATTATATCCATTTAGTTCACAATATATTTTAAAGCCAAGGGGAAAGATTATAAGTGTGTTTAACTGCATATGTATAACCATGCAGTAATTTTGCATTATTTCATTTTCTATGTCACCAATGTGTACTGCCATATTATGTAAAATATACCAAGGAGAAGATTAGAATGTTTCTGAATGAAAACAAAAACGTAAACTTACCATGAGGCATTTTTTAGTTTGCGTATTTCTTTAGTAGCCCATGTGGCTAGAGTTTTGGCCTTTGATGCTTTGGAGCGTCGACCTTTAGTAAGCAATCCTTGGATTGATTCTTTGTCAACGAGTGGCAGCATGCCTGCTCCAAATGCTGTACACAAATCACTGGAATGTAGGAAAAAAATTACATGCATTTCATTAGACACTGACAGAGCACAAAATGTATTCATTTAATTATTTACATTTTCTGACTATACTGAACAACTGACTGGCTTTCTTAACTTGTTTATTTAACTACCTGAAACAGAAACATTGTTTTCTTTTAGTTTTTATTTACATAACATTGTTCAAAATATCATTTGTGTCCTTTGGACTCTCCAGATTAGTAAATTTCTTCATATGACTCCACAAAGAGGCCAATATATTGATATACCGTAAGTTTTGGAAGATAGGACGATACTTTTTTTCTCAGAACCGCTGGGGTCATCTTATTTAACGAATCAACCTATCTAAGACTCAAGTTTGCGAGAAATGCCCCAAAATCAGTAAAATTTACGTCAATTTCAAAGCAAATCTGTGCCATTTTCGTACTTTTTAAAATTATTTTACTGAGAAAAACAATAAACAATAAAGAATTAAATATTTATTCCATTGATTTCTTACAAAATAAATTCCATTAAATATCCGTCGATGTACAAAAAAAAATTATATCATCTAGTAAATAATGTCTCAAAGCATATTTACAACATGCTGTGTCCATCTTGTGAAGTTGGAAGTCACAATCGTTTACTAAAAATAAAACTGCAACCGTATCAAAGTTAAACGAGTTTTCACAATCGCAATTGTAATCTTTTTTTTCACCATTTACTTGTAATGATTAATTGAAATAGTATATCTAAATATTTTTTCATGTCTTGTGACATTTATTTAAATGTAAAATGTGTAAAATAAATTTTTGCCAGAAAATTCCTAAATTTATTCTAGTCATAACTATTTTGTTTTATATCCCAAATGGTACACTGAATTATACAAAGATTGGCTTCTAATATAATTTAAATTGTCTGACAGATAAAGGGATATACACTGCATGTGTACACAATGGTGTTAACACCTGTGTTGGTTTTAACACCTCCGGGGCATGTGCCGTTACAGGGGTATTAGTGCCATACATCATTGAACAAACAAAACTGTGAAATTCATAATGACTGTTAAATTGCGAATGTACGAGGGGTTATCAAAAAGTTCGTGGACTAGCGTCATAAAATAAAAACCGCTTTAGGTACACCAATGAATTTTTACACATTTAGTAAGCATCATCTTTTCTATCTATAGAATAAACCATAAATCATAATTTTTATTTTTTAATAAATTGTTAGTGTTTTTTTAAGCAAAGGTATGTCCAGGCGGCGCAACCTCTAATATGACGTTTTTTCTACCTGAGTGTAACTGAGAAAAACTCTTTAGATATGAGTATTTGTCATCAAATAATCTCGTTAATTCAGGCATGTGGTACGACACATTTGTTCAGTAAAATTTGCAATTTTTACCCCATTCTGTAATTTCTATGAAATTTTATCGTAAATTTTATATGGAGTGTTCAAACAATTATGGGCTTGAAAATAACGTCAAAAAGGGTGAGAGGTTTCTTTTTCAAACACTCTATAGAGTTTCGCTCCTGGAAAAACTGGTATTGACCTAAGGAATGTTTAAACTGGCTACAGAAAAATAAAATGCATCCAGAGTACTTGTTTTTTAATGCCCAAAAAGATTCAGAGAGATGAAATATGCACAGTTAGTGTCGATTTGTAGTCAGGGTGTCAAAAGTCAGTCACGTCGAAAAGTGACTTTGATCATGTGTGGTAGAAATTGAACTCCAACAAGCTAAGTATTCTGGCATAATCAAGTGAGGATCTTTCCCCACATAAAGATCCGTTTACAATATTATATGCATTGAAAACAACTGCTCATGACATTGTAAATTCATATAAATAAGACGGGTTTAAGTCCTTACTTAACTCCAGGTAATCTCATCAAGATAAATGTATGAGGTAGAGAGAGCGGACATTAAGAAACAATGACGTTAAACGGACGTCATGACACTAAACGGCGACAGCGCCGGATGATCACATAAAGTCTTTTTAATTTTAGAATAATTTGGCAAATTATCAACGTATCAAGCTAAAATTTTCAATAATTCTTAAACT
This sequence comes from Saccostrea echinata, assembly GCF_033153115.1. NCBI lineage: Eukaryota > Metazoa > Mollusca > Bivalvia > Ostreida > Ostreidae > Saccostrea > Saccostrea echinata. The sequence goes on from NW_026889774.1 coordinate 9,729,155, forward strand.
TTTGTTGTTTTATGTTCCGCATAAATTTTGTAAGCAAAGACTACATATTATTAATTTTATCGCGTCAGTCCACGAACTTTTTGATAACCCCTCGTACTCTCAATTCAATTTATTTGTTACAACAATATCTCAAGCAAAATTATAGCATGTTAATATGATTAATTTCAATTGCTCACTGTTACATGTAATAGTCATTTGTATGTTTTAGCAAATCCCTGGACAAGAAATATAAAAAATGGCGGTCATCGAAGTTAATATTGTACCCTGGTAATAATGTCGGAATAAAGGAATCTGTCCACGACGTTCTACATGGAAATGATTATTGTTTGATTTCGGGTATTACTCTAATTATCGCTTTTGTATACTACCGTATTTTTGTGTTTAACACCAGAGTCAAACTACAACAGCATTGAACAGGCAAGTTGGAGAAAACGTTATATCACAATTCAAGGAAGTTTTAACTATGTTTGTATAAACACTATTAAAATGCTGTACTCATAAAAATACCAGTTTATTTTCTCAATACGTTAATATTTAAATTAAAAGAGGTATACATGTTCCGATACATAGTACAGTTGTATCTACATAAGAATCTCTAGAAAATCGATAAACAAAGCCTCGTCCTATCTTCCAAATTTGTCCTATCTAAGGATTTTTTAAAAATTATGGCTGAAAATGATCCTTTCGACCTATATACCCCATCGACATATATCCCAAAAATTACGGTACAAGTCACCTTACCCAATAAGACCACAACAGGCTGATATATTTTCATCTGAATGATCCTCATCCAATGCTATGTGTTCTATAAAGGACATTATATGACCAACATGGGGTTGTACTAAATTCACATCAGCTGCAATATAAAATTGAATTATGCAAGTATAACTGATTATTAAAAAAGATTACAAAATTCTTAGATCGTTGCAACAATAGTGAAATGTCTTACTATTTGTAGGAGCTTATCTACTTAAAAGAAATTATATGTTACTTATCTCTTTAAGAGGGTAAGTTACATGATACATACAAAGACCTAGTGTCAGAGAGTTTTTGTCAGATACAGTAATTTTCCGTTCTTTTCTCTTTTTTTCCAAGGGGGGGTTGTGGGGGGGGGGGGGGGGTTGTGATGCATTAGTAATGCCATTTGTATTTTTTCAAAAATAAAATGTTATCTGTTAATAAACTCACCATTTGGTTGTTCCCCATCTCCCTTTAAGCCCTGTACAATTCCTGTGTAAGCTTCTAGACAACCTTCTCTTAGTTCATTCAGGTAATCAATCATATCATAGTCAGTCTGGAAGAAAAAAAAATCAGAAAGAATTAAATAACATTTGACAAAATTTGGGCCAAGTCTGGGCATCAATGAGCTTCAAACAAGATGAAATCCATATCTTACAAGATACCTTTGGAAAAATTCTTACCTTTTCCACCTGTGCCTGGGATGCCTGTTGTAGAGTACTCATGACTATGTCCAGGTATTTCTTAAATTGAGGTCCTATGGCCAATGCAATGTCACCAAACACAGATAAGATCTGAGGTTTTACAGATCTATGCACAGTGGAATTCTGAATGGAAACATATTTATTACAGAAAATTATTTTACTTCAGAATGCAATGAATATGTGAAAATGAAAATAATAATTTTATATCAAATGCTTTGGATATCAAACAGCGAAAGAATGATATATCCCAGCCAATTACCCCTAAATTTTCCAACAATAACACCATTATTTCATCACAGTACGGTAACATCTTTTGTCCTAGAGCTCGACATAAATCTCCTACTAGTCCTACAGCTGCTAAACACACCTGAGAACGAAAACCAAATTCATTTTAGTAGACATTGATTTTCACCTCTAGATAAAAAAAAACTCCGTTATTCTTTCAATGCCCAAGTTCAAAGACATACTTACTGAATGTTCTTCGGAATTTTTCAAGCTAACAATCAAACATGGTTTAAATGCTTCCATATACTTCATAAAATTGTCTCCCAGAACTGAAATAAAGAAAGACACATGTATATTTTTTAAATCTTCTCTTCACTGAATGTTACACCATTTACTAATGCAGTAATTTTACAGTGAGTAGTCTGCAGGCCAGCATACACAATGCAATGATAACACCGCAAATTCAATTGGAATTAAAACAAAGACATTGTAGGTGGGTGATAATTGTACCTTCAACTAGAGTGGACACAGCAAGAAGAGCATCCTCTTGTACACCTCCTGCTTTACCAGAGGTTGTGAACATACGCAACAAAGCACTCATCACCTGGTCCGAAATGCTGGGGGCATCCTCAGGGGCAACTTTCCTGAGAACACTCTGAAAAGAATCCAATAGGTTTACATTTTCATAAACATTTCTATATTAATTAAATAAGAGCTTCAAATCCATTGAAATGCTAATACAGTGTTACATTTCAACTACCATGGAAATGACATTTACTCAAAATACAAGTAAATATTAACATATCTTAAACACCTTTCTCACGAAAGGGTAATATTTTGGTAAAAGCACATACCTGTAATGTTGCACACAGCAGGGATTGTAGATCATTATATTGGGCCCGATCTGTAGAAACTTGAATCATATTCTGAAAGAAAATAATTAACAAAGGTTTTAACTTCAGAAAAATACATTTCCACAGTGCTATACCAAATCATTTAACTTTCCCAAGAATCATTTAAATGACTAAGTGAAGGATTTTTACCTCCATCTGCAGTACTCTCTCCAATTTTTCTAACACGACTACTGTTGTTTTTTGGACAATGGCATAGCAGTCCTAAAATAAGAAAGATCAACATCAATAAAAGAGGCTGCAAATTTAACTGCTTGAAAAGCAAACAAGCATCAAACAAATGTACAAACTACCAACCTTAGGACTGTTTTTAATCATTTCCATTAAGGCTTCATATGCTGCATTTCTTAGGTTATGTTGGTTACCATCAGATCTAGGTAGGGAAAAAAAATCATGCAATGTCAAGTCAAACTAGTTATAATTGTAACGGGGACCGTTACAGATGTTCCCCAAACGCTCCCCAACTCCCTTTTGGTGTCTTATTTCCTGTAAGCTTCATTAAATAAGGCAATGAAGTATATTTGTCGTTTTTTGCATTTCACGCGCGCGCACGTGCATGCATGTGCAGTATGACCATGTCATCCCATCTATACTATTAATGTATCTTTATATTCTCAGTATCAAAACATTTTATCAAAAATATATAAGTTCCGGCTATATCAAGTATACTGGTCATCTTAGCATTGCGCACACGCGCACCAGCATGCATGTTCATAATGACCATGCCATCTTGTCTACACTTATAATATGTCTGTTTATTCTTAGTATCACAGCTTTTCATCAAAAAATATAAAAGTTACGGCTATATTAAGTATATTGGTCATTTAACACATTGCACGCGCGCGCATGTGCATGCATGTGCATGATGTCCACATCATCTTGTCTACACTTTTAATATATCTGTATATTCTTAATACCAAAGCTTTTCATCAAAAAATATAAAAATTACGACTATATTAAATATATTGGTCATATAACACATTGCACGCGCGCGCACGTGCATGCATATGCATGCATGTGCATGATGACCATGTCATCTTGTCTACACTTTTAATATATTTTGAGTATCAAATCATTTCATCAAAAAATATAAAAGTTACGACTATATCAAGTAAATTGGTCATTTTACGATTTGCGCGTGCGCGCACGTGCGTGCATGTGCATGTTGACCATGTCATCTTGTCTACACTTTTAATATATCCTTATATTCTGAGTATCAAAGCATTTCATCAAAAAATATAAAAGTTACAGCTATATCATGTATATTGGTCATTTTACGCATTGCACGCGCACTCACGTGCATGCACGTGCGCGCAAAATGACCTTCGTTCCGCAAATCTACATAACATACCTAGTAACCCTAAAAAGGTTTTAACTCAATTGGATGTGCAGTTTTCGAGAACACTCGCGGACAAAAAAGTACCGGAGAAGAAATAAGAATAAACAAGAGGCCCATGGGCCACATCGCTCACCTGAGCACACTGGCTAGACTAAGGCACAAATCAGTTCAGTAATGAACGGGGGGGGGGGGGGGGGGGGGGGGGGCTTGAATTTTAAACTACCTGATGATGCTTTCATGTCAATATAACAAATGAATTTGTTGTACTTGAGAAGATTTTAAAAAAATTTTCCCATTTATTCCTTTGTAAAAATTTGATCCCCCATTGTAGCTCCTCCCCATCTCAGGGGTCATCATTTGAACAAACTTGAATCTACATTACCCGAGGATGCTTCAATATCAATAAGACTAACATAGCTTTTCTGTTCTTGAGAAGAAATTTTTTTTTCTATATGTTCTTATGTAAAACTTTCGATCCCCCTTTGGGCCCCACCCTACCCCCGGGGGTCATCATTTGAACAAAATTGAATCTACACTACCTGAGGATGCTTCCATATAAATTTGACTCATCATGGCTTTGCTGTTCTTGAGAAGAAGATTTTTCCTATATATTTCTATGTAAAACTTTGATCCTTCATTGTGGCCCCGCCCTACCCCCGGGGGTCATCATTTGAACAAACATGAATCTACACTACCTGAGGATGCTTCCATATAAATATGACTCTTCATGGCTTCACTGTTCTTGAAAAGAAGATTTTTAAAGATTTTTCCTATATAATTCTAAGTAAAATTTGGATCCTCCATTGTGGCCCCGCCCTACCCCCGGGGGTCATCATTTGAACAAACTTGAATCTACACTACCTGAGGATGCTTCCGTATAAATATGACTCTTCATGGCTTTACTGTTCTTGAGAAGAAGATTTTTAAAGATTTTTCCTATATATTTCTATGTAAAATTTGGATCCTCCATTGTGGCCCCGCCCTACCCCCAGGGGTCATGATTTGAACAAAATTGAATCTACACTTCCTGAGGATGCTTCCATATAAATATGACTCTTCATGGCTTTACTGTTCTTGAGAAGAAGATTTTTAAAGATTTTTCCTATATATTTCTATGTAAAATTTGGATCCTCCATTGTGGCCCCGCCCTACCCCCGGGGGTCATCATTTGAACAAATTTGAATCTACACTTCCTGAGGATGCTTCCATATAAATATGACTCTTCATGGCTTTACTGTTCTTGAGAAGAAGATTTTTAAAGATTTTTCCTATATATTTCTATGTAAAACTTTGATCCTCCATTGTGGCCCCGCCCTACCCCCGGGGGTCATGATTTGAACAAACTTGAATCTACACTGCCTGAGGATGCTTCCATATAAATATGACTCTTCATGGCTTTACTGTTCTTGAGAAGAAGATTTTTAAAGATTTTTCCTATATATTTCTATGTAAAACTTTGATCCTCCATTGTGGCCCCGCCCTACCCCCGGGGGTCATGATTTGAACAAACTTGAATCTACACTACCTGGGGATGCTTCCATATAAATATGACTCTTCATGGCTTTACTGTTCTTGAGAAGAAGATTTTTAAAGATTTTTCCTATATATTTCTATGTAAAACTTTGATCCTCCATTGTGGCCCCGCCCTACCCCCGGGGGTCATGATTTGAACAAACTTGAATCTACACTACCTGGGGATGCTTCCATATGAGTTTCATCTTTCCTGGCCCTGTGGTTCTGGAGAAGAAGATTTTTTAAAGATGCTATTAATTTTTCACTAATTCTTAATTATCTCCCCTTGAAAGAAGGCGTGGCCCTTCATTTGAACAAACTTGAATCCCCTTCACCCAAGGATGCTTTGTGGCAAGTTTGGTTGAAATTGGCCCAGTGGTTCTGGAGAAGAAGTCGAAAATGTGAAAAGTTTACAGACAGACGGACAGACGGACTACAGACAAAATGTGATCAGAAAAGCTCACTTGAGCTTTCAGCTCAGGTGAGCTAAAAAGAATAATAATAATAATAATAATAATAAGAAACCGAGTAAAAACAATATGTTCCCAAACTTCGTTTGGGGAACATAATTACTCAATTAAAGCTGTAGCAATCACAAAGAGAATTGTCAATTTTGAAAATGTCCATGATGTTAATGTTTAAATGAATCAAATCAAAACCATACCTATCTGTAGTTTGAATGAGTTTTTCTATAATAGGTTCAAAATACGTAGATAAACAGTAAGTGGCTGGCTCAGAATTCTCATCTCCAGTGTCTGCACTATCATAAGCAGCCTCTGCTAAACTGGAAAATGCCTAAAAAAAGAAAACTATGTTTCATCAACTTCTAACTCTCATTAAACTTTTTATTAACAATTTACAAACTTCTGAATTCCTGAATGTACATTCCCTACAATACATGCATTCATCAAAAGCTCTTTACACAGATAAGTGATTAAGTTCTTAAGCTCAGTACTTGAACTCTGCACTGGGTACTTTATCCATTAAATATTAAATGCACTCAGGTTCATGTAGTTTACACATCTCAGGGATTGTTAGCAGTCCTTTGTCTGTACACACATCAAATAAGCAAAAATAACACAATTACATACATGTATATAAAAAACATACAAAAATTCAATTCTCCCTGCAACACAGTACAACACCTACCCAACATATATTACTGGCAACCCTGGGCTCAGCAGCTAGGCCCTCCACCATGGCTTGTAGTAGAGGCTGTAAACACTGCTCAGTGATGACAGCATCAGGTAAGATTTCACAGACCCTCCCAACAGTCCAGGCTGCCGTGTCCCTCACCACCACACTGGAGTCCTTCAATAACTCGATTAACATGGGCATGGCTTGTTCTACTATTGGCTTCAGTTTCACTGGATCAGGACCCTCTAAAATTGAACCTGAAAGCACATTTATTAGAATGCTGATCATTTCAATATTCTCTGTTCTATGTATTTTCTTTTGAGGATGCTAATAGTTTTCCACAGTTAAGAATTTTACAGAGAAAAAAAAGCAGAATACTATCTGATTACAAAAGCTCAATTGAGTCATTTGGCTCAGCTTTATACCCCCCTTTCCCAGAATGTCTTTATATATTAATGCTGCTCTTACAGATAATTTCTCTAAAAGGTATTAACCGACTGTCTGAAACTTATTCAACAAATAAATTCAACAAACCAAAAGCCATGACAGCAGCATCTCTGAAGCGCCAGTCTTGATTGTGGATGTTGTCTTTCACGAACGGCAAGATGTGGGGTACAATATCATCTTCACATCCTGTGGCCATCAGCATCAGACAGACCCCAGCAGCCTTACATGGGTTCCATTCGTCATCATCATCAACCTCCTCCTGCATCAACATTTAAATTGTAAAGTTTTTAAAATTAATATTCAAATTTTTGATATTTTTTTTCTGGTTTTCTCTCTCCTACTTTAATGAATACTGGTTGGTGAATTTAAGCATCTGAGTAAATATCGAGGGGGAGCAGGTGCTTAATATGATTGTAAAAAAAATCCTACTTAACAACAGGTTAATATTAAAATATTGCATGTTACTATTAACAGAAAAAAAAATAACACCAAAAATATTGCATGTTACTGTTAACAGAAAAAAATGAACAGTCAAGCAAATTAGTGTAAACTGTAAGGATAATGATTAATATTATATTTATCAAATAAAGGCATATATAAAATCAAGTATTCCCAAGTTATAAATAAATTTCATGTTAGACTGAAATTAAAACTGTATTAAACTTCCAGGTTACAATAATATATATAACAAATGATACTCTTCCTGTTTAGTATCACGTACCTGGTAGCAATATCTGGCATTAGTATAAACAGGTGGTGAGCTGAATACGTACATGCATTACCTGCTTTGTCAGGCTGTGTAACAAGATAGGACATAAATACTGCAGAGCGCCTTTAGCGTAGAAACGACTAGTTCTTTCTGGCGGTCTTCCTTGCTCAGCAGCCTGCCAAAAAAAAAAAACATAATGACCAACTTGATAATCAATGCATATGAAATGATGTAAACACCTACTTCAGTAGTCCTAACACCATGTAAACCCCCAAAACTTTTTTTCTTTAGGACTAGGGTCTTTCTTGTAAAGCATACCATTTCCTCTATAATCTCAAGAACATCTTAGAATCCCTAGTTTGATCCCATCACAATCTCCATTATTATTAAATGCCTATGTGCATTTCTATGGATAATTAGTTGCTTTATCAATTTATAAACACTCTTCCTGGTCTTTAGGTTTAAGTGATTAGAAATCACACCTTATTTTCAATTCATTTTTATTTAAAATCTATTTTTTAAAGGCAAGATTGATTTTAAAAAATTGTTATCTAGAACAATTTGAAAATACACATAAAATATCCAGCTGTACCAGAAACTTGAACATAAATACTAATCTGAGCCTGTGACATCCTTTTTAAAATGCTATTTCATTACATTACATTACATATCACATTGCATATCAGTTGACTTTGAAATTTTCAAAGACACATAAAGCAATTCTGTTACATTAGTAAATTTTGAATACCTCTGACAGTTCAATGGCTAAGTCTACTTCTTCATCACAAACAGTGGACCAGAATTCAATTCCCTGGAGGGCAATTTCATCTACATCACTCTTCATGGCTTCCATTGTTATCTATAAACCAAGGCAGACTTTCAACGATCAACATTTTTTTTAAAATGACTTTTACTTGAAAGCTTCATCTTTTTCCCCCCTTTGAGGAGGGTCTGACATTTAAAAAGTGGTGTCTTAAGAAAACGGAAAATGTATACTACTCACTGCAAAAAGTGCTGGACCCATGTAGTGTTCCATATACATGTAATAAAGGGACATAATCTTCACCATACACTGCAAAGCTGCAACTCTAACCTGTAACAGGAAGACACAAAAGAATTTACATTTAAATAGGGAAATAGTAAAATACTTATATGAACTGATTTGTATATCTATATCTATTGTAAAGATATATCCTGTTCAACTATAATCTTTTTTTTACAGTTAAAATCTTGATGCTTTTATCCAAGTTAAATTCCTCACCCTTGTGTCTGGTGATTGGGTTGCTTCACATACAACTTGCATGATGAAATGTCTTTCTGTCTACAAAAACAATATATTTTATTTGCTTTTGTTGTTCATTAAAGAAACAATTAAAAAAATATATACATTTTTACCAATCCATGTAAATATGACCAATCTGAATAAATTTACCTCTTTGTCAAAATTGGCTTTTGTAAATTCTAAGGAGTTCAATAATGCATTTGTAGCTGCAAATCTCACATGGTTGCTAAAATAAAAAATAAAAATCAGTGGAATTGTAGATCAGTTTGAAAAGAATGTAATAATAAAGATTTAATTCATATCAATTTTAACTAATTTACATGAAAAAGACATTTTATTAAACTAATAATTACCTAGGTTCTTCCTTCTTCATTCCATGAACAATAGCTGTAAGAATTTCATTGGACTGGCTCTGTAAAATCTCTGGATCCTATAAATCAAAACAATTTATTTCAAAACCCAGAAACAAACTTAAAATAATATGTTTTTTTCATTGTAATATCTGTTTGAGCAGACCTGTTCATAAGTCATTACAATGCTCTAAATCTTACAATGTCTTGGCAAATGTAGCCAATGGCCTCTAATGTTGCTTCCTTCATCATCTCAGTACTATTCTGGTTGGTCACATTGCTGGTCAATACAGCTATTAAGTCGGGCCACAAACCGGCAGGAAGTTCGGCACATGCTACATAAGCCACACATTGGGCCGCTGAACTTGGACGGATTGTTTCTGTTCCCAATGCAGCCAAAATCTAAAATACAAATAAATTTCAGTAGAAACAATTCAAACATAGTTGAAATAAGACACAGAACTCTTGTAAACTTAAACAAAGCCAAAATAGAGTGTCCTCATAAAAATGATCATAAAGGAACTTACATTTGCTTTCACCATGTTTCTGACATCTTCTGGAAATGACAGCCATCTTTGTTGGTATTCTGCCTTGATGTTCGGATCTTTTGAGTAGAGAGCATTTTTCAACTGTAACCCAGCCTGCATTCGTGTGACAGGACTGTTGCCTCCATGCTTTAAAATTTCTGAGAGGGATTTCAAAAATTCTTGCTAAAAAGAATGAAAATGAAATACACTAATTATTTTTCTCAATAAATTCAATATTTCTTTTCTAGAAATAATCATATCTAAATTTCAAACTGTACGTAACAAATCTCCATTGAATTGTTTTGAATATATTGACAATGTGTCAATGGGATTGGACTTAAGTTCCAATACCTTAGGTAGCTCTCTCCCCAATATTGAATATTAAGGTTTTGTATGGCAAGCAGATTTCAAGTTTAGGTGTATTTTCTCACTTTTAATAAATGAATTTTATAACAGATAGCTAGCAAGTTACATTCAAGCAAGTTCAACTGGGTCGGGGAGAGGAATCATTGGTTGATAAGGTGACAAGAGCTCCATCTTTGAAACTGATGCTCATACTTTACAAAGTTTTTCTTTACCATGAACTTTCTGTTATTCAAATTGGAGACATAAATTTTCTCCAACATGGATTTTTCCAAAAGAATCAATTTAGCGAAAGCATTCATCTTGTGTAATCACAAAGGGCTTGACACTGACATTTTTAAAATAAAAAGATGATGACAGCTTTAAGCTTTTTATTTTCAACTTTTTAAACAAATTTTCTTCCACAGAAAAAAGTCACTTATCCAAGAAGACAAGTGCCCAGCAACATTCACTTGTCTGTGAAAAATTTTCATTGGTACTAGACAAGCTAACAGTCAGGGGTAAGACTGAAATCCGTCATTTTTAAAATGACGATTTCAAGCCATAAAATTAAATTTTTATTATGACTTAAACTCGTCATTTTTAAGAAAATGACGAAAAACAGTCATAAAAATTTAGAGTGTTTCTAGAATACCGAGTTACCTCTCTTTGAAAAATGTTAGATCCACCAACTGAAAAAAGGACAAAAAACATCGTAAACGAACTTCATTTCTCTAATACAGTTGACTACAATACCGGTTATGTTGACAGTATAAATTTCCCAAGCAAAAATAAGAGTGGAAGAGTTATTTGTCAATTTATTTGCATTAAATAGGAAAGAAGACGAAAATGACGATATTCCGTCTTTTTTCAAAATGGAGGGTCTGGGCGCATTGAAATATCTCGCTTGTTTCATGGGGCGCACTACTTTTTTATGCTTTAACTCTTTGTCGAGACTTTTCTCTACAAGTACGTATTCTTCCAGACGGTGTACTATATGTTTTTATAGGGCTAAAAGCCATGTAAAAATGGCGAATTAGTTCTACCAAAATTCGACATTTTACCGCTAAATAATAACTTTCACCTTCCATGTTGATGTTCTAACGCACGTGGTCGGCAGTAATTAGTGACCCGGATGAAATGAAACTTGTGTAAACACTCTTCTTTCAGCGGTGAATTCAAATTTCGCTTTTATGTAACCAGGATAGAAGAATTAAGTTGAAAAAGAAAATATGACGATAGTAAGTCATATTGACAAAAATGACGAAAATACGTAGTTAGTAAATATGACGATTATCCATCATTTTTCAAAAATGACAGATTTCAGTCTCACCCCTGACTGGCTAACAAGTGTCAATGTCTATACCTGTAACAGAACATAGCACTAACAATGTAGACTAATATAATGTGTATATCCACACCACATAAGTACAAATATCTTCATATTATGAATAAATATATGCAGCAAGATAAGATTTAAGAAAATGTGTTATAGCTTTCATTTTGGGATAGAGGTGGAAGGAACATTCATTCATCATAATTACAAAGTGTATTTTGCATTTATTTCAGTATTCCTTCAAAACAATAAGGATCATATCTGATACATCCCATCACATCCCACCTTTGAGTTATTATTATCAGGGAGGGGTGACTGCAAGCAAGAAAACATATTCTGAGAAGAATGAAATCTTGTGGGTCATTTTGAAGGCTGGAACAAAATAATTACTCCATAAAATAACTTAATCCATGGCAATTCTTTAAAAAATCTAAAAACCTTATATTCTTATGGCTTTTAAAAATTAAAAACCAAACAGATTTACACGTGCATTTACCCTTGTTGAGCGAGGTCAAAACCAAAACTACATCACTTACTAAATTACTCTGTGCGGCCTGTTCTAGAAATCGTTGTGCTGCTTCTAACTCCTGTTGGTCTACAATAAAAAAATATTTCAATAATCAGATGATATAATGATTCATTCGTCGAAAATTTGTAATGATCATCACTTTTTTATGAAATGTGTCATTTATGGTTCGGGTCTTTTTCCTACTTTGTATTTGTTCTAAAAAATACCTGGTGAGACTGTCTTCTCAAGTACACTCAATAGATCCATTCTGTCCGCATACACTTGACTGGAAAGGCAATTTAATGTCGATATATAAACTACAACAGTTCCTTTCTACTGGACCGGTACTCCATGTGCAATGCGGACGAATTCAAAATGGCGGAGGAGAGGGTATGATCACGAGTCTCCATACAACAAAAATTTTCATTGGTGGAATTTGCAAAAAAGGGGCGGATATATAATCTTTCAACTAATCACATTTTCTGTATGATAAATATATTTTACAGTTGCGTATTGATGAAAACTCTCGTTTTATAATTAATTACACAACGAATAGACTTTTTATTTAGCGTTTAACTAAATTATGTGTTTTTTACAAAAACGGAGGCATATGTCACACATCAAATATTTTCTGTGGCGTATATGAGTACGCGTAATAGAACATGTAAATAGGCACATTGATTCGTTCACAATTTTCGCGCCAAATTTTTATTCTTGATAAGATCATCATGTTAGTTCACGAAACTTGGAAATGTCTTAATTCTGCTTTAAAAAATTGGATATTAGATCTATTGCTATAATGTGAATGTAACTCTGTTGATGTTTTTCTTCTAAACTTCCCTACCTTTTTTTTTTTTACACTGTATTGCCAAGTTTTCATCCTTGCATGTACTTTTAATTTCTTTCTTATTTGTTTTTTTTTAAATTGTCTTTTACGTATATTTTTAAATTTTAAAAAAGTAAAACTCTTTCGAACTTCCAAAAGTCTGTAACTACTTGTATAATAATGGGTAATTTTATAATTTGCATCGTTATCATTAGTGGAAAAAAAATACTGTCCAGTTATACATACCCCCCCCCCTTTGTTTTTTTTTTTGTTGTTGTTTTTTTTTGTTTTTTTTTTAGCAAAGATAGACATGATATAGGCATTGAAAATTGGGACTTACCTTTTTTGTTGATTTAGCCCCCCCCCTAAAAAAAACCCTTTTAATTTGCTTCCGACGCCTGTCCATTTATTTATGTCTCTGCTTCCCCCAAACGTCTTACTGAATCTAAACTGTAAGAATGAAAGTATTGTATAAATAAATGATCTGAACTGTTTAATTTAATTATTAATTAACTACTGACTATAGGTGTGTCCCCACACAATTAGTGCCCATCGAAATGCCAACAGTTTGTTGGAAAAGAACGAGTGCACTTATGGGCCCCGGTAAAATGTGAAAAAATGAAGAATCAAATTAAGCATAATTTTTCATCTCAGATCATTAATTGATATCTAAACCATAAGATTCATCAATTTTTATTGGTGAAATTCATGAATATACAAAGAGCAAAGCCATACAAAGTGGTAGGGGTCAGCCGACATTCGTGATTTTCTATAGTAAATCGAGGACGGTCATTCATTTCAAAGCTTTTGTTTACTGTCAGCCTAACGTAGTACAAACTTGTGCGAATGACAAAAAACGCATTATACATTTATAAACCTTGTGTGAAAGTAGGAAATTTGTACACGATTAGGCTTGTACTTAAAATATTAAAAATGTATGAAAAGTTCAATGTTTTTCCTATAGCAAGCGAGAGCTATTTACCTGTATGACTTTTGTTGAACCAACCCGTGGAATAAATTATTTAAAATACCGGTAGTCACGTGAGTTCTACCCAGGTAAACATTCCTCAAAGTGCTCACTGTAAAAGATAGCCACGTTTTGTATCATTATATCGAAGTCGTGCCGCATAGAGGAGTTTGTATATATTTGGTTTTATGAACACGGGAGGGTTAGGAGAGTTTAGTGTCGTTAAAATATCATCATACATAAAAGCGTCAATTAAACATTTTTAACATTCATGCAAGACAGTGGTACCGGTATTGAAGCCACCTAAATACACTTCTTTTCATTTTAAAATTCAAAGGAACTAATGCTTACGAGAGCCTATTAGGATCAAACTACGGTAAAAAAAATTTAAAAGGCGTTATAACGCCTTTTAAAAAGGCGTTATAACGCGAAAAAAGGCGTTATTACGCCTTTCTAAAAGGTGTTATTTCGCCTTTCCAAAAGGCGTTATTACGCCTTTCCAAAAGGCGTTATTACGCCTTTCCAAAAGGCTTTATTACGTCTTTCCAAAAGGCGTTATTACGCCTTTGAAAAAGGCGTTATTACGCCTTTTCAAAAGGCGTTATTACGCCTTTTTAAAAGGCATTAATACGCATTTCAAAAAGGCGTTATTATGCCTTTTGAAGGGCCATTATCATGTCTTTGACAGGCCCGTGCTTTTAAAGTGGGGGGGGGGGGGTCCCATAAAATTGACAAGCAAACAAAAAAAAACAAGAACCCCCCCCCCCCCCCCCGAAAAAAAAATAAACTGCCTAAACTTGAGGGGAAACTTTTTCTAATTTTTCGGTAAAACTTTTTTAAATGCAATGACTTGCCCGAGTTTAACCATACTGCAACAAAATGTTAAGGGACCAAGCAATCAATAAATGATTTTTTTATATTTAAACTATAGCAAGACTATTCTCCCAAAAAGTGGGGTGGGGACCCCCCGCCCCCCACTCACATTCGTACTCCCGGCCTGTTTGAAAAGGAGTTGTATCCAAAAATGGAAAGGCGTTATTTTAGAATAGTAAATATATGAAAGATTGAACCAAAGCCATCTTTATTTATGCAATATTTAGATTATAGTTTTAATATTATAAATTATATTAAAAATTATAGTATTTTCTATATTCCTGCACATCTCGCAGGCAGTTGTTTGCATTTTGCATGCATATTAAGAGAAGTCAACACTCTACTTTTGAAAATCCAGGATATAGGCAGAACCAGCTTTGGGCTTTGCTAGCCACGTATTAAAAATTCATGTCAAATTTGAAATATTTTTCTCTCCTCTTGGTAAAAAACATGCAAAGTATTTGCATAGGTATAATGAGCAATTAGCCTTCAACAAAATTTCTGAAATCCATACACCTTGGTAGAAGCGTCTGGCATCAGAGAAGGACTAAGTTGGTTTAACACTGAAAATATTTTATACACATTTAAAAATCTTTTTTCCTAGAAATCTAATTATAATCAGCCCCCAGGGTGGGCTAAGTAAGTCATGTATTGAAAAAAAAGAGGCGTAATAACGCCTTTTTAAAAGGCGTAATAACGCCATTTTAAAAGGCGTAATAACGCCTTTTGGAAAGGCGTAATAACGCCTTTTTAAAAGGCGTAATAACGCCTTTTGGAAAGGCGTAATAACGCCTTTAAGAAAGGCGTAATAACGCCTTTTAGAAAGGCGTAATAACGCCTTTTGGAAAGGCGTAATAACGCCTTTTTAAAAGGCGTAATAACGCCTTTTAGAAAGGCGTAATAACGCCTTTTGGAAAGGCGTAATAACGCCTTTTGGAAAGGCGTTATTACGCCTTTTGGAAAGGCGTAATAACGCCTTTTGGAAAGGCGTAATAACGCCTTTTAGAAAGGCGTAATAACGCCTTTTGGAAAGGCGTAATTACGTCTTTTTAAAAGGCGTAATAACGTCTTTGGAAAGGCGTTATTACGCCTTTTGGAAAGGCGTAATAACGCCTTTTGGAAAGGCGTAATAACGCCTTTTAGAAAGGCGTAATAACGCCTTTTGGAAAGGCGTAATTACGCCTTTTTAAAAGGCGTAATAACGCCTTTTAGAAAGGCGTAATAACGCCTTTTGGAAAGGCGTAATAACGCCTTTTGGAAAGGCGTAATAACGCCTTTTAGAAAGGCGTAATAACGCCTTTTGGAAAGGCGTAATTACGCCTTTATTTGCGTTATTACGCCTTTTTCCGCGTTATTACGCCTTTTCAAAAGGCGTTATTACGCCTTTTTTCGCGTTATAACGCTTTTTGAAAAGGCGTTATAACGCCTTTTAAATTTTTTTTTACCGTAGTTTGATCCTAATAAGCTTTCGTAAATGCTAATACTTATTGTATTATATCAAATGCAAGCGTGCAAATTTCTTAGTTTGATCACTATGGCTACAGGCATCTATACAACTTCATTCGATTTTTTTTCCTCAGGTAAAATAGCGCAAGAGGTATCATTCGGAAAACGTGCCCGTCAATGATCCACCATCAGATTCAGGTGTCCGATTCAAATGTCTCCTCCCCTTGATATAAATAAACGAAACTCAAAATAGGTTCGGCACGACTTTTCCGGATTTGGGGTATCTATATAGGCATTTAACAATCTTTATTTGTTTCAAATCCATGCTGATTTAGGTGATGTTTTAACGTGATTTTAATTAGAAATATCCACTTTTGTTTAACTATTACCAAAAAAGAACAATTTGGTAATATATTCTAAAGTAAAACGGCACTGAAAAAGGGTCCATTAAGCATTGCTTAAGTGCACTTGTCCTTTGGTCTCCGAAGACCGTTTTGCACTCATTTGATAATTAGATATAAATTGTGTTTTGATAGCAGTTATATTCTGCTTTCTGCCTGGAATTTTCCTTGATCTACCCGTTTCTTATCAGTGTATTGGAAAAAATAAGAAATAGAATTTATAAAAATATTTGTTGAACAATTTTCAGTTAGAAAATGCATAATTGGTGCTTTCAGTCACGTTTCCTGAAAAATTATTCGAGAATTATTAATTTTCCCAAATATATAAGGATGAACTTGAAGAAATACCATGGGTAAATACACATTACTTTAATTTGTGAACTCGAAGTCATTTTTGTTAGCATTTTAAAAATTTTGGTTACTTTAGTTACAATGACTGACCGCATGTTTTCTAAATCATAGGTACTTAATTTGGCAAATTTCAACCGTCTTGGTGAATGTATAATATGCAGATGGAACTACAATAGGAAAGTTCATTTAAACAATAAAAGGCTTTCTTTGGTTGTTAGTATGCAAATTAATGTTGAGCTGTTGCAAAAAAAAAAAAAAAAAAAAAAAAAAAAAAAAAATACACAACCCGCGTTAAGGTTATGTAATTTTTCCTGTAAGTAAGTAAGTAAATGGTATATTATAGTAACATGTGTTATATACAATTACAACAACTGTCAACAAATATACATATAATAGGAATTTAAACACCCGGCCCATCGGGCCTATATGTCACTTTTAACGATATAACATTCAATAAGAATACTGTGATATTACGCATTGCGTTTATTATAAATAATAGACTGTATGTAAGTATATGCTGAGTATATGAATTTTCCGATTTGTCTTTGGAAATTTACTAAAAGAAATTTGGTTTTGTCTTAATCTGACATATTGATATCAAATGAAGTTGGTTTAAATCCAATACTGGTAAAAAAAGATTGCTCTAAAATTTGAATATGATGTACAATGAAGCAAAAAGTGGCATTCATCTTCTACACTAGTGTAATAGCCGCAAAATTAATTCCAATACTAACAAACAAAGAAAGACATTTCATTGTTTATATTCATATCTGTACAAATAATCATCTAGAGCAGGATTAGATAGATTAAATATTGTATTATTGATAATTTTTATGTACATCATTGTGCGTTTAATTGATGAAACAGCCGTTGCTCAAGAAATCTGCATGTACGGGTGATATGCTAAGCGGTGTTTACTGACTGATAAACGACAATGGTTTTCTTAATAAATAAAAGAGAAAATATTCAGTGAATGTAAATATTCTGCAGTGTCGTCTTTTAAAGTACGGATGTTGAAATAACAAATGTGTAATCCCCCCCCCCCCCCCAATATCTAACAATACATGTATATATAACTTGCTGATTGATAATTTTTTTCCAGAATATTGTAAACTCAGTCTCTAGAACAAAATTCCTTACGAGCAAATTTAGAAACTTTAAGCTTGTGTTCTTTACAAGTTTTATAAGTTCTTAATTTGGAGACCTAGGGACAGAAACAACTATAATAAATAAAACGCTATACCAGGACCATCACTTTATATACAACTCTGGTGAGCAAAATGACCATTTTGTATTGGTATGATTGACTTAATTACGCACTGGTAATATGACCTGGATGCACTCGACATATATCCACCTTTCTGGAGCCTTATTCCAACAGCACCATCTACAAAAAGTGTAGATATTTTTCAATTCAAATTTACATATGACAATTTTAAATTGCAAAATTCAATTTTTTGTACAGGAGAGTATTGGGATGCTGGCCCTTGGCAGGTCAAGGTTAATTTTCAATGCATTAAATACGAATTTAGTGTCAAGGACATAAACTACATGAACACGAAGATCATGGTTACTTCAGACCAGTTCAAGTTACAGTAATGATTTGTTGAGTAATCCTCCTTGAATTTCTTCAGCTCCAACCATGTACCTTACTCTTACCGATGTGGTCACTGAAATATTTCCGGTTTTCATTATTTTCTGATCTTCAAGCAAGTACAAATGCAGAAAAATTATTCACATTTTTAAAACGTGGTCCGTACACTGAAATGTATCTAATTCATATACTAGTACTCTCAGCAAAAGTGTAAGTCTTTCTATTCAAACACGCGGAAATATCTGACTATTTTATAGGTAACACCAATTGCAACAAATCGCGATGCAACTTTAGAAATCTAGAAATAAACAAGTAACTAAAACAATTGTTTTTTTTTTTGTTTCAAAAATATTTATTGAGAGGTTTCTATATCTTCAAAAACATTAAAATCTACCCTGATACTTCAAGACACACTTAAAAATCAAATTTTACAATGATGTATTTATGAAACAAATTCGATTAAAATGATAGCAGTGAACATCAATAATTTCCTTCATTTGGAAGAAATATTTTAATCTATACAGAGTATATGTACATGTACAGTCTACGTAAAAGCTCTATTAATTCCAGATGATAAATTTTACCTTAACAGTGTGACCAACTAATGCCTTCTTTTTTTCATATTATCATACCAGATGTATGTTGCACACAGTTACAGACCTCTTTGAAAACAGTTATGCAACCATTACAATGTGTAATCTCACTAATCTAGAGATTAGGATTAATCTTTTTGAGGAATTATTATTTTCAGTTTTTTTTTTGTTCCTCTGGAATGTCAGCAACAGAAACAGAATCCTGGAATGCAACAGCAACATATTCCACAACCAATAAGAATGGCGATTATCACTATGGCTATCAACACAGGCGCCCACCTACAAAACAAAACACAGCTAGAAATGTTAAAGACAAGAGGCCAAAAGCCACAAAGCTCACCTGAGTTTAGCCTTGCTGTTATTGGGTTAAAGAATTTTTATGAACCCTCTATACATTGAAGCAAAATGTTTTTCCGACATTGAGAAAATCATATTGTATAAAGGTGTATATACTGAGCTTATCTTTCCCAATTTCAACATAGGGTACCTAGCATTTACCCTCAGGTAAAATGTTCAAAGACAATAAAGTATCGATAACAGAAAGTACTAGCTTTTTTTTTTTTTTTTTTTTTTTTTTTTTAGGAAAATACATGCTAATAAAATGTTCAGTTATTTTATCTTGACCTATTAAAATGCTAAGAATGTTTGGATTGGATTGATTATAAATTGAGTTATACACTGCAAATTTTCATTTATTTAATTTTAGATCTAGGGGCAGATTACTCTAACTGCATAAAATACCACAAACTTATACCTCTTTAGAGTGCAGTGTAGAGAGGGTTCATAAAGATATTTCCATAAATAAAAACCTTCATACCCTATTATGGCCCATCCTTTGCCCATGAGGCAATTACTTGACCAAAAAAAATCTAGCTACATGGTCATATATCAACATAACTGTGGTCCCGCTGCATGTTCTTCAGAGAGAATTTTTAAAGAACTCTTTACATTGCAATATTTACCTTGACCACTAATAGGGCTTCATACTTGCCCATGGTTATGCTTTTTTTTTTAAAAAAGAATCTAAACTGTACGGATATATGACTGTAAATCCATATGACAATAATGTGGCTATATACTGTACAGTTCTTGAGAAAATCTTGTCACAAGGACTACACATCATCGTCTCAAGCAACGGTCCGGAGTCCGCATATAGCTCTCTCCCAGAATGGGAGAGGATCGTACATTTTGGCCGTGGTTTGCGACGATGACTACATATGTGAAGTATGAAAGCACCAACTGTTCAAAAGTTATGGCCAAGGTTAAAGTTGGATAAAATTTTGTAAAACTGGGTCAAACTCCAAGGTCAAAAGGTCAAATATGATGGTACCCAAAGAAAGGTCTTGTCTCAAAGAATACACAAGTGAAATATGAAAGCCATAACTCCAACCAATCAAAAGTTATGAGCAATGTTAAAGTTTTTGTGGACAAACAGACAGATAGACGGACGGAGAGGGCAAAAACTATATACCCCCGAATTTTCAATTCGATAGGGTGTATAAGAAAAAAGCAGAGATAACATAATATATCATTACGGCTGATGAGACTTCCTTTCCAAATGGCCAATATTTAACCACTGGGTAGGTAAGTTTACCGGTGCATTTTTGAGCACCAATGGTTAAAATATAACCAATGGACAAGGGATTTGACCAGCGGTTAATGCTAGTTAACCAGAGTTTTGAGCAACCTATCTTCAAAGCAGGCGATGTTCAGTCTTTACAACCTTTCAGAAGATTTATTTAACATTAAAGCATTCATTGATTAAAATTGGCGAATTTGTTGTTTTGACCACCGACTGCAACCAGACACGTTTAATAACAGACTAACCCGTCTTTACTTTTATACCTTTAAATTCTATTGGCAATGACTATTTTCCCCATATATATAGTTCATGATTTTTATAAATATAGGATTGGACGGGTTCTAGTTTTGTGGCTGTTGGGACAATCGTCTTGGAAAATATTGTTTAATTCTTTTGATTCACCACCATTCGGTTAATAAAGACTCAGAAGCAAGAAAATCTAATTAATAAATTAAAACGTACAGATTGGCGGAAGCTGTAAACCACGAGCTACAGAAGTCAAGTCTGTCAGATCTGTCGGCCCTCATGAAGAAATCACTACAGCAGTAAAGAGGGCTGTA
The DNA here is from genome assembly GCF_033153115.1 of Saccostrea echinata. Lineage (NCBI taxonomy): Eukaryota > Metazoa > Mollusca > Bivalvia > Ostreida > Ostreidae > Saccostrea > Saccostrea echinata. The sequence goes on from NW_026889774.1 coordinate 9,750,415, forward strand.
CATGCGCCGTCGATCATGACAACAATAGTGGCTACACCACGTGGTATCATGACGCAATCCTCCATTATCGTAATGAGCCTTGCAGCATTCTCCGCCTTCAGCCTGGTCAACTATGTAAATAACACAACTGAGAAGTAAAAATTGTAGGCTATACATTAAAAATAGTATGATTAAACCGAAATAAATAAAACACACGTATACTGCTTTTAGAAATGTCGATTTCAGACAGTGAAAATTGACTTATCCTGATTTTGAAAAGATAAATCTGTCATCTATATCTTGATATTGATTTGCGTCCAATTCTTTTTTTACTTTTCTTTCCTGATATACACCTTTTTCTAATATTTATTGGCATTCCTTTGCAACTTTTTTTGACATTTATCGCTTGAAAGAGAATAGGGCAGTCAAACGATGATTGATAACTTAATATACGTGCAATTGTAACTTCCTTTCAACGGTTTTGCCTGAACTTCATCTTCAAAAGTTGATGTTGTACGTACTGAATTAAGTAAACTCAACATTTCTCACTTTGTTATAATTTTGTCCGAGTATATTGACACTGGAACACATTCTATTATTGATTATCTGTAAATTGAATACATTTTCCTTTCATTCATATACATTGTACACCCCTGGTATATTGATTATGATGCACCTGTATTTTTCAATCAGGTTTACAATTTTATGATGGGCACAAATAAAGGAAATAGATCAGAATGTGTTCGAATGTCATTACTTGAACGAGATGAAAGCGATCTACATTGTTAGTATTTTTATACAGTCTGTATCTATTCATCTGAGCAAACCCAGAAAATATTTTTAATGTTTGGACATGTATACAACTTCCTAAAATTACATACCTGATATGAAAAGAAAAACTACAAATCCAAATAAAAATAAACACAAAACAGAATAAGCAGACATGATCAACAAACAGAAACGTACAATGCAAAGAACAGAGTTTACCTACAACGAACTTAGCCGCAGGAAGGGGCGCGGATCATACCGCGCTATGAACTCTGTGGGTCTTTACATGTTCTGACTAATTATTTGCGAAATGAGAAAATCGTCATCATCGTTATTAATTACATTGTTAGCATTTCTTGATCTGCTATCTACCTGTGCACGTGTTTCACTCCAAAACGATTAATCAGTGAATCAAGCGCACGCGCGAAATACTGCGTACATGTACATTGTGAATGAATCGCTGCAGAAGCCTTCTTAACAAAACCTTTGATTGTTTGTTTTCATATCTTTCGTTATTTGCTTTCCATTTTTTTCTTTTGTTGTGTAATACATGTAGTTGTTTTTATTTTGTTCAGTTTAATTTGATTTGTTTTATTTTTTTGTGCTGTTCTTGGGTGATGTCTAGCTGTTTGTTCCGCTTTAGCTCACCCGAGCCAAAGGCTCATGTACGTCTTCTATAGAACCAATGGGACAATTTAAATTAAACTTGTCAGAAAGTAATCTTGGGTAAAGGAATTCAACTTTGTTCAAATAATGGATCACGTCTCCTTTAAGGAAGCTCTAAACACTACACACTAAAGAGTTCTACTTATAGGGTAGTTTTATGCAGTTAGAGTGATCTGCCCTCAGAAGTAAGAAAGAAAATTGGTTATTTACAGTTAATAACACAACTTGTAATAGATTAAAATATTCTTAGCATTATATTAGACCAAGAATAAGCAATTGAATTCATTATTTCCATTAATTTTCCCAATGTAAGTAAACAACAGCGATTTCTGCTCACGAATAGTCCATTGTCTTTGAACATTTTTCCTGCAGAAATAAGGCAGGCACCTTTTGTTGAAAATGAACTAAATTGACTCAATATGCACACCTTTATATGATAAAAAAAGAAGCACTTTTTGTTAGTGTTTAGAACTTCCTTAAAGGGGAAAATAAATAGGTAATTAAAAACAAAAACTAATAGATGAAGATATATTGCCCAAAATCACGAGAAAAACGATGATCAGGGATCAGCAAAATAGTTAGTTTAGTACTCAGTAACAAATCATAGTAAGCAGATCCATTTATTTGCTTGTAGGTACTTGTCAGTGCTAATAAACTAATGCTTTTTCATCATATAATTGATATCAATAAAGCCCCATCCACCAATATAAAACATCTTACCCAGAGCCCATGAATTTCACAATCTTGGAAGAGGCATCATTGCACATAATAAACATGCAATTAGTTTGTCTACTAAACACCTATAGCAGAGCAGAAGATTTTTAAAGAATTTATGCATGTTTACCATATGATCAATAGAACCCCACCTTAACACCAGAAACCCTGACCATGGGGTCATGAATTTCACAATTTTGAAAGAGGCATCCTTGCTTTTCATAACCACACACTAAGTTTATCTGCTAAATACCAATGAGAGGACAAGAAGATTTCAAAGAAAAAATGCATTTCTACAATGTGATCAATAGGGCCCCAACCTAACATCAGAACCTCTGACCCAGGGGCCATGAATTTTACAATTTTGGAAGAAGTATCCTAGCTCATATAACCATGCACTTATTTTATCTGCTAAATACCCAAGAGCAGAGAGGGAGATTGTCAAATAATAAATGCATTTTTACAATGTGACCAACAAGGCCCCACCCTAACATTAGAAACCCTGACCCAGGGCCATGAATTTACAATTTTGTAAGAGGCATCCTTGCTCCTCATAACCATTCACAGTTTATCCGCTAAATACCCACAAGAAGAGATGAGGATTTTAAAAGAATAAATGCAAATAAATGCATTTTTACCATATTATCAATGGAGCCCCACCTTAACAGCAGAATCCCTAACCCAGGGGCCATGAATTTCACAATTTTGGAAGAGGCACCCTTGCTCATCATAACCCATGCACTAAGATTGTTGCTTTAAACACAGGGGGAGAGTGGAAATTTTTTTAAGAAATGAATCTAATTTTTGAAGATTCATGAGGACATGAACTACGACGCTTCACGCCGGCATATTTCATGAAGCACGTTCGCGCTTCATGTAACGCGCTTCATGATAAATATGCCGGCTTGAAGCGTTGTAGTTCATGTACGTCATGAATTTTCAAAAATTAAATTCATTTCTTATATTTACATTAGCCATAAAGAAAATGATTTTTGAATATGAATGGGTCAAGTCTCCATTTTTTCATTTACGTTTAAACGACGGAAAAGTAAATCTAAAATCTGTTTCATGTTTCAAAAAAATGGAGTCAGAACCCATTCTATATGAAAATCGAACATTTCTGAAAAAAAATTTACGCTTCAACAAACTCGTTTATTTAAATGACACCGATATCAAACAAGACAGGCAGACTTCGTTGCGTAGTGGTTAACGCGTTCAGTCTTACGTCTAACTGTTAGCTTTGGAGAGAGTTCGGATCATGTGTGAAGTTTTTTTTCTTTTTCAATCACCTTAAAACATTGGTGAAAAATAAAGTTATGTGTCAATAATTTATTACACAAAATATAGGAAACAAATGTATAAAAGATTATATTGACAATATAATTTTTGAAAAATACAACTTTTCATGAATTTTAAGAATTGAAAAATGTCTTCTTTCAGTGCGGGGGATCGTCCGCGCCTTGCATGCCATCATTCTTCGACAAAATCTAAAAGAATGTTGGATTGGTAGGTAAAACGATCCAGAATATAGCCTCGCGAGCTGTTTAGTACATTTAAACCTACTCAAGAGTTCTTGAAAAATTCTATACAATAACCAGGAACCTTGCCAATGTCCTTAAAGAATTTATGCATTTTTTATACTTTATATAATCAAAAGAGCCCCGACCTTACACCAGAACCTCTGACCCAGGGGCCAAGAAATTTATGATTTTGGAAGAGTCACCCTTGTTCATCATCTTTATGCACTTAGTTTGTTTGCTTAATACCCAGGAGCAGAGAAGATTTTAAAAGAAATAAGGCATTTCACTATATGATCAATACAGCCCCCCACCCCCACCCCCAACACTATGACCCTCGATCCAGGGACCATGAAATCAAAAATTTTAAAGGGTTCCAACTTTTTTCCCAACCAATTTTATTCATACATTACCTATTACCCCGATTTGACTATATTGCAACAAAAAGTGTGGGGATGGACCAGCCTTTCAATGATCATTAGGTCACCTCAGTCACTCAGGTGACCTATTGCTATCTGTTTTCGTCCGTCGTCCTCCATTGTGCATCATCCGTCGTGTGTTAACATTTGCACATTTTCAGCTTCCTCTCTGAAACCGCTGAACCAATTTCAGCCAATTTTAGCATATGGCATGTATGTGCAAAGGGGAAAAAAAATTTGTGAATTTCATTGTCCCTGCCCCCCTGGGGCCTGAGGGGTGGGGCTAAAACCACCAAAATTAAAAAGCAGTCAAACTGTTGGTATGATTGTAATAAGCATTGAGCCCTCTACCAAAATTGTGAATTTCATGGCCTCAGGGTCAGAGGTTCTGGTGCTAGGGCGGGGCTATATAGATCTTATAGTGAAAGTGCATTATTTCTTTGAAAATCTTCTTCTCTACTCCTGGGTATTATTGAAACAAATTGAATACATAGTTATGATAAGCAAGAATGACTTTACCAGAATTGTGAAATTCATAGCCCCAGGGTCAGGGGTTCTGGTGTTAGGGCTGGGCTCTATTTATTATATAGTGAAAATGCATTAATTCTTTAAAAATCTTCTTCTCTGCTTATGGGTATTATTTAAACAAACTAAGTACATTGTTATGATAAGCAAGGATGCCTCTTCCAAAATTGTGAAATTCATGGCCCTAGGACGGGGCTATATAGATCCTATAGTGAAGGTGAATTATTTCTTTGAAAATCTTCTTCTCTGCCCCTGGGTATTATTTAAACAAACGAAGTACATTGTTATGATACGCAAGATTGCCTCTTCCAAAATTGTGAATTTCGTGGCCCCAGGGTCAAGGGTCCTGATGAAAAGGGGGGGGGGCTCTTTTGATTATACATTGTATAGTGAAAAAGCAAATTTTTTTTGAAAATATTCTTTTCGCTTCTGGTTAGAAAGCAAAGAAGCTAAGTGTATAGTTATGATGAACAAGAGTGCTTCTTCCAGAGTAGTGAATTGCATGACCCCTGGGTCAGATGTGCTGGTGTAAGGGTGGGACTCTTGATAATATAGTGAAAATGCATCAATTCTGTTAAATAATCCTGTCTGCTCCTTAGTGTTAAGCAGATAAACAAAGTGATTACTTATGATGAGCAAACTTCTGGTCCCAGGGTGAGAGGCTCTGGTGTTTCTCGGTGGGACGGGGGGCTCTATCGATAAATTGCTAATTTAGTGAATCTGTAGTAAAGATGCATTATTTCATTGAAAGTCTTCTCTGCACCTGGGCATATCAGAGGCAAAAAAGGTAAAAGTTTTAATAAAGATTTTTGAACATCTGGACCATTTGGTTAAGTGTTCTGGTCCTGGCCAGAGCTCTATTGATTTGTATTCTAATGAGAGGAGTTATTCCCCTATGCCATTTACTTTTGATAATTAATCACTGTAAATAATGTACTTGAAAGGTTAATAGAATACGGGAATTATGCAGGAATTTTTATTGTATAATACAAAAAGTACTTTCATAGTTTTAATGATCAGGTATACTTGTAAGTAATAGATAAATAAAAATGAGATAAAAATAACTTGTCCTATTCAATGTTCATCAAAGACCAAGAGAGTCCAACGTAAGAGATTTCAACAAGGAATTAAAATAGTACAGAAGCACTGATTGTTAATATACTGTGCGGTGATAGTGATAAATGGGAAACAGATTAGAACCTATTTATGAACTGTTAATGAACACTAGACTAATTATTTTGTTGATCCTGATCACCCTATTTTTCTTGCTTTTGGGCAACAAAGCTTCACCTTTCAGTTCATTTCATACTCTGTGTATCCTGTAAATTGTTGTATTATACTCAGGTGACCGTTAAGGCCATTGGGCCTCTTGTTTTCAAAAGGTTATGTTTGAAAAAAAGGGGATGCAGGCCCCGTGATACTACATGCCTGTTAAGTGTTTGTGTTTTTTACAGCTGAGAGTCTTGGACCAGTTGATGGTCCCTTAAAGATACATGTACATGTATATAAAAAGTAGAGTTCCCCCCCCCCCCCCCTATTTTCCAATCCATAAAAAATAAGAACTAAGCTGAGTTACAGTGTTTTTCTGTAATATTTATTGTTTCATATACATGTCATGTCATATAAACATTTCATTGAATGATAAATACTTTTATGAATTTGAAAATAAATGATATAAAAACTTTTACTTGGCTCCTATAAGCATATACATACATAATACTCTGTACTTAACAATTTCATTGTGACACTGTACATGATTTTGTTCATTTCTATACTAATATCAGTGAACAACTTATTCTTAATATCACAAAGTTTCTTTAATTCTGACTGACCGTTTTAAACCCATATGAAGAAATGTATCTTTGCAGCATATTAAATTATATGCTGTTTACCGTTTAAATTGAGACATAATTAATCTACAAGTTTTTTGACCAAATCAAGTTAGTGTGTTCAGTTTTGTTTGGAAGCCACTGATTTTCTTCTTTCCATCATTTTCTCTGAACATACAATAGGTGGTTACCCCTCCACCACTAGGACATTGTACCAAACACAGGATTGTGACGACAAATGCTAGGTCCATGTTCATCATAATCAGCCTTCGTATGACAAACTTGATAAAATTCAGGCTGAAAATTAAAAAAGAACAAATATTAGTATTTTGTTACTGGTAAACATCTACTTCTTGTACATGTAATAATTTCAATGACTGATGTTGAAAGTATGAAAAATATTTATTTTCAAAAAAAAAAAAAAGAAAAATAAAAAAAAAAATAATAACCAGAAGTCTCTGATGAGACTGTAGCTCTACTGGTCTGTACGTATAACAAAAGAAAAGTAGCACTTGGATTTGAAACTCTGCAACATGCAACAATAAATAGAATTATGTATCTTTAATAATGTAGTCTACTTCTGTGCCAAGTTATTTTGAAATCAAACGAAAACTGTAGGAGGAGTAGCGTTTTGAAAGTATTTCACGGAAATTTCTATTTTTAGTAACCATGACAACACCATTCACCGAAATAAAAAAAACAGAAATACATATTATGTATCGTAGTGTATTCTAACTGTGTGCCAAATTAGATTGAAATCAGACCAAATTTATAGGAGGAGTAACGTTTTATGGAAATTTCTCAAAAATTTCTATTTTAAGTAACCATGGCAACACTGTTCATCGAATTCAAAAACTGATGCATTAAGTTATGTATCTTAGTATAGTCTTCTTGTATGCCTAATTATATTAAAAGCAGACTAAAACTGTAGGAGGAGTAGCGTTTTAAAGGAATTTCACAGAAATTTCTATTTTTAGTAACCATGGCAACACTGTCCATCGAAATCAAAAACCGATGCACTAAATATTGTATCTTAGTGTAGTCTACTTGTGTGCCAAGTTATATTGAAATCAGACCAAAACTGTAGGAGGAGTAGCGTTTTAAAATGAATTTCACAGAAATTTCTATTTTTAGTAACCATGGCAACACCGTCCATTGAATTCAAAAACCCATGCACAAAATTATGTATCTTAGTGTAGTCTACTTGTGTGCCAAGTTATATTGAAATCGGACCAAAACTGTAGGAGGAGTAGCATTTTAAAGGAATTTCATAGACATTTCTATTTTTAGTAACCATGGCAACACCGTCCATTGAAATCAATCTCCAATGCACTAAATTATGCATCTTAGGGTAGTCTACTTGTGTGCCAAGTTATATTGAAATCGGATCAAAACTGTAGGAGGAGTAGCGTTTTAAAGGAATTTCACAGAAATTTCTATTTTTAGTAACCATGGCAACACCGTCCATCGAAATCAAAAACCGATGCACTAAATTATGTATCTTAGTGTAGTCTACTTGTGTGCCTAGTTATACTGAAATCAGACAAAAACTGTAGGAGGAGTAGCGTTTTAAAGGAATTTCATAGACATTTCTATTTTTAGTAACCATGGCAACACCGTCCATCGAAATCAAAATCCGATGCACTAAATTATGCATCTTAGTGTAGTCTACTTGTGTGCCAAGTTATATTGAAATCAGACCAAAACTGTAGCAGGAGTAGCGTTTTAAACGAATTTCACAGAAATTTCTATTTTTAGTAACCATGGCAACACCGTCCATTGAAATCAAAAACCCATGCACTAAATTATGTATCTTACTGTAGTCTACTTGTGTGCCTAGTTATACTGAAATCAGACCAAAACTGTAGGAGGAGTAGCGTTTTAAACGAATTTCACAGAAATTTCTATTTTTAGTAACCCTGGCAACACCGTTCATCGAAATCAAAAACCGATGCACTAAATTATGTATCTTAGTGTAGTCTACTTGTGTGCCAAGTTATATTGAAATCGGACCAAAACTGTAGGAGGAGTAGCGTTTTAAACGAATTTCACAGAAATTTCTATTGTTAGTAACCATGGCAACACCGTCCATCGAAATCAAAAACCGATGCACTAAATTATGTATCTTAGTGTAGTCTACTTGTGTGCCAAGTTATATTGAAATCGGACCAAAACTGTAGGAGGAGTAGCGTTTTAAAGGAATTTCACAGAAATTTCTATTTTTAGTAACCATGGCAACACCGTTCATCGAAATCAAAAACCGATGCACTAAATTATGTATCTTAGTGTAGTCTACTTGTGTGCCAAGTTATATTGAAATCGGATCAAAACTGTAGGAGGAGTAGCGTTTTAAACGAATTTCACAGAAATTTCTATTGTTAGTAACCATGGCAACACCGTCCATCGAAATCAAAAACCGATGCACTAAATTATGTATCTTAGTGTAGTCAACTTGTGTGCCAAGTTATATTGAAATCGGACCAAAACTGTAGGAGGAGTAGCGTTTTGAAAAATTGTTTACAGACAGACGGACAGACAGACAGACAGACAGACAGACAGACAGACGGACGGACGACGGACACCTTACTATCGCATAAGCTCTTCTGGTCTCTGACCAGTAGAGCTAAAAAAATAAAAAAAATTAAATAGATAAATAAATGAATAAGTTAATTGTTTCCTATATAATTCTATGTACTAAGAAGTCCAACATTTTCAATGTTTTACCAAGCCATCCAAAAAATTCAATATTGGACTGAGATATTTGATCGGTTGATGAAATGTTGGATGTTTTTTTATGTCATGCATAGGTGGGATCAGCTATATCTAAGTTACATTTGAGGATGTTTGACAGTTTTTAAAATTGACCAAGTTAAATCAGCAGTGCAGGTAAACAGAATTTACATATCACAAACATAAAAGCCAATGCAGGAAATGTCATTATTAAAAGTAAATGGTATAACAAAACATTTACTGACTGTGTTCTCGGACAGCATGCATATTGCTCAACCCTCGAACCAGACTGCCTTAAATTTGCCCAACAGCCTAAGGTAAACTGTTTGGTTCTTGGATGCAACAAAATGCATGTTGCCCTCAAACATAGAAACACAGTCAATAAATGTATAAAATTAATAAAATCAATTTGTAACTCATGAATGAAAGTATCAAAAGGAAAAAGGAGTATTGTTCTTTAAAAAAAATTTAATTAATTCACAAGAGTCCCAAGATATACATGTAATCCTTAAATAACTACAAATTCAAATTGGGCTTCTTTGTAAACCCCATTAACAAATGAAACATTAAAACCCAGATTAAACAAAAGCATACAGAACTTTAAAATTTCTTTTTCAATAGCATACAATATTGCAAGGTGTTACATAAGGTTTTTCTGCAAATGTATGACCTTATTTGTCCTTGATCAAATGAAATAAAACATAACTCTAAACAAAAAATTGAAAGAAAAGGAAATATTTTTGATTTATAAAAATTCTTGTGACTTGACTTTGCACACTTAATTACTGCAATTCTGTTAAAATGACCTTCCCAAAAACAGGGATTTTTCATACTCTAATTTTTGTGATTTTTTTTTTTATAAAGAGAAATTTAAATCTAGAGCTGAACCATTGCCAACTTATTGTTCACAGACACTTACTGTTGATGCCAGCATACTTCCACCAAACCACACGGCGTATCTCTGCATATGATGGGTTATCACCTGCACATCAATTGGCTTAGGCTGAAAATAATTAATCACTGTTACTTGTTTGTAAAGACATTGTATAAATCAGTGATGATAATTGCCAACTTGTTTTTTTTTTAATGTGTATGTAAAAATTACAATAGAAATTCCTTATTTTCATGTCTACACACTAACTTCAGTGTGGATGTAGAGTTTTAGGAAATACATGTATATTGTCTGGATATCTTTTAGGGTCCATCTCAAAATACAACTACTTTCACTAAAGGATTATTTATGAGATTGCAATTTGTCACACTTCAAAGCAAATTATAAAATTACTTAAGGTAGCTTGGTGCTTTTAAATCATAGGTTTAGTAAACTGCATATAAGGAGTTCAATCTCAGCATGGATTTTTATTTTTTCTTCTGATTTTGTAAAATGCTATAAGATATTGTAAAAGTATTATGTCTGGCATGCATGGGTATTTGGCACATATTAAATTTCAGCAAGTTAGCATAGATTTGATTTAGCACTTTCTGAATGTGCTTTATATGAATATACATGTATCTATATACACAAGACATTTAACAATGTACTTAATTTAGCAGATGCTGCTCTCGGCAAAAGGAACTTAACAGAATCCACAGCCAAATGTAATACGTTTACAGTATTTCTTGCTAATGTACACTTTAAAATTTTCTATACTAAAATTATTGTTTATGTATTTATCTAATCATTTCTTCCATCTATTTTACTTTTTCCTGGTATCTAAGAAGGAAGATCTTCTTTGACTTCCTATTCTACATTATGTTTGTTTGTTATTGTTTAATGTCCCTCTCTAGAATTTTTCACTCATATGGAGATGCCACCAGTTGCCGGTGAAGAGCTGCAAAATTTTGACCTATACTCGGCACTCAGGGCCATTGAGCAGTGAGGGATCTTTTTCATGCCAGCACCTACTGCGACATGGGACCTCGGTTTATAAGGTCTCTTCCGAAGGACCGGTCTTCCCGCAGTGAATTTGACCCCTTACTCTGCAACTCTAGAGCGAACGCTCTAACCACTGCACCACGCATGCAACCTTTTCTACATTAAGGTAGTTTGAGTTTTAAAGCATGAGAAAATCTAATGAAAAACATGTCCTTGAAATTTGACATAATGTTCAATAGAATTTACAATGTACATGTATTATCTGGATTTTTTTTTCAAGTTTGCATGAGTAGTTTAAATATACTGTTGTTAACATGATTTAGTTTGTGATATTTCCCCTTACGTTTTCCTCTTGAAATATATAGAAGAATAGCATTTTTCTGCAAATTTTATGGGAAGAGTTTCTTCAAAAAAGTTCCTGTAACTTTCTAAAGACAGTCAGGAATTTCAAAATATTCAAAACTTTTAATTTTTAAAAAACTTGACTTGTCTTCTAGTATATTATTTTGCTATCTTAAATTCACAGTTTGTTTAAATACTGACAAAATGTTCCATTTATCTAGATGACATTATTTATATTGAGCATAAAAATGTTTATTCATACCTTCATATTTGAATGGGATATGTAATACATGTATTTAAAAGGTGACATAAATGTACATTATAATTTTGCTCCTCATTTAACAAAAATGTTTCATATAATTCACAATCTTGTATTTGAATGGCCTTGAATTAGAAAGGGGTATGTTGATACATGTACGAAATATATTGATACATGTATAAACATGTATACACAGAACAGTGAGTAGTTAATGCTATTTTCAAAAAAAATATATTTACTTATGTATTTTATGCCCATTTTAATGTTAATTAGAACTGTGAGCATTAAAATTTCTACATACATGTAGCTACACACTGTGTTGTTAATACATACTTTCAACAAATACAATTATACACTCCAGGCCTCTAAGTGGCCTCTAAAATTTAGGCGCCAGCTGGCGCCTTATCAAAAAATTTAGTCGCCAATGCAAATTTTTAGTCGCAAGGCAATTTTTCTAAGGTGCCAACTTTAATAGTTATTAGAATATAGGGACCCATGACGTGCCTAAGAAAACACGACTTGTCCATTGCTAAAAATAATTTCCTCTTCTTTAAAAATTTCTTTTCACTTTTTCTGAAATATTATTAAAAATGTGAAAATTTCAGAAATTCAACGATCGCCAAGTCAATTTAAAACGGTCGCCAATTTGGTGACTTATGGAAAAATTTTAGATGCCAATCAAAAATTTTAGGTGCCATGGCAACTAAATTAGTCGCCAATTAGAGCCCTGCACTCATGTATTAGCACATTGCTAATGTTTATAAGATTTAAAGCAAAACACATAAGTTTTATCAAATTTACTTGTCAGAAATATCCATGCTCTTTCAGCAAACAAAGTTATAATAGAATATTTCACGATTATTAATCAATGCCTTGTCAGAGTAAATGGTATAGAAAATTGTAACTTCCAGTCTTCCATTCGCCATCCTGGCTATGTATCATATTTTTATGAACCACAAGTCTTTTTAAAAGAGTACACTATCGTAATGTATATAACTGTGATAATTATTTACTATTACCAACATTATACCTCTACTGATTTTTCTTTATATGATATTTTAGCGTTAGACATGAGTAATTTCCTAGAAATTGCTGTGAATAGACTTATCTCCGTTTTTGCCATGTGTCAGTGAAGCGAGCTGATCCCTGCTTTGAAATTTGTAGCGATATCCCTGTGCATGGACTAATCCCCATTATGCCATGTGTTAGTCAAGTTAGCTAATCCATGCTCCAAAATTTGTATCAGTATAATAGAACAGTAAAAAAGTATATCACTGACGGAGTTGCCAAGATTCCAGTTCTCCTCAACTGGGATTATTTCCCTGGGTTTCGCCTCAGGAAATAGTCCTGGCCTTGGGGAACTGGAATCTTGCTAACTCCCTCAATGATATACTTTTACTGTAGAAATCGCTGTGAATGGACTTATCCCCATTGCTATTAGTGAAGTGAGCTAATCCTTGCTTTGAAATTTGTATTGGTATCACTGTGAATGGACTTATCCCCGTTTCGCTGGGTGTCAAGTGAGCTAATCCCTGCTTCGAAATTTACATCAGTATACAGTAAATCACTTTTTATTAGTGAGAACTTTATTTTTATGTAATTATGTGTGATAATTTGCTTGCGAAAATTTCATTCTTGCCTGTATTTTTATTAATATAGATTTTACAGAGCAATAAATGTAACCAGATTTCATGAAAATTTTGTCCCACTTATTGTCCCAAATTCTGTACCTATAATAATAGAAAATAAGGTGTGGCGAAAATTTAGTGATCTACAGTAGCAAAATAAAGTATATCAAATTATCAATGAGGGAGTTGGCAAGATTCCAGTACCCCTCGATCAGGCTTCGGGGCCACCAACGCTGAGATTTTCTAAAATTTGAGACTTCTCAGAAAATTTGAGTTTTTCTCACCAAACTGTGTCACCAAACACATTATTTCTCAAACTCAGACTTATCTTTAGAGTTTTTTCTTAAATCTGAGATTTTTCTCAAATCTGAGATTTTTCTCTAGCATGTGTGCCACCAACGTTTTTTCTGACTGAGCTGAGAAAAAAATCTGAGATTTCTCAGAAAATCTTGAGATTGGTACATAGTAGTCTCAAATAAAATCTCACATAATTATTTTATGGTAAAATGGGGATAAAACGTCCCTATACCTAAAATATTTTTGCTGTGGAGAAAAATTAAAGAAAGAAAAATGTGTAATCGACCAGCAAATAAAGTCTTGATCCGCCCATCTACTTTTTGTAATCCGACACATAACGTCACAATTTTTTGTGTGTTTTTGTTGACAGACGAGCCAAGACTATAAAGTTTGGATATGTTTTTGTGTTATTCTTCTGTAGGGATTATTTTACAGGGACTCGGTGAATACTTATTTCGCAAAGATCGTAATGGAATCCTTTCCTTTGAATGACTCGAAACAGCAATAAAAGATGAAGGAAGTGGAGAATGTGCATTTTCGTGATTATATACACCAAAATATTGCATAAAAAACTAACTGAAAGGTAAATTCAATCATTGATTCAAAAACTTCGTGCATTATAAGAAAAAAGATCGCATATAACAACGAGAATAAGTCTTAGATATTTCTCAAATCTTAGCTTACTTGAGAGGAATCTCAGAAATGTTGGTGGCATGGCGTTTTAGGAAAATCTCAGCTGAGGCTGAAATCTAAGATTTGAGGTTGAGATTTGAGCTGAGATTTTTATATGTTGGTGGCCCCGACGCCAGGACTATTTCCCTCCCCTTCGCCATGGGTATAGTCCTGGCCTCGGGGAACTGCAATCTTACTTTCTCAATGATATATTTTAATTGTATTTAATTTTTATTACCTTGCACCTCTTATTATGTAAGTGATGAGTGGGATTGAGCAGTAATTATGTACACTGTAGTTATACTCTTAATACTTAATATTCATATTCAATATAATTTTCTGGACTCATCAAATTTAGCTCAACTCAACTTTCTAAAAAATAAAGTCCTAAGTCTTAAATTGAAAAATTCCAAGTGAAAACCTATTTAATATATTATTTATTATTTTAAAATTTATTTCCTAGAAGGCTAATTAAAGTATACGGATTTCGATTTTAAAAGATACTTGGCAAGTGCTTTTTATCTTCATTGATTCTACTGATAATCGTTGTTTAAACAGGCTTGACTAAATGCTCCCCAACAACAGTTTACAAGAAAATACCGTACACCAGCAGTACACATACCTTGATTCTCCCTTGACTTAGTTCTTCACTGATTCTCAATCGAGCATCCACAACTTTCTTTACATCACGCTGAATTTTCCTTCCAAAGTCTTTAAACATGGTTGAACCTCCTGACAACACTATGTTCTATTCAAAGAAATAAAAAAAGAAGAAATTTCTAACTTAGTTTCAAAAGGAAATATATCAAAATACCCAATTCACAACTGCATTGTGAATTAATAGAGTCTGGGCCTCAGAAACTGAGAACGAAAACTGAAATTTGTGAATGATAATATCCTTTATATTGATTCAATGTTTTGTCTGTCTAGCTTGTAAATACATGAACAATACTTTTCTTAAGAAACATTGAGGAAATCCTTCCTTATCCATTTGTTCTTATCTCATAAATCAATATTCTGTATTCTAATGTGTGGAGAACAATTTTGTCTACCCAATATATACATGTACAAGATAATGTGAATACCAAATTCATGTACAAAATGAACAGGTACATACAGCACAAATGATTATCCAGTATTAAAAAAACACTCCCATTTTTTTCCTTTAAGAAAATTTACAATCATCTCAAAACTACACTATTTTCTTAAAGAAAAAAAAAAGAGAGACTGCTTTTGCTAATTTTCTAACTGAAACACTAACCTTATACAATCCTCTACGAGTGTCTATGGGACAATGCTGTATAACAGTATCCACCACTTCTGATATAGGTGTGATAAAGTCGGGATTGCAAAACTGCGAAAGGATACCATCATTAAAGGTTATAATACTGATCAGAAATAGTTTTCCTCAAATGTGGACTTTAAAGAAACTATTTTTGCATAATTTCTATGCAATTGTTTCCAGAAACATACTCAATATATATATATCATACCTCAGGATGAAAGAAGATTTCTGGACCCAAAAAGCGTTCGTATCCAACATCAACAGAAAATGGCTGCTTAGAGATATAGTTGAGACTCTCGTATTTCTTCATCCATTTGCCCGGATCTTGGTCATATTTGGCAAATTCTTTAGCAATATCAGGACACACATATGAATATTTTTCCTAATTCAAAGAAAAAAAAAACCCATTAGGGGAGGGGGCAGATTCTGAAACAAAGACTTTCCATTCATGCATTTGACTGACATATAAACTAAATGCCATGAAAGTTTGAGGATTTTAATCTTAATCTAGGTTTTATATGGTTTATTTATTCTTTTCGATTAATTGATCACAACGTAGGATGCACTGACTAAATAACGCTTCTTCTTAAAAAGAAAAATAAGAAAAAAACCCCAAACAGTATTACATGTATCAACAAATTTGACATATACTGGAGGTTATGATACACAGCTTTATTTTCATACACTGAGTTAAATTGTGCTTCTTCTTAAAATAAAAACAGCAACAACAAAAAAAAGTAGTGTCATCAACAAATTTGACATATACTGAGGTTATGATATGCAGCTGTATTTCCAACTGTTTTCATGGCTAAAAAATTCTATAACATTAATTCTGTGGTGAAATCAATCTAAACAAAAAACAGCATGGAAACTGACTCTATTTTAAACACCATAAAAATAAAAAAGGGTAAAATGAATACTTGTATGATGTAAATAAATATTAATCAGTAGTATGCAATTTTGAAATATACAATTCAAAATAGCACACAACCAAATCTGTTACAAAATACAAATACCATGAAAACAACCAAGGGCAAATCCAAACACACCCTGTTAAGTATGCGATTTTAAAATATTTTCCTTACAGAAAGCACTGATATCTTGGATACATACCTTGATAGCTTTGGCAGTTTCTAAGGACTGTTCGGGGGGAATTCCCACTTCCCTTTCTCTCAGCAGTTGTTGAATGAAATAGGTGATGTCTCTCCCAGCAATAGGGATGTGCTTTATACAGCTTCCTATCACATACCCTTCAGCCTGTGGAGCAAGAAAAAATATACCCCATAAATTTGTTGATGAATAGTACATTTAATTCATGTTGCATTTTCCTTTTATTCTCCTTTGTGCTTGAATGGAAAACAGCAGAGATTTCAGCTAAGCAAGTAATAAGTGAACATGAATATAACAAATTTTGTTTAAACATTTGAGTTCCTAATAAAATTGACATACATTTTAAAATGAGGAAAGTAAGAAAATATGTCATCTAAACAAAAAAAATGTTAACTTCCTTGAATACACAATTCTTTGACAAGATGTTATTGTTTTTTAATATAACTGTGATAGATTGTCTAAATTTCTATATATGTTCAATCTCTGAAAATCAAGATGTAACTCAATGCTCACACAAATGTTTGATCTTATTCCCTTTACATGTAGATTTCACACCAAATTAAACTATCTAAAACTTTGTGCAATATATTCTATGATAAAGAAATTGTAAAAGGCAACATGTAATGTTGTAAACTAATTAACATACAACAGGAATGACGTGAGTGACACCATCACCAGAGTCTATCACAGTTCCCGTGAGGGTCCTCTCTCCCACTTGACGTGACGTCCACGATGCAGCCAGCGCCAATACGGCCTGCACGGCGATGTACAAACCAGGAACGTTAAAGGATTCAAACATGATTTCTGCTGTGTACTCGCGGTTCTCTGGCGTGTTCAGTGGTGGTTCAGTCTGAAACAAAGAATTTAACATTACTTAGCCAAGGCACAGTTAATTAATGAACAATTGATATTATGTACAGATGAACTTTGGTATCTCGAATACCATGGATATGTCAAAGTGATTTGGAAGTCCCGACTGCTTATTCCTTAAATATTTTACCCTTGATATCTTGAATCCTTGGATATTTCAAAAATATTTTCTCAGTCCCACTGAGTTCGAGATAATGAGGTTTGAATGTATTACAGTATACAGAGAAGCCTCCTTAATCCGGATGCTTCACCTACCCCACAAAATTTGTGGGGAACAATTTATAGCTATATATCTACCAAGTATGTTTCAGTAATCCGGATTCTTCATCAATCCAGATATTTTGCTCCGGATTAAAGTGTCTGGATTAAAGAGGCTGCACTGTAACTTACATTGAAGCATTTTTAAAGGGGACATTTTAAAAAAATTTTCAAAACTACTTATTGTACAAAAAAACTGCATATAAGATTTCTTGTTTATTTTTGAATTCTTTATTCATAATTTATATTTTTATGCTTATTTTTTCCCTTTCTTACCAACAAAAAGTAATGATCTTCAGGCTCAGATCTTAGATATTTGAAAATTGCCTGCTCTAAGAACCTTTCCATTAAATCCCAGTCTTCTACTATACCATGTCTTATAGGCCACTGAAAGCATAAGAATATCAGTATGAAGTCACATGTATTACACAGGAATTTGTAAACACTCTGCTTATTTGTTGCAATTAAATATCTGGTATACAACATCCTTAGTTTTGTTTGTGAGGAGAGAAATTAATATATTTCAGATGTTCGAAGGTTTTTTTTTCTTTTTTTTTTCCCATTTGGTTTTGCCACATAGCATCTAAAGGTATTTGACAACAGTATTCTGTATTTCTGTCAAGCATAATACAAAACCTTTATAGGCAACAATCTATCAACTGCCATATAAATCATTTATAGAATAATTTTATAATTACATTTTACATTGTAAAATTTAACCTATAATCATAATCTTATATGCCATCAGCTATAAACTTTGTGTTTGCTGATATATGCATGGAAAAAGCATAAACAATTTAGAAAATGGCAATGTCTGTTGTTACATACATGGAATTAGCGTAAATATTCAGAACACCTCAGTGCAATTTGTAAACCATGTATGAATGATTGTCAGAGTAAATGTCAAAATGCATGATGGACAGACAACATCACCTTGCAACTCTTAAGTACCCCCCCCCCCTTTTCTTCCAATATATTATTTTAAGAAATGAAATAGCATAATTTCTGATTATTTTAAACACTTACCTTAACAGCATAACCAGTTGCATTAACAGCTTCATCCCCAATATAAAAATCTAGATCTTCCACACCCTTGACTTGTCGACTTCCCACTGAAGCAGTTTCTTTTACAGCAATGGCTGACGGAATGATGAACTGTGGCTCAGTGTTACCGGCATATCCCATTTTAGTGTACCTGCAGAATTAGAAAGCTATGAATTGTAAATTATGTTAAATGGGGAAAAATTAAAGTAAATTCTTTGATTTTGAACAGCCATGGATGTTTTGGTTTATAGCTGATTTCTTCCCTGCAGGAAATATCTTCCTATCTCTGACCTCCATTAGTGATTACTATGATTCCAGAGCTTAATTTAAATTAAAAGGCGATTTGCCACACATTTCAAAGCATTCAAAAAGTCTCACATGCAAAATTAGTCTCAGCAGAGGTGATTAATAATAAAATCAATCTTGATACAAGTAAAAACTGAAAGTTTCCCAACATAATACTAGTACTGGAACAAGGAAACATGCTTTTATTACTAACATTCACGCCCTACTACATACCCTGTACCACCATCAATGATCACTGCAGGTGTCCCCGTGGGGGAACCTTTAAACCCTGATGACAATGACATGATCACAGAAAAAGTCTAAATCCCCCTGAAATTCGTTCCTGCCACACACACCAGAGACCTCCCTATTTTACAACTTATAGCAGGAAGTATGCGGATATGAGAGCATAAAGCGAGTTTCCTGTAGAACATACATCATAGTCACGTGATTATTAAACAGTCTCTAGTGCCTTAACATATTAGACAGGAAGTTTTTACTTCAATAGCTATTTGAAAAAGACATTTGATTTATTAATGTTCAAAAGGGTACATATCCGCCCACCCCGGTGTGTGTGCACTCCTAATTAATAATTGAAGAAAAGCAAGGAAATCTGATAGCATACCCAGTTCCATTGTCTATGACAACTGCTGGCAGACGACCTGCCATGATTTTTTTGTTTTAAGACAGAATGTAAGACGTTTAAAATGTATTTAGAGAATACGGAAGTGACTCAGCCGGCTATACTCAAGTAAACATGGACGTTCCACTATCAGTGAATCTGCGTGAACAAAGCGCTTAAGACTTGCACGCATCTCTGACCAAGCAAACACATCAGTGATCCAGATTGCTGTACAAAACGAACCCGATAAAATTGATCACGTCTCTTGCAATTTCATATTATATGTATCTGTGCGTGTACCAGCATTCAATGTATAATAATTCACAATTTTGTTTCAACAGAAAAAAATTATTGATATACATATGCACTTAGATATAATAATATTTACATGCAAGATTCATATTGCACCGTATGCACGTCCCCTACAAAATCCATGCATGGTGTTGGGATTCATGAAGGCGACCGGCTTTTTCTAGATACCTAGATTTCTTTCATATCATTCGAATTAAAAGGTTTTTCTTAGAATAATTAATTGTTGGCTTCCATTTCGAGAATAACCTAACCATAGAAAGTGAAAGAAGCGTGCATGGGCGCAGACATTTTGGACACGCTATGTTGAGCGGGGAAGAAAATATCACAGGAAAACTGATTGGTCATTGAAAGAAAATATTTGTTCTGCACTCGGAAATTTGAAAAGAAGTTGATAAAAAATTTAGATGAAGACTTTAACTTATTTGAAAAAAAATATTGGCGTTATAAGTAAACTATTGGGAGGGGGCACTTTGTTTAGAGATTTTGATTTTTGTGCTGAATACAAGAAGTTGAAGACAAGTGTAATTCGAGTGCAACGATAACCTCAATTTATTTCGTGCTGCGAAAGATTTTCATTAATCCTAAGTTCAGTGAATGAATCAGTGACAAGGACTTGTACGGTATGCCATAAAAAGATTAAATTTTGTAATTTTTATCTGGAAGGTAACATTTATTTCAAATAAACGGATACGAAAATGCAGAGAGGAAAATGTTTGTAGGAAACACATTTGGTACATTAATAAGGTGTTCATTTTATATAAATATGAATAAGATGTTCAAATAAAAAATAAATCAAGGAATTTGGTATTTCAAAGGCTCATTTGATAGGGAATTTTACGCTCTTTCAGATGCTGTGACTTATATTTGAGTGTAAGGTCAGGGATATTATGTCTCTAAGCTCAAAGCCGTCCAGAGTGCCTTAGTAACGCATATGCGAAGGGTGTCTGGAAATATTGGACTGTGTACAGATTAAAGCTCGGAGCAGACAAAAACGGTAAGTATCATGTAGGGTGCATGTGGAGCTTGGTGCATGAGATAAGAGATTTGTGTAATGATGTCCGCCATGCTGAGATATTTGAGATAAGTGAGCGTAGCTCTCATATAGGGAGATAGATAGAAGGTGAAGTTTGTACCTTTATATTGACGTTATTTTGGCTACAAGGGTGTTGAAATACGGTTTATCCAATGCGGAAAAGAGTTTTAAAGAGAGTAAAAGACTGAAAACCGCTCGAAAATGGCTGCAAAAATGACTTTTTGGTGTGTTTAATGGAAGTTGTATTACAAGACTGGAATTTGACATTGTGACGTCATAGTGGTCTCTTAGATATACGGGCTGAATGGTAACTAAGAGATATATGGGGAGTTACTTTAAATGGTCATATCTCAGTCAATTTTCAAGGAATTTGGTATTTCAAAGGCTCATTTGATAGGGAATTTTACGCTCTTTCAGATGCTGTGACTTATATTTGAGTGTAAGGTCAGGGATATTATGTCTGTAAGCTCAAAGCCGTCCAGAGTGCCTTAGTAACGCATATGCGAAGGGTGTCTGGAAATATTGGACTGTGTACAGATTAAAGCTCGGAGCAGACAAAAACGGTAAGTATCATGTAGGGTGCATGTGGAGCTTGGTGCATGAGATAAGAGATTTGTGTAATGATGTCCGCCATGCTGAGATATTTGAGATAAGTGAGCGTAGCTCTCATATAGGGAGATAGATAGAAGGTGAAGTTTGTACCTTTATACTGACGTTATTTTGGCTACAAGGGTGTTGAAATACGGTTTATCCAATGCGGAAAAGAGTTTTAAAGAGAGTAAAAGACTGAAAACCGCTCGAAAATGGCTGCAAAAATGACTTTTTGGTGTGTTTAATGGAAGTTGTATTACAAGACTGGAATTTGACATTGTGACGTCATAGTGGTCTCTTAGATATACGGGCTGAATGGTAACTAAGAGATATATGGGGAGTTACTTTAAATGGTCATATCTCAGTCAATTTTCAAGGAATTTGGTATTTCAAAGGCTCATTTGATAGGGAATTTTACGCTCTTTCAGATGCTGTGACTTATATTTGAGTGTAAGGTCAGGGATATTATGTCTGTAAGCTCAAAGCCGTCCAGAGTGCCTTAGTAACGCATATGCGAAGGGTGTCTGGAAATATTGGACTGTGTACAGATTAAAGCTCGGAGCAGACAAAAACGGTAAGTATCATGTAGGGTGCATGTGGAGCTTGGTGCATGAGATAAGAGATTTGTGTAATGATGTCCGCCATGCTGAGATATTTGAGATAAGTGAGCGTAGCTCTCATATAGGGAGATAGATAGAAGGTGAAGTTTGTACCTTTATATTGACGTTATTTTGGCTACAAGGGTGTTGAAATACGGTTTATCCAATGCGGAAAAGAGTTTTAAAGAGAGTAAAAGACTGAAAACCGCTCGAAAATGGCTGCAAAAATGACTTTTTGGTGTGTTTAATGGAAGTTGTATTACAAGACTGGAATTTGACATTGTGACGTCATAGTGGTCTCTTAGATATACGGGCTGAATGGTAACTAAGAGATATATGGGGAGTTACTTTAAATGGTCATATCTCAGTCAATTTTCAAGGAATTTGGTATTTCAAAGGCTCATTTGATAGGGAATTTTACGCTCTTTCAGATGCTGTGACTTATATTTGAGTGTAAGGTCAGGGATATTATGTCTCTAAGCTCAAAGCCGTCCAGAGTGCCTTAGTAACGCATATGCGAAGGGTGTCTGGAAATATTGGACTGTGTACAGATTAAAGCTCGGAGCAGACAAAAACGGTAAGTATCATGTAGGGTGCATGTGGAGCTTGGTGCATGAGATAAGAGATTTGTGTAATGATGTCCGCCATGCTGAGATATTTGAGATAAGTGAGCGTAGCTCTCATATAGGGAGATAGATAGAAGGTGAAGTTTGTACCTTTATATTGACGTTATTTTGGCTACAAGGGTGTTGAAATACGGTTTATCCAATGCGGAAAAGAGTTTTAAAGAGAGTGAAAGACTGAAAACCGCTCGAAAATGGCTGCAAAAATGACTTTTTGGTGTGTTTAATGGAAGTTGTATTACAAGACTGGAATTTGACATTGTGACGTCATAGTGGTCTCTTAGATATACGGGCTGAATGGTAACTAAGAGATATATGGGGAGTTACTTTAAATGGTCATATCTCAGTCAATTTTCAAGGAATTTGGTATTTCAAAGGCTCATTTGATAGGGAATTTTACGCTCTTTCAGATGCTGTGACTTATATTTGAGTGTAAGGTCAGGGATATTATGTCTGTAAGCTCAAAGCCGTCCAGAGTGCCTTAGTAACGCATATGCGAAGGGTGTCTGGAAATATTGGACTGTGTACAGATTAAAGCTCGGAGCAGACAAAAACGGTAAGTATCATGTAGGGTGCATGTGGAGCTTGGTGCATGAGATAAGAGATTTGTGTAATGATGTCCGCCATGCTGAGATATTTGAGATAAGTGAGCGTAGCTCTCATATAGGGAGATAGATAGAAGGTGAAGTTTGTACCTTTATATTGACGTTATTTTGGCTACAAGGGTGTTGAAATACGGTTTATCCAATGCGGAAAAGAGTTTTAAAGAGAGTAAAAGACTGAAAACCGCTCGAAAATGGCTGCAAAAATGACTTTTTGGTGTGTTTAATGGAAGTTGTATTACAAGACTGGAATTTGACATTGTGACGTCATAGTGGTCTCTTAGATATACGGGCTGAATGGTAACTAAGAGATATATGGGGAGTTACTTTAAATGGTCATATCTCAGTCAATTTTCAAGGAATTTGGTATTTCAAAGGCTCATTTGATAGGGAATTTTACGCTCTTTCAGATGCTGTGACTTATATTTGAGTGTAAGGTCAGGGATATTATGTCTGTAAGCTCAAAGCCGTCCAGAGTGCCTTAGTAACGCATATGCGAAGGGTGTCTGGAAATATTGGACTGTGTACAGATTAAAGCTCGGAGCAGACAAAAACGGTAAGTATCATGTAGGGTGCATGTGGAGCTTGGTGCATGAGATAAGAGATTTGTGTAATGATGTCCGCCATGCTGAGATATTTGAGATAAGTGAGCGTAGCTCTCATATAGGGAGATAGATAGAAGGTGAAGTTTGTACCTTTATACTGACGTTATTTTGGCTACAAGGGTGTTGAAATACGGTTTATCCAATGCGGAAAAGAGTTTTAAAGAGAGTAAAAGACTGAAAACCGCTCGAAAATGGCTGCAAAAATGACTTTTTGGTGTGTTTAATGGAAGTTGTATTACAAGACTGGAATTTGACATTGTGACGTCATAGTGGTCTCTTAGATATACGGGCTGAATGGTAACTAAGAGATATATGGGGAGTTACTTTAAATGGTCATATCTCAGTCAATTTTCAAGGAATTTGGTATTTCAAAGGCTCATTTGATAGGGAATTTTACGCTCTTTCAGATGCTGTGACTTATATTTGAGTGTAAGGTCAGGGATATTATGTCTCTAAGCTCAAAGCCGTCCAGAGTGCCTTAGTAACGCATATGCGAAGGGTGTCTGGAAATATTGGACTGTGTACAGATTAAAGCTCGGAGCAGACAAAAACGGTAAGTATCATGTAGGGTGCATGTGGAGCTTGGTGCATGAGATAAGAGATTTGTGTAATGATGTCCGCCATGCTGAGATATTTGAGATAAGTGAGCGTAGCTCTCATATAGGGAGATAGATAGAAGGTGAAGTTTGTACCTTTATATTGACGTTATTTTGGCTACAAGGGTGTTGAAATACGGTTTATCCAATGCGGAAAAGAGTTTTAAAGAGAGTAAAAGACTGAAAACCGCTCGAAAATGGCTGCAAAAATGACTTTTTGGTGTGTTTAATGGAAGTTGTATTACAAGACTGGAATTTGACATTGTGACGTCATAGTGGTCTCTTAGATATACGGGCTGAATGGTAACTAAGAGATATATGGGGAGTTACTTTAAATGGTCATATCTCAGTCAATTTTCAAGGAATTTGGTATTTCAAAGGCTCATTTGATAGGGAATTTTACGCTCTTTCAGATGCTGTGACTTATATTTGAGTGTAAGGTCAGGGATATTATGTCTGTAAGCTCAAAGCCGTCCAGAGTGCCTTAGTAACGCATATGCGAAGGGTGTCTGGAAATATTGGACTGTGTACAGATTAAAGCTCGGAGCAGACAAAAACGGTAAGTATCATGTAGGGTGCATGTGGAGCTTGGTGCATGAGATAAGAGATTTGTGTAATGATGTCCGCCATGCTGAGATATTTGAGATAAGTGAGCGTAGCTCTCATATAGGGAGATAGATAGAAGGTGAAGTTTGTACCTTTATACTGACGTTATTTTGGCTACAAGGGTGTTGAAATACGGTTTATCCAATGCGGAAAAGAGTTTTAAAGAGAGTAAAAGACTGAAAACCGCTCGAAAATGGCTGCAAAAATGACTTTTTGGTGTGTTTAATGGAAGTTGTATTACAAGACTGGAATTTGACATTGTGACGTCATAGTGGTCTCTTAGATATACGGGCTGAATGGTAACTAAGAGATATATGGGGAGTTACTTTAAATGGTCATATCTCAGTCAATTTTCAAGGAATTTGGTATTTCAAAGGCTCATTTGATAGGGAATTTTACGCTCTTTCAGATGCTGTGACTTATATTTGAGTGTAAGGTCAGGGATATTATGTCTGTAAGCTCAAAGCCGTCCAGAGTGCCTTAGTAACGCATATGCGAAGGGTGTCTGGAAATATTGGACTGTGTACAGATTAAAGCTCGGAGCAGACAAAAACGGTAAGTATCATGTAGGGTGCATGTGGAGCTTGGTGCATGAGATAAGAGATTTGTGTAATGATGTCCGCCATGCTGAGATATTTGAGATAAGTGAGCGTAGCTCTCATATAGGGAGATAGATAGAAGGTGAAGTTTGTACCTTTATACTGACGTTATTTTGGCTACAAGGGTGTTGAAATACGGTTTATCCAATGCGGAAAAGAGTTTTAAAGAGAGTAAAAGACTGAAAACCGCTCGAAAATGGCTGCAAAAATGACTTTTTGGTGTGTTTAATGGAAGTTGTATTACAAGACTGGAATTTGACATTGTGACGTCATAGTGGTCTCTTAGATATACGGGCTGAATGGTAACTAAGAGATATATGGGGAGTTACTTTAAATGGTCATATCTCAGTCAATTTTCAAGGAATTTGGTATTTCAAAGGCTCATTTGATAGGGAATTTTACGCTCTTTCAGATGCTGTGACTTATATTTGAGTGTAAGGTCAGGGATATTATGTCTCTAAGCTCAAAGCCGTCCAGAGTGCCTTAGTAACGCATATGCGAAGGGTGTCTGGAAATATTGGACTGTGTACAGATTAAAGCTCGGAGCAGACAAAAACGGTAAGTATCATGTAGGGTGCATGTGGAGCTTGGTGCATGAGATAAGAGATTTGTGTAATGATGTCCGCCATGCTGAGATATTTGAGATAAGTGAGCGTAGCTCTCATATAGGGAGATAGATAGAAGGTGAAGTTTGTACCTTTATATTGACGTTATTTTGGCTACAAGGGTGTTGAAATACGGTTTATCCAATGCGGAAAAGAGTTTTAAAGAGAGTAAAAGACTGAAAACCGCTCGAAAATGGCTGCAAAAATGACTTTTTGGTGTGTTTAATGGAAGTTGTATTACAAGACTGGAATTTGACATTGTGACGTCATAGTGGTCTCTTAGATATACGGGCTGAATGGTAACTAAGAGATATATGGGGAGTTACTTTAAATGGTCATATCTCAGTCAATTTTCAAGGAATTTGGTATTTCAAAGGCTCATTTGATAGGGAATTTTACGCTCTTTCAGATGCTGTGACTTATATTTGAGTGTAAGGTCAGGGATATTATGTCTGTAAGCTCAAAGCCGTCCAGAGTGCCTTAGTAACGCATATGCGAAGGGTGTCTGGAAATATTGGACTGTGTACAGATTAAAGCTCGGAGCAGACAAAAACGGTAAGTATCATGTAGGGTGCATGTGGAGCTTGGTGCATGAGATAAGAGATTTGTGTAATGATGTCCGCCATGCTGAGATATTTGAGATAAGTGAGCGTAGCTCTCATATAGGGAGATAGATAGAAGGTGAAGTTTGTACCTTTATATTGACGTTATTTTGGCTACAAGGGTGTTGAAATACGGTTTATCCAATGCGGAAAAGAGTTTTAAAGAGAGTAAAAGACTGAAAACCGCTCGAAAATGGCTGCAAAAATGACTTTTTGGTGTGTTTAATGGAAGTTGTATTACAAGACTGGAATTTGACATTGTGACGTCATAGTGGTCTCTTAGATATACGGGCTGAATGGTAACTAAGAGATATATGGGGAGTTACTTTAAATGGTCATATCTCAGTCAATTTTCAAGGAATTTGGTATTTCAAAGGCTCATTTGATAGGGAATTTTACGCTCTTTCAGATGCTGTGACTTATATTTGAGTGTAAGGTCAGGGATATTATGTCTCTAAGCTCAAAGCCGTCCAGAGTGCCTTAGTAACGCATATGCGAAGGGTGTCTGGAAATATTGGACTGTGTACAGATTAAAGCTCGGAGCAGACAAAAACGGTAAGTATCATGTAGGGTGCATGTGGAGCTTGGTGCATGAGATAAGAGATTTGTGTAATGATGTCCGCCATGCTGAGATATTTGAGATAAGTGAGCGTAGCTCTCATATAGGGAGATAGATAGAAGGTGAAGTTTGTACCTTTATATTGACGTTATTTTGGCTACAAGGGTGTTGAAATACGGTTTATCCAATGCGGAAAAGAGTTTTAAAGAGAGTAAAAGACTGAAAACCGCTCGAAAATGGCTGCAAAAATGACTTTTTGGTGTGTTTAATGGAAGTTGTATTACAAGACTGGAATTTGACATTGTGACGTCATAGTGGTCTCTTAGATATACGGGCTGAATGGTAACTAAGAGATATATGGGGAGTTACTTTAAATGGTCATATCTCAGTCAATTTTCAAGGAATTTGGTATTTCAAAGGCTCATTTGATAGGGAATTTTACGCTCTTTCAGATGCTGTGACTTATATTTGAGTGTAAGGTCAGGGATATTATGTCTGTAAGCTCAAAGCCGTCCAGAGTGCCTTAGTAACGCATATGCGAAGGGTGTCTGGAAATATTGGACTGTGTACAGATTAAAGCTCGGAGCAGACAAAAACGGTAAGTATCATGTAGGGTGCATGTGGAGCTTGGTGCATGAGATAAGAGATTTGTGTAATGATGTCCGCCATGCTGAGATATTTGAGATAAGTGAGCGTAGCTCTCATATAGGGAGATAGATAGAAGGTGAAGTTTGTACCTTTATATTGACGTTATTTTGGCTACAAGGGTGTTGAAATACGGTTTATCCAATGCGGAAAAGAGTTTTAAAGAGAGTAAAAGACTGAAAACCGCTCGAAAATGGCTGCAAAAATGACTTTTTGGTGTGTTTAATGGAAGTTGTATTACAAGACTGGAATTTGACATTGTGACGTCATAGTGGTCTCTTAGATATACGGGCTGAATGGTAACTAAGAGATATATGGGGAGTTACTTTAAATGGTCATATCTCAGTCAATTTTCAAGGAATTTGGTATTTCAAAGGCTCATTTGATAGGGAATTTTACGCTCTTTCAGATGCTGTGACTTATATTTGAGTGTAAGGTCAGGGATATTATGTCTGTAAGCTCAAAGCCGTCCAGAGTGCCTTAGTAACGCATATGCGAAGGGTGTCTGGAAATATTGGACTGTGTACAGATTAAAGCTCGGAGCAGACAAAAACGGTAAGTATCATGTAGGGTGCATGTGGAGCTTGGTGCATGAGATAAGAGATTTGTGTAATGATGTCCGCCATGCTGAGATATTTGAGATAAGTGAGCGTAGCTCTCATATAGGGAGATAGATAGAAGGTGAAGTTTGTACCTTTATATTGACGTTATTTTGGCTACAAGGGTGTTGAAATACGGTTTATCCAATGCGGAAAAGAGTTTTAAAGAGAGTAAAAGACTGAAAACCGCTCGAAAATGGCTGCAAAAATGACTTTTTGGTGTGTTTAATGGAAGTTGTATTACAAGACTGGAATTTGACATTGTGACGTCATAGTGGTCTCTTAGATATACGGGCTGAATGGTAACTAAGAGATATATGGGGAGTTACTTTAAATGGTCATATCTCAGTCAATTTTCAAGGAATTTGGTATTTCAAAGGCTCATTTGATAGGGAATTTTACGCTCTTTCAGATGCTGTGACTTATATTTGAGTGTAAGGTCAGGGATATTATGTCTGTAAGCTCAAAGCCGTCCAGAGTGCCTTAGTAACGCATATGCGAAGGGTGTCTGGAAATATTGGACTGTGTACAGATTAAAGCTCGGAGCAGACAAAAACGGTAAGTATCATGTAGGGTGCATGTGGAGCTTGGTGCATGAGATAAGAGATTTGTGTAATGATGTCCGCCATGCTGAGATATTTGAGATAAGTGAGCGTAGCTCTCATATAGGGAGATAGATAGAAGGTGAAGTTTGTACCTTTATATTGACGTTATTTTGGCTACAAGGGTGTTGAAATACGGTTTATCCAATGCGGAAAAGAGTTTTAAAGAGAGTAAAAGACTGAAAACCGCTCGAAAATGGCTGCAAAAATGACTTTTTGGTGTGTTTAATGGAAGTTGTATTACAAGACTGGAATTTGACATTGTGACGTCATAGTGGTCTCTTAGATATACGGGCTGAATGGTAACTAAGAGATATATGGGGAGTTACTTTAAATGGTCATATCTCAGTCAATTTTCAAGGAATTTGGTATTTCAAAGGCTCATTTGATAGGGAATTTTACGCTCTTTCAGATGCTGTGACTTATATTTGAGTGTAAGGTCAGGGATATTATGTCTGTAAGCTCAAAGCCGTCCAGAGTGCCTTAGTAACGCATATGCGAAGGGTGTCTGGAAATATTGGACTGTGTACAGATTAAAGCTCGGAGCAGACAAAAACGGTAAGTATCATGTAGGGTGCATGTGGAGCTTGGTGCATGAGATAAGAGATTTGTGTAATGATGTCCGCCATGCTGAGATATTTGAGATAAGTGAGCGTAGCTCTCATATAGGGAGATAGATAGAAGGTGAAGTTTGTACCTTTATATTGACGTTATTTTGGCTACAAGGGTGTTGAAATACGGTTTATCCAATGCGGAAAAGAGTTTTAAAGAGAGTAAAAGACTGAAAACCGCTCGAAAATGGCTGCAAAAATGACTTTTTGGTGTGTTTAATGGAAGTTGTATTACAAGACTGGAATTTGACATTGTGACGTCATAGTGGTCTCTTAGATATACGGGCTGAATGGTAACTAAGAGATATATGGGGAGTTACTTTAAATGGTCATATCTCAGTCAATTTTCAAGGAATTTGGTATTTCAAAGGCTCATTTGATAGGGAATTTTACGCTCTTTCAGATGCTGTGACTTATATTTGAGTGTAAGGTCAGGGATATTATGTCTGTAAGCTCAAAGCCGTCCAGAGTGCCTTAGTAACGCATATGCGAAGGGTGTCTGGAAATATTGGACTGTGTACAGATTAAAGCTCGGAGCAGACAAAAACGGTAAGTATCATGTAGGGTGCATGTGGAGCTTGGTGCATGAGATAAGAGATTTGTGTAATGATGTCCGCCATGCTGAGATATTTGAGATAAGTGAGCGTAGCTCTCATATAGGGAGATAGATAGAAGGTGAAGTTTGTACCTTTATATTGACGTTATTTTGGCTACAAGGGTGTTGAAATACGGTTTATCCAATGCGGAAAAGAGTTTTAAAGAGAGTAAAAGACTGAAAACCGCTCGAAAATGGCTGCAAAAATGACTTTTTGGTGTGTTTAATGGAAGTTGTATTACAAGACTGGAATTTGACATTGTGACGTCATAGTGGTCTCTTAGATATACGGGCTGAATGGTAACTAAGAGATATATGGGGAGTTACTTTAAATGGTCATATCTCAGTCAATTTTCAAGGAATTTGGTATTTCAAAGGCTCATTTGATAGGGAATTTTACGCTCTTTCAGATGCTGTGACTTATATTTGAGTGTAAGGTCAGGGATATTATGTCTGTAAGCTCAAAGCCGTCCAGAGTGCCTTAGTAACGCATATGCGAAGGGTGTCTGGAAATATTGGACTGTGTACAGATTAAAGCTCGGAGCAGACAAAAACGGTAAGTATCATGTAGGGTGCATGTGGAGCTTGGTGCATGAGATAAGAGATTTGTGTAATGATGTCCGCCATGCTGAGATATTTGAGATAAGTGAGCGTAGCTCTCATATAGGGAGATAGATAGAAGGTGAAGTTTGTACCTTTATATTGACGTTATTTTGGCTACAAGGGTGTTGAAATACGGTTTATCCAATGCGGAAAAGAGTTTTAAAGAGAGTAAAAGACTGAAAACCGCTCGAAAATGGCTGCAAAAATGACTTTTTGGTGTGTTTAATGGAAGTTGTATTACAAGACTGGAATTTGACATTGTGACGTCATAGTGGTCTCTTAGATATACGGGCTGAATGGTAACTAAGAGATATATGGGGAGTTACTTTAAATGGTCATATCTCAGTCAATTTTCAAGGAATTTGGTATTTCAAAGGCTCATTTGATAGGGAATTTTACGCTCTTTCAGATGCAGTGACTTATATTTGAGTGTAAGGTCAGGGATATTATGTCTGTAAGCTCAAAGCCGTCCAGAGTGCCTTAGTAACGCATATGCGAAGGGTGTCTGGAAATATTGGACTGTGTACAGATTAAAGCTCGGAGCAGACAAAAACGGTAAGTATCATGTAGGGTGCATGTGGAGCTTGGTGCATGAGATAAGAGATTTGTGTAATGATGTCCGCCATGCTGAGATATTTGAGATAAGTGAGCGTAGCTCTCATATAGGGAGATAGATAGAAGGTGAAGTTTGTACCTTTATATTGACGTTATTTTGGCTACAAGGGTGTTGAAATACGGTTTATCCAATGCGGAAAAGAGTTTTAAAGAGAGTAAAAGACTGAAAACCGCTCGAAAATGGCTGCAAAAATGACTTTTTGGTGTGTTTAATGGAAGTTGTATTACAAGAATGGAATTTGACATTGTGACGTCATAGTGGTCTCTTAGATATACGGGCTGAATGGTAACTAAGAGATATATGGGGAGTTACTTTAAATGGTCATATCTCAGTCAATTTTCAAGGAATTTGGTATTTCAAAGGCTCATTTGATAGGGAATTTTACGCTCTTTCAGATGCTGTGACTTATATTTGAGTGTAAGGTCAGGGATATTATGTCTGTAAGCTCAAAGCCGTCCAGAGTGCCTTAGTAACGCATATGCGAAGGGTGTCTGGAAATATTGGACTGTGTACAGATTAAAGCTCGGAGCAGACAAAAACGGTAAGTATCATGTAGGGTGCATGTGGAGCTTGGTGCATGAGAGAAGAGATTTATGTAATGATGTCCGCCATGCTGAGATATTTGAGATAAGTGAGCGTAGCTCTCATATAGGGAGATAGATAGAAGGTGAAGTTTGTACCTTTATATTGACGTTATTTTGGCTACAAGGGTGTTGAAATACGGTTTATCCAATGCGGAAAAGAGTTTTAAAGAGAGTAAAAGACTGAAAACCGCTCGAAAATGGCTGCAAAAATGACTTTTTGGTGTGTTTAATGGAAGTTGTATTACAAGACTGGAATTTGACATTGTGACGTCATAGTGGTCTCTTAGATATACGGGCTGAATGGTAACTAAGAGATATATGGGGAGTTACTTTAAATGGTCATATCTCAGTCAATTTTCAAGGAATTTGGTATTTCAAAGGCTCATTTGATAGGGAATTTTACGCTCTTTCAGATGCTGTGACTTATATTTGAGTGTAAGGTCAGGGATATTATGTCTGTAAGCTCAAAGCCGTCCAGAGTGCCTTAGTAACGCATATGCGAAGGGTGTCTGGAAATATTGGACTGTGTACAGATTAAAGCTCGGAGCAGACAAAAACGGTAAGTATCATGTAGGGTGCATGTGGAGCTTGGTGCATGAGATAAGAGATTTGTGTAATGATGTCCGCCATGCTGAGATATTTGAGATAAGTGAGCGTAGCTCTCATATAGGGAGATAGATAGAAGGTGAAGTTTGTACCTTTATATTGACGTTATTTTGGCTACAAGGGTGTTGAAATACGGTTTATCCAATGCGGAAAAGAGTTTTAAAGAGAGTAAAAGACTGAAAACCGCTCGAAAATGGCTGCAAAAATGACTTTTTGGTGTGTTTAATGGAAGTTGTATTACAAGACTGGAATTTGACATTGTGACGTCATAGTGGTCTCTTAGATATACGGGCTGAATGGTAACTAAGAGATATATGGGGAGTTACTTTAAATGGTCATATCTCAGTCAATTTTCAAGGAATTTGGTATTTCAAAGGCTCATTTGATAGGGAATTTTACGCTCTTTCAGATGCTGTGACTTATATTTGAGTGTAAGGTCAGGGATATTATGTCTGTAAGCTCAAAGCCGTCCAGAGTGCCTTAGTAACGCATATGCGAAGGGTGTCTGGAAATATTGGACTGTGTACAGATTAAAGCTCGGAGCAGACAAAAACGGTAAGTATCATGTAGGGTGCATGTGGAGCTTGGTGCATGAGATAAGAGATTTGTGTAATGATGTCCGCCATGCTGAGATATTTGAGATAAGTGAGCGTAGCTCTCATATAGGGAGATAGATAGAAGGTGAAGTTTGTACCTTTATATTGACGTTATTTTGGCTACAAGGGTGTTGAAATACGGTTTATCCAATGCGGAAAAGAGTTTTAAAGAGAGTAAAAGACTGAAAACCGCTCGAAAATGGCTGCAAAAATGACTTTTTGGTGTGTTTAATGGAAGTTGTATTACAAGACTGGAATTTGACATTGTGACGTCATAGTGGTCTCTTAGATATACGGGCTGAATGGTAACTAAGAGATATATGGGGAGTTACTTTAAATGGTCATATCTCAGTCAATTTTCAAGGAATTTGGTATTTCAAAGGCTCATTTGATAGGGAATTTTACGCTCTTTCAGATGCTGTGACTTATATTTGAGTGTAAGGTCAGGGATATTATGTCTGTAAGCTCAAAGCCGTCCAGAGTGCCTTAGTAACGCATATGCGAAGGGTGTCTGGAAATATTGGACTGTGTACAGATTAAAGCTCGGAGCAGACAAAAACGGTAAGTATCATGTAGGGTGCATGTGGAGCTTGGTGCATGAGATAAGAGATTTGTGTAATGATGTCCGCCATGCTGAGATATTTGAGATAAGTGAGCGTAGCTCTCATATAGGGAGATAGATAGAAGGTGAAGTTTGTACCTTTATATTGACGTTATTTTGGCTACAAGGGTGTTGAAATACGGTTTATCCAATGCGGAAAAGAGTTTTAAAGAGAGTAAAAGACTGAAAACCGCTCGAAAATGGCTGCAAAAATGACTTTTTGGTGTGTTTAATGGAAGTTGTATTACAAGACTGGAATTTGACATTGTGACGTCATAGTGGTCTCTTAGATATACGGGCTGAATGGTAACTAAGAGATATATGGGGAGTTACTTTAAATGGTCATATCTCAGTCAATTTTCAAGGAATTTGGTATTTCAAAGGCTCATTTGATAGGGAATTTTACGCTCTTTCAGATGCTGTGACTTATATTTGAGTGTAAGGTCAGGGATATTATGTCTCTAAGCTCAAAGCCGTCCAGAGTGCCTTAGTAACGCATATGCGAAGGGTGTCTGGAAATATTGGACTGTGTACAGATTAAAGCTCGGAGCAGACAAAAACGGTAAGTATCATGTAGGGTGCATGTGGAGCTTGGTGCATGAGATAAGAGATTTGTGTAATGATGTCCGCCATGCTGAGATATTTGAGATAAGTGAGCGTAGCTCTCATATAGGGAGATAGATAGAAGGTGAAGTTTGTACCTTTATATTGACGTTATTTTGGCTACAAGGGTGTTGAAATACGGTTTATCCAATGCGGAAAAGAGTTTTAAAGAGAGTAAAAGACTGAAAACCGCTCGAAAATGGCTGCAAAAATGACTTTTTGGTGTGTTTAATGGAAGTTGTATTACAAGAATGGAATTTGACATTGTGACGTCATAGTGGTCTCTTAGATATACGGGCTGAATGGTAACTAAGAGATATATGGGGAATTACTTTAAATGGTCATATCTCAGTCAATTTTCAAGGAATTTGGTATTTCAAAGGCTCATTTGATAGGGAATTTTACGCTCTTTCAGATGCTGTGACTTATATTTGAGTGTAAGGTCAGGGATATTATGTCTGTAAGCTCAAAGCCGTCCAGAGTGCCTTAGTAACGCATATGCGAAGGGTGTCTGGAAATATTGGACTGTGTACAGATTAAAGCTCGGAGCAGACAAAAACGGTAAGTATCATGTAGGGTGCATGTGGAGCTTGGTGCATGAGATAAGAGATTTGTGTAATGATGTCCGCCATGCTGAGATATTTGAGATAAGTGAGCGTAGCTCTCATATAGGGAGATAGATAGAAGGTGAAGTTTGTACCTTTATATTGACGTTATTTTGGCTACAAGGGTGTTGAAATACGGTTTATCCAATGCGGAAAAGAGTTTTAAAGAGAGTAAAAGACTGAAAACCGCTCGAAAATGGCTGCAAAAATGACTTTTTGGTGTGTTTAATGGAAGTTGTATTACAAGAATGGAATTTGACATTGTGACGTCATAGTGGTCTCTTAGATATACGGGCTGAATGGTAACTAAGAGATATATGGGGAGTTACTTTAAATGGTCATATCTCAGTCAATTTTCAAGGAATTTGGTATTTCAAAGGCTCATTTGATAGGGAATTTTACGCTCTTTCAGATGCTGTGACTTATATTTGAGTGTAAGGTCAGGGATATTATGTCTGTAAGCTCAAAGCCGTCCAGAGTGCCTTAGTAACGCATATGCGAAGGGTGTCTGGAAATATTGGACTGTGTACAGATTAAAGCTCGGAGCAGACAAAAACGGTAAGTATCATGTAGGGTGCATGTGGAGCTTGGTGCATGAGATAAGAGATTTGTGTAATGATGTCCGCCATGCTGAGATATTTGAGATAAGTGAGCGTAGCTCTCATATAGGGAGATAGATAGAAGGTGAAGTTTGTACCTTTATATTGACGTTATTTTGGCTACAAGGGTGTTGAAATACGGTTTATCCAATGCGGAAAAGAGTTTTAAAGAGAGTAAAAGACTGAAAACCGCTCGAAAATGGCTGCAAAAATGACTTTTTGGTGTGTTTAATGGAAGTTGTATTACAAGAATGGAATTTGACATTGTGACGTCATAGTGGTCTCTTAGATATACGGGCTGAATGGTAACTAAGAGATATATGGGGAGTTACTTTAAATGGTCATATCTCAGTCAATTTTCAAGGAATTTGGTATTTCAAAGGCTCATTTGATAGGGAATTTTACGCTCTTTCAGATGCTGTGACTTATATTTGAGTGTAAGGTCAGGGATATTATGTCTGTAAGCTCAAAGCCGTCCAGAGTGCCTTAGTAACGCATATGCGAAGGGTGTCTGGAAATATTGGACTGTGTACAGATTAAAGCTCGGAGCAGACAAAAACGGTAAGTATCATGTAGGGTGCATGTGGAGCTTGGTGCATGAGATAAGAGATTTGTGTAATGATGTCCGCCATGCTGAGATATTTGAGATAAGTGAGCGTAGCTCTCATATAGGGAGATAGATAGAAGGTGAAGTTTGTACCTTTTTATTGACGTTATTTTGGCTACAAGGGTGTTGAAATACGGTTTATCCAATGCGGAAAAGAGTTTTAAAGAGAGTAAAAGACTGAAAACCGCTCGAAAATGGCTGCAAAAATGACTTTTTGGTGTGTTTAATGGAAGTTGTATTACAAGAATGGAATTTGACATTGTGACGTCATAGTGGTCTCTTAGATATACGGGCTGAATGGTAACTAAGAGATATATGGGGAGTTACTTTAAATGGTCATATCTCAGTCAATTTTCAAGGAATTTGGTATTTCAAAGGCTCATTTGATAGGGAATTTTACGCTCTTTCAGATGCTGTGACTTATATTTGAGTGTAAGGTCAGGGATATTATGTCTGTAAGCTCAAAGCCGTCCAGAGTGCCTTAGTAACGCATATGCGAAGGGTGTCTGGAAATATTGGACTGTGTACAGATTAAAGCTCGGAGCAGACAAAAACGGTAAGTATCATGTAGGGTGCATGTGGAGCTTGGTGCATGAGATAAGAGATTTGTGTAATGATGTCCGCCATGCTGAGATATTTGAGATAAGTGAGCGTAGCTCTCATATAGGGAGATAGATAGAAGGTGAAGTTTGTACCTTTATATTGACGTTATTTTGGCTACAAGGGTGTTGAAATACGGTTTATCCAATGCGGAAAAGAGTTTTAAAGAGAGTAAAAGACTGAAAACCGCTCGAAAATGGCTGCAAAAATGACTTTTTGGTGTGTTTAATGGAAGTTGTATTACAAGAATGGAATTTGACATTGTGACGTCATAGTGGTCTCTTAGATATACGGGCTGAATGGTAACTAAGAGATATATGGGGAGTTACTTTAAATGGTCATATCTCAGTCAATTTTCAAGGAATTTGGTATTTCAAAGGCTCATTTGATAGGGAATTTTACGCTCTTTCAGATGCTGTGACTTATATTTGAGTGTAAGGTCAGGGATATTATGTCTGTAAGCTCAAAGCCGTCCAGAGTGTCTTAGTAACGCATATGCGAAGGGTGTCTGGAAATATTGGACTGTGTACAGATTAAAGCTCGGAGCAGACAAAAACGGTAAGTATCATGTAGGGTGCATGTGGAGCTTGGTGCATGAGATAAGAGATTTGTGTAATGATGTCCGCCATGCTGAGATATTTGAGATAAGTGAGCGTAGCTCTCATATAGGGAGATAGATAGAAGGTGAAGTTTGTACCTTTTTATTGACGTTATTTTGGCTACAAGGGTGTTGAAATACGGTTTATCCAATGCGGAAAAGAGTTTTAAAGAGAGTAAAAGACTGAAAACCGCTCGAAAATGGCTGCAAAAATGACTTTTTGGTGTGTTTAATGGAAGTTGTATTACAAGACTGGAATTTGACATTGTGACGTCATAGTGGTCTCTTAGATATACGGGCTGAATGGTAACTAAGAGATATATGGGGAGTTACTTTAAATGGTCATATCTCAGTCAATTTTCAAGGAATTTGGTATTTCAAAGGCTCATTTGATAGGGAATTTTACGCTCTTTCAGATGCTGTGACTTATATTTGAGTGTAAGGTCAGGGATATTATGTCTGTAAGCTCAAAGCCGTCCAGAGTGCCTTAGTAACGCATATGCGAAGGGTGTCTGGAAATATTGGACTGTGTACAGATTAAAGCTCGGAGCAGACAAAAACGGTAAGTATCATGTAGGGTGCATGTGGAGCTTGGTGCATGAGATAAGAGATTTGTGTAATGATGTCCGCCATGCTGAGATATTTGAGATAAGTGAGCGTAGCTCTCATATAGGGAGATAGATAGAAGGTGAAGTTTGTACCTTTATATTGACGTTATTTTGGCTACAAGGGTGTTGAAATACGGTTTATCCAATGCGGAAAAGAGTTTTAAAGAGAGTAAAAGACTGAAAACCGCTCGAAAATGGCTGCAAAAATGACTTTTTGGTGTGTTTAATGGAAGTTGTATTACAAGAATGGAATTTGACATTGTGACGTCATAGTGGTCTCTTAGATATACGGGCTGAATGGTAACTAAGAGATATATGGGGAGTTACTTTAAATGGTCATATCTCAGTCAATTTTCAAGGAATTTGGTATTTCAAAGGCTCATTTGATAGGGAATTTTACGCTCTTTCAGATGCAGTGACTTATATTTGAGTGTAAGGTCAGGGATATTATGTCTGTAAGCTCAAAGCCGTCCAGAGTGCCTTAGTAACGCATATGCGAAGGGTGTCTGGAAATATTGGACTGTGTACAGATTAAAGCTCGGAGCAGACAAAAACGGTAAGTATCATGTAGGGTGCATGTGGAGCTTGGTGCATGAGATAAGAGATTTGTGTAATGATGTCCGCCATGCTGAGATATTTGAGATAAGTGAGCGTAGCTCTCATATAGGGAGATAGATAGAAGGTGAAGTTTGTACCTTTATATTGACGTTATTTTGGCTACAAGGGTGTTGAAATACGGTTTATCCAATGCGGAAAAGAGTTTTAAAGAGAGTAAAAGACTGAAAACCGCTCGAAAATGGCTGCAAAAATGACTTTTTGGTGTGTTTAATGGAAGTTGTATTACAAGAATGGAATTTGACATTGTGACGTCATAGTGGTCTCTTAGATATACGGGCTGAATGGTAACTAAGAGATATATGGGGAGTTACTTTAAATGGTCATATCTCAGTCAATTTTCAAGGAATTTGGTATTTCAAAGGCTCATTTGATAGGGAATTTTACGCTCTTTCAGATGCTGTGACTTATATTTGAGTGTAAGGTCAGGGATATTATGTCTGTAAGCTCAAAGCCGTCCAGAGTGCCTTAGTAACGCATATGCGAAGGGTGTCTGGAAGTATTGGACTGTGTACAGATTAAAGCTCGGAGCAGACAAAAACGGTAAGTATCATGTAGGGTGCATGTGGAGCTTGGTGCATGAGATAAGAGATTTGTGTAATGATGTCCGCCATGCTGAGATATTTGAGATAAGTGAGCGTAGCTCTCATATAGGGAGATAGATAGAAGGTGAAGTTTGTACCTTTATATTGACGTTATTTTGGCTACAAGGGTGTTGAAATACGGTTTATCCAATGCGGAAAAGAGTTTTAAAGAGAGTAAAAGACTGAAAACCGCTCGAAAATGGCTGCAAAAATGACTTTTTGGTGTGTTTAATGGAAGTTGTATTACAAGAATGGAATTTGACATTGTGACGTCATAGTGGTCTCTTAGATATACGGGCTGAATGGTAACTAAGAGATATATGGGGAGTTACTTTAAATGGTCATATCTCAGTCAATTTTCAAGGAATTTGGTATTTCAAAGGCTCATTTGATAGGGAATTTTACGCTCTTTCAGATGCTGTGACTTATATTTGAGTGTAAGGTCAGGGATATTATGTCTGTAAGCTCAAAGCCGTCCAGAGTGCCTTAGTAACGCATATGCGAAGGGTGTCTGGAAATATTGGACTGTGTACAGATTAAAGCTCGGAGCAGACAAAAACGGTAAGTATCATGTAGGGTGCATGTGGAGCTTGGTGCATGAGATAAGAGATTTGTGTAATGATGTCCGCCATGCTGAGATATTTGAGATAAGTGAGCGTAGCTCTCATATAGGGAGATAGATAGAAGGTGAAGTTTGTACCTTTATATTGACGTTATTTCGGCTACAAGGGTGTTGAAATACGGTTTATCCAATGCGGAAAAGAGTTTTAAAGAGAGTAAAAGACTGAAAACCGCTCGAAAATGGCTGCAAAAATGACTTTTTGGTGTGTTTAATGGAAGTTGTATTACAAGAATGGAATTTGACATTGTGACGTCATAGTGGTCTCTTAGATATACGGGCTGAATGGTAACTAAGAGATATATGGGGAGTTACTTTAAATGGTCATATCTCAGTCAATTTTCAAGGAATTTGGTATTTCAAAGGCTCATTTGATAGGGAATTTTACGCTCTTTCAGATGCTGTGACTTATATTTGAGTGTAAGGTCAGGGATATTATGTCTGTAAGCTCAAAGCCGTCCAGAGTGCCTTAGTAACGCATATGCGAAGGGTGTCTGGAAATATTGGACTGTGTACAGATTAAAGCTCGGAGCAGACAAAAACGGTAAGTATCATGTAGGGTGCATGTGGAGCTTGGTGCATGAGATAAGAGATTTGTGTAATGATGTCCGCCATGCTGAGATATTTGAGATAAGTGAGCGTAGCTCTCATATAGGGAGATAGATAGAAGGTGAAGTTTGTACCTTTATATTGACGTTATTTCGGCTACAAGGGTGTTGAAATACGGTTTATCCAATGCGGAAAAGAGTTTTAAAGAGAGTAAAAGACTGAAAACCGCTCGAAAATGGCTGCAAAAATGACTTTTTGGTGTGTTTAATGGAAGTTGTATTACAAGAATGGAATTTGACATTGTGACGTCATAGTGGTCTCTTAGATATACGGGCTGAATGGTAACTAAGAGATATATGGGGAGTTACTTTAAATGGTCATATCTCAGTCAATTTTCAAGGAATTTGGTATTTCAAAGGCTCATTTGATAGGGAATTTTACGCTCTTTCAGATGCTGTGACTTATATTTGAGTGTAAGGTCAGGGATATTATGTCTCTAAGCTCAAAGCCGTCCAGAGTGCCTTAGTAACGCATATGCGAAGGGTGTCTGGAAATATTGGACTGTGTACAGATTAAAGCTCGGAGCAGACAAAAACGGTAAGTATCATGTAGGGTGCATGTGGAGCTTGGTGCATGAGATAAGAGATTTGTGTAATGATGTCCGCCATGCTGAGATATTTGAGATAAGTGAGCGTAGCTCTCATATAGGGAGATAGATAGAAGGTGAAGTTTGTACCTTTATATTGACGTTATTTTGGCTACAAGGGTGTTGAAATACGGTTTATCCAATGCGGAAAAGAGTTTTAAAGAGAGTAAAAGACTGAAAACCGCTCGAAAATGGCTGCAAAAATGACTTTTTGGTGTGTTTAATGGAAGTTGTATTACAAGAATGGAATTTGACATTGTGACGTCATAGTGGTCTCTTAGATATACGGGCTGAATGGTAACTAAGAGATATATGGGGAGTTACTTTAAATGGTCATATCTCAGTCAATTTTCAAGGAATTTGGTATTTCAAAGGCTCATTTGATAGGGAATTTTACGCTCTTTCAGATGCTGTGACTTATATTTGAGTGTAAGGTCAGGGATATTATGTCTGTAAGCTCAAAGCCGTCCAGAGTGCCTTAGTAACGCATATGCGAAGGGTGTCTGGAAATATTGGACTGTGTACAGATTAAAGCT
This sequence comes from Saccostrea echinata, assembly GCF_033153115.1. Lineage (NCBI taxonomy): Eukaryota > Metazoa > Mollusca > Bivalvia > Ostreida > Ostreidae > Saccostrea > Saccostrea echinata. The sequence goes on from NW_026889774.1 coordinate 9,792,469, forward strand.
CGGAGCAGACAAAAACGGTAAGTATCATGTAGGGTGCATGTGGAGCTTGGTGCATGAGATAAGAGATTTGTGTAATGATGTCCGCCATGCTGAGATATTTGAGATAAGTGAGCGTAGCTCTCATATAGGGAGATAGATAGAAGGTGAAGTTTGTACCTTTATATTGACGTTATTTCGGCTACAAGGGTGTTGAAATACGGTTTATCCAATGCGGAAAAGAGTTTTAAAGAGAGTAAAAGACTGAAAACCGCTCGAAAATGGCTGCAAAAATGACTTTTTGGTGTGTTTAATGGAAGTTGTATTACAAGAATGGAATTTGACATTGTGACGTCATAGTGGTCTCTTAGATATACGGGCTGAATGGTAACTAAGAGATATATGGGGAGTTACTTTAAATGGTCATATCTCAGTCAATTTTCAAGGAATTTGGTATTTCAAAGGCTCATTTGATAGGGAATTTTACGCTCTTTCAGATGCTGTGACTTATATTTGAGTGTAAGGTCAGGGATATTATGTCTGTAAGCTCAAAGCCGTCCAGAGTGCCTTAGTAACGCATATGCGAAGGGTGTCTGGAAATATTGGACTGTGTACAGATTAAAGCTCGGAGCAGACAAAAACGGTAAGTATCATGTAGGGTGCATGTGGAGCTTGGTGCATGAGATAAGAGATTTGTGTAATGATGTCCGCCATGCTGAGATATTTGAGATAAGTGAGCGTAGCTCTCATATAGGGAGATAGATAGAAGGTGAAGTTTGTACCTTTATATTGACGTTATTTCGGCTACAAGGGTGTTGAAATACGGTTTATCCAATGCGGAAAAGAGTTTTAAAGAGAGTAAAAGACTGAAAACCGCTCGAAAATGGCTGCAAAAATGACTTTTTGGTGTGTTTAATGGAAGTTGTATTACAAGAATGGAATTTGACATTGTGACGTCATAGTGGTCTCTTAGATATACGGGCTGAATGGTAACTAAGAGATATATGGGGAGTTACTTTAAATGGTCATATCTCAGTCAATTTTCAAGGAATTTGGTATTTCAAAGGCTCATTTGATAGGGAATTTTACGCTCTTTCAGATGCTGTGACTTATATTTGAGTGTAAGGTCAGGGATATTATGTCTGTAAGCTCAAAGCCGTCCAGAGTGCCTTAGTAACGCATATGCGAAGGGTGTCTGGAAATATTGGACTGTGTACAGATTAAAGCTCGGAGCAGACAAAAACGGTAAGTATCATGTAGGGTGCATGTGGAGCTTGGTGCATGAGATAAGAGATTTGTGTAATGATGTCCGCCATGCTGAGATATTTGAGATAAGTGAGCGTAGCTCTCATATAGGGAGATAGATAGAAGGTGAAGTTTGTACCTTTATATTGACGTTATTTCGGCTACAAGGGTGTTGAAATACGGTTTATCCAATGCGGAAAAGAGTTTTAAAGAGAGTAAAAGACTGAAAACCGCTCGAAAATGGCTGCAAAAATGACTTTTTGGTGTGTTTAATGGAAGTTGTATTACAAGAATGGAATTTGACATTGTGACGTCATAGTGGTCTCTTAGATATACGGGCTGAATGGTAACTAAGAGATATATGGGGAGTTACTTTAAATGGTCATATCTCAGTCAATTTTCAAGGAATTTGGTATTTCAAAGGCTCATTTGATAGGGAATTTTACGCTCTTTCAGATGCTGTGACTTATATTTGAGTGTAAGGTCAGGGATATTATGTCTGTAAGCTCAAAGCCGTCCAGAGTGCCTTAGTAACGCATATGCGAAGGGTGTCTGGAAATATTGGACTGTGTACAGATTAAAGCTCGGAGCAGACAAAAACGGTAAGTATCATGTAGGGTGCATGTGGAGCTTGGTGCATGAGATAAGAGATTTGTGTAATGATGTCCGCCATGCTGAGATATTTGAGATAAGTGAGCGTAGCTCTCATATAGGGAGATAGATAGAAGGTGAAGTTTGTACCTTTATATTGACGTTATTTTGGCTACAAGGGTGTTGAAATACGGTTTATCCAATGCGGAAAAGAGTTTTAAAGAGAGTAAAAGACTGAAAACCGCTCGAAAATGGCTGCAAAAATGACTTTTTGGTGTGTTTAATGGAAGTTGTATTACAAGAATGGAATTTGACATTGTGACGTCATAGTGGTCTCTCAGATATACGGGCTGAATGGTAACTAAGAGATATATGGGGAGTTACTTTAAATGGTCATATCTCAGTCAATTTTCAAGGAATTTGGTATTTCAAAGGCTCATTTGATAGGGAATTTTACGCTCTTTCAGATGCTGTGACTTATATTTGAGTGTAAGGTCAGGGATATTATGTCTGTAAGCTCAAAGCCGTCCAGAGTGCCTTAGTAACGCATATGCGAAGGGTGTCTGGAAATATTGGACTGTGTACAGATTAAAGCTCGGAGCAGACAAAAACGGTAAGCATCATGTAGGGTGCATGTGGAGCTTGGTGCATGAGATAAGAGATTTGTGTAATGATGTCCGCCATGCTGAGATATTTGAGATAAGTGAGCGTAGCTCTCATATAGGGAGATAGATAGAAGGTGAAGTTTGTACCTTTATATTGACGTTATTTTGGCTACAAGGGTGTTGAAATACGGTTTATCCAATGCGGAAAAGAGTTTTAAAGAGAGTAAAAGACTGAAAACCGCTCGAAAATGGCTGCAAAAATGACTTTTTGGTGTGTTTAATGGAAGTTGTATTACAAGAATGGAATTTGACATTGTGACGTCATAGTGGTCTCTTAGATATACGGGCTGAATGGTAACTAAGAGATATATGGGGGGTTCTTTAAATGGTCATATCTCAGTCAATTTTCAAGGAATTTGGTATTTCAAAGGCTCATTTGATAGGGAATTTTACGCTCTTTCAGATGCTGTGACTTATATTTGAGTGTAAGGTCAGGGATATTATGTCTGTAAGCTCAAAGCCGTCCAGAGTGCCTTAGTAACGCATATGCGAAGGGTGTCTGGAAATATTGGACTGTGTACAGATTAAAGCTCGGAGCAGACAAAAACGGTAAGTATCATGTAGGGTGCATGTGGAGCTTGGTGCATGAGATAAGAGATTTGTGTAATGATGTCCGCCATGCTGAGATATTTGAGATAAGTGAGCGTAGCTCTCATATAGGGAGATAGATAGAAGGTGAAGTTTGTACCTTTATATTGACGTTATTTTGGCTACAAGGGTGTTGAAATACGGTTTATCCAATGCGGAAAAGAGTTTTAAAGAGAGTAAAAGACTGAAAACCGCTCGAAAATGGCTGCAAAAATGACTTTTTGGTGTGTTTAATGGAAGTTGTATTACAAGAATGGAATTTGACATTGTGACGTCATAGTGGTCTCTTAGATATACGGGCTGAATGGTAACTAAGAGATATATGGGGAGTTACTTTAAATGGTCATATCTCAGTCAATTTTCAAGGAATTTGGTATTTCAAAGGCTCATTTGATAGGGAATTTTACGCTCTTTCAGATGCTGTGACTTATATTTGAGTGTAAGGTCAGGGATATTATGTCTCTAAGCTCTAGGCCGTCCAGAGTGCCTTAGTAACGCATATGCGAAGGGTGTCTGGAAATATTGGACTGTGTACAGATTAAAGCTCGGAGCAGACAAAAACGGTAAGTATCATGTAGGGTGCATGTGGAGCTTGGTGCATGAGATAAGAGATTTGTGTAATGATGTCCGCCATGCTGAGATATTTGAGATAAGTGAGCGTAGCTCTCATATAGGGAGATAGATAGAAGGTGAAGTTTGTACCTTTATATTGACGTTATTTTGGCTACAAGGGTGTTGAAATACGGTTTATCCAATGCGGAAAAGAGTTTTAAAGAGAGTAAAAGACTGAAAACCGCTCGAAAATGGCTGCAAAAATGACTTTTTGGTGTGTTTAATGGAAGTTGTATTACAAGAATGGAATTTGACATTGTGAGGTCATAGTGGTCTCTTAGATATACGGGCTGAATGGTAACTAAGAGATATATGGGGAGTTACTTTAAATGGTCATATCTCAGTCAATTTTCAAGGAATTTGGTATTTCAAAGGCTCATTTGATAGGGAATTTTACGCTCTTTCAGATGCTGTGACTTATATTTGAGTGTAAGGTCAGGGATATTATGTCTGTAAGCTCAAAGCCGTCCAGAGTGCCTTAGTAACGCATATGCGAAGGGTGTCTGGAAATATTGGACTGTGTACAGATTAAAGCTCGGAGCAGACAAAAACGGTAAGTATCATGTAGGGTGCATGTGGAGCTTGGTGCATGAGATAAGAGATTTGTGTAATGATGTCCGCCATGCTGAGATATTTGAGATAAGTGAGCGTAGCTCTCATATAGGGAGATAGATAGAAGGTGAAGTTTGTACCTTTATATTGACGTTATTTCGGCTACAAGGGTGTTGAAATACGGTTTATCCAATGCGGAAAAGAGTTTTAAAGAGAGTAAAAGACTGAAAACCGCTCGAAAATGGCTGCAAAAATGACTTTTTGGTGTGTTTAATGGAAGTTGTATTACAAGAATGGAATTTGACATTGTGACGTCATAGTGGTCTCTTAGATATACGGGCTGAATGGTAACTAAGAGATATATGGGGAGTTACTTTAAATGGTCATATCTCAGTCAATTTTCAAGGAATTTGGTATTTCAAAGGCTCATTTGATAGGGAATTTTACGCTCTTTCAGATGCTGTGACTTATATTTGAGTGTAAGGTCAGGGATATTATGTCTGTAAGCTCAAAGCCGTCCAGAGTGCCTTAGTAACGCATATGCGAAGGGTGTCTGGAAATATTGGACTGTGTACAGATTAAAGCTCGGAGCAGACAAAAACGGTAAGTATCATGTAGGGTGCATGTGGAGCTTGGTGCATGAGATAAGAGATTTGTGTAATGATGTCCGCCATGCTGAGATATTTGAGATAAGTGAGCGTAGCTCTCATATAGGGAGATAGATAGAAGGTGAAGTTTGTACCTTTATATTGACGTTATTTCGGCTACAAGGGTGTTGAAATACGGTTTATCCAATGCGGAAAAGAGTTTTAAAGAGAGTAAAAGACTGAAAACCGCTCGAAAATGGCTGCAAAAATGACTTTTTGGTGTGTTTAATGGAAGTTGTATTACAAGAATGGAATTTGACATTGTGACGTCATAGTGGTCTCTTAGATATACGGGCTGAATGGTAACTAAGAGATATATGGGGAGTTACTTTAAATGGTCATATCTCAGTCAATTTTCAAGGAATTTGGTATTTCAAAGGCTCATTTGATAGGGAATTTTACGCTCTTTCAGATGCTGTGACTTATATTTGAGTGTAAGGTCAGGGATATTATGTCTCTAAGCTCAAAGCCGTCCAGAGTGCCTTAGTAACGCATATGCGAAGGGTGTCTGGAAATATTGGACTGTGTACAGATTAAAGCTCGGAGCAGACACAAAAACGGTAAGTATCATGTAGGGTGCATGTGGAGCTTGGTGCATGAGATAAGAGATTTGTGTAATGATGTCCGCCATGCTGAGATATTTGAGATAAGTGAGCGTAGCTCTCATATAGGGAGATAGATAGAAGGTGAAGTTTGTACCTTTATATTGACGTTATTTTGGCTACAAGGGTGTTGAAATACGGTTTATCCAATGCGGAAAAGAGTTTTAAAGAGAGTAAAAGACTGAAAACCGCTCGAAAATGGCTGCAAAAATGACTTTTTGGTGTGTTTAATGGAAGTTGTATTACAAGAATGGAATTTGACATTGTGACGTCATAGTGGTCTCTTAGATATACGGGCTGAATGGTAACTAAGAGATATATGGGGAGTTACTTTAAATGGTCATATATCAGTCAATTTTCAAGGAATTTGGTATTTCAAAGGCTCATTTGATAGGGAATTTTACGCTCTTTCAGATGCTGTGACTTATATTTGAGTGTAAGGTCAGGGATATTATGTCTGTAAGCTCAAAGCCGTCCAGAGTGCCTTAGTAACGCATATGCGAAGGGTGTCTGGAAATATTGGACTGTGTACAGATTAAAGCTCGGAGCAGACAAAAACGGTAAGTATCATGTAGGGTGCATGTGGAGCTTGGTGCATGAGATAAGAGATTTGTGTAATGATGTCCGCCATGCTGAGATATTTGAGATAAGTGAGCGTAGCTCTCATATAGGGAGATAGATAGAAGGTGAAGTTTGTACCTTTATATTGACGTTATTTCGGCTACAAGGGTGTTGAAATACGGTTTATCCAATGCGGAAAAGAGTTTTAAAGAGAGTAAAAGACTGAAAACCGCTCGAAAATGGCTGCAAAAATGACTTTTTGGTGTGTTTAATGGAAGTTGTATTACAAGAATGGAATTTGACATTGTGAGGTCATAGTGGTCTCTTAGATATACGGGCTGAATGGTAACTAAGAGATATATGGGGAGTTACTTTAAATGGTCATATCTCAGTCAATTTTCAAGGAATTTGGTATTTCAAAGGCTCATTTGATAGGGAATTTTACGCTCTTTCAGATGCTGTGACTTATATTTGAGTGTAAGGTCAGGGATATTATGTCTCTAAGCTCAAAGCCGTCCAGAGTGCCTTAGTAACGCATATGCGAAGGGTGTCTGGAAATATTGGACTGTGTACAGATTAAAGACCGGAGCAGACACAAAAACGGTAAGTATCATGTAGGGTGCATGTGGAGCTTGGTGCATGAGATAAGAGATTTGTGTAATGATGTCCGCCATGCTGAGATATTTGAGATAAGTGAGCGTAGCTCTCATATAGGGAGATAGATAGAAGGTGAAGTTTGTACCTTTATATTGACGTTATTTTGGCTACAAGGGTGTTGAAATACGGTTTATCCAATGCGGAAAAGAGTTTTAAAGAGAGTAAAAGACTGAAAACCGCTCGAAAATGGCTGCAAAAATGACTTTTTGGTGTGTTTAATGGAAGTTGTATTACAAGAATGGAATTTGACATTGTGACGTCATAGTGGTCTCTTAGATATACGGGCTGAATGGTAACTAAGAGATATATGGGGAGTTACTTTAAATGGTCATATCTCAGTCAATTTTCAAGGAATTTGGGATTTCAAAGGCTCATTTGATAGGGAATTTTACGCTCTTTCAGATGCTGTGACTTATATTTGAGTGTAAGGTCAGGGATATTATGTCTGTAAGCTCAAAGCCGTCCAGAGTGCCTTAGTAACGCATATGCGAAGGGTGTCTGGAAATATTGGACTGTGTACAGATTAAAGCTCGGAGCAGACAAAAACGGTAAGTATCATGTAGGGTGCATGTGGAGCTTGGTGCATGAGATAAGAGATTTGTGTAATGATGTCCGCCATGCTGAGATATTTGAGATAAGTGAGCGTAGCTCTCATATAGGGAGATAGATAGAAGGTGAAGTTTGTACCTTTATATTGACGTTATTTTGGCTACAAGGGTGTTGAAATACGGTTTATCCAATGCGGAAAAGAGTTTTAAAGAGAGTAAAAGACTGAAAACCGCTCGAAAATGGCTGCAAAAATGACTTTTTGGTGTGTTTAATGGAAGTTGTATTACAAGAATGGAATTTGACATTGTGAGGTCATAGTGGTCTCTTAGATATACGGGCTGAATGGTAACTAAGAGATATATGGGGAGTTACTTTAAATGGTCATATCTCAGTCAATTTTCAAGGAATTTGGTATTTCAAAGGCTCATTTGATAGGGAATTTTACGCTCTTTCAGATGCTGTGACTTATATTTGAGTGTAAGGTCAGGGATATTATGTCTCTAAGCTCTAGGCCGTCCAGAGTGCCTTAGTAACGCATATGCGAAGGGTGTCTGGAAATATTGGACTGTGTACAGATTAAAGCTCGGAGCAGACAAAAACGGTAAGTATCATGTAGGGTGCATGTGGAGCTTGGTGCATGAGATAAGAGATTTGTGTAATGATGTCCGCCATGCTGAGATATTTGAGATAAGTGAGCGTAGCTCTCATATAGGGAGATAGATAGAAGGTGAAGTTTGTACCTTTATATTGACGTTATTTTGTCTACAAGGGTGTTGAAATACGGTTTATCCAATGCGGAAAAGAGTTTTAAAGAGAGTAAAAGACTGAAAACCGCTCGAAAATGGCTGCAAAAATGACTTTTTGGTGTGTTTAATGGAAGTTGTATTACAAGAATGGAATTTGACATTGTGACGTCATAGTGGTCTCTTAGATATACGGGCTGAATGGTAACTAAGAGATATATGGGGAGTTACTTTAAATGGTCATATCTCAGTCAATTTTCAAGGAATTTGGGATTTCAAAGGCTCATTTGATAGGGAATTTTACGCTCTTTCAGATGCTGTGACTTATATTTGAGTGTAAGGTCAGGGATATTATGTCTGTAAGCTCAAAGCCGTCCAGAGTGCCTTAGTAACGCATATGCGAAGGGTGTCTGGAAATATTGGACTGTGTACAGATTAAAGCTCGGAGCAGACAAAAACGGTAAGTATCATGTAGGGTGCATGTGGAGCTTGGTGCATGAGATAAGAGATTTGTGTAATGATGTCCGCCATGCTGAGATATTTGAGATAAGTGAGCGTAGCTCTCATATAGGGAGATAGATAGAAGGTGAAGTTTGTACCTTTATATTGACGTTATTTTGGCTACAAGGGTGTTGAAATACGGTTTATCCAATGCGGAAAAGAGTTTTAAAGAGAGTAAAAGACTGAAAACCGCTCGAAAATGGCTGCAAAAATGACTTTTTGGTGTGTTTAATGGAAGTTGTATTACAAGAATGGAATTTGACATTGTGACGTCATAGTGGTCTCTTAGATATACGGGCTGAATGGTAACTAAGAGATATATGGGGAGTTACTTTAAATGGTCATATCTCAGTCAATTTTCAAGGAATTTGGTATTTCAAAGGCTCATTTGATAGGGAATTTTACGCTCTTTCAGATGCTGTGACTTATATTTGAGTGTAAGGTCAGGGATATTATGTCTCTAAGCTCTAGGCCGTCCAGAGTGCCTTAGTAACGCATATGCGAAGGGTGTCTGGAAATATTGGACTGTGTACAGATTAAAGCTCGGAGCAGACAAAAACGGTAAGTATCATGTAGGGTGCATGTGGAGCTTGGTGCATGAGATAAGAGATTTGTGTAATGATGTCCGCCATGCTGAGATATTTGAGATAAGTGAGCGTAGCTCTCATATAGGGAGATAGATAGAAGGTGAAGTTTGTACCTTTATATTGACGTTATTTTGGCTACAAGGGTGTTGAAATACGGTTTATCCAATGCGGAAAAGAGTTTTAAAGAGAGTAAAAGACTGAAAACCGCTCGAAAATGGCTGCAAAAATGACTTTTTGGTGTGTTTAATGGAAGTTGTATTACAAGAATGGAATTTGACATTGTGACGTCATAGTGGTCTCTTAGATATACGGGCTGAATGGTAACTAAGAGATATATGGGGAGTTACTTTAAATGGTCATATCTCAGTCAATTTTCAAGGAATTTGGTATTTCAAAGGCTCATTTGATAGGGAATTTTACGCTCTTTCAGATGCTGTGACTTATATTTGAGTGTAAGGTCAGGGATATTATGTCTGTAAGCTCAAAGCCGTCCAGAGTGCCTTAGTAACGCATATGCGAAGGGTGTCTGGAAATATTGGACTGTGTACAGATTAAAGCTCGGAGCAGACACAAAAACGGTAAGTATCATGTAGGGTGCATGTGGAGCTTGGTGCATGAGATAAGAGATTTGTGTAATGATGTCCGCCATGCTGAGATATTTGAGATAAGTGAGCGTAGCTCTCATATAGGGAGATAGATAGAAGGTGAAGTTTGTACCTTTATATTGACGTTATTTTGGCTACAAGGGTGTTGAAATACGGTTTATCCAATGCGGAAAAGAGTTTTAAAGAGAGTAAAAGACTGAAAACCGCTCGAAAATGGCTGCAAAAATGACTTTTTGGTGTGTTTAATGGAAGTTGTATTACAAGAATGGAATTTGACATTGTGACGTCATAGTGGTCTCTTAGATATACGGGCTGAATGGTAACTAAGAGATATATGGGGAGTTACTTTAAATGGTCATATCTCAGTCAATTTTCAAGGAATTTGGTATTTCAAAGGCTCATTTGATAGGGAATTTTACGCTCTTTCAGATGCTGTGACTTATATTTGAGTGTAAGGTCAGGGATATTATGTCTGTAAGCTCAAAGCCGTCCAGAGTGCCTTAGTAACGCATATGCGAAGGGTGTCTGGAAATATTGGACTGTGTACAGATTAAAGCTCGGAGCAGACACAAAAACGGTAAGTATCATGTAGGGTGCATGTGGAGCTTGGTGCATGAGATAAGAGATTTGTGTAATGATGTCCGCCATGCTGAGATATTTGAGATAAGTGAGCGTAGCTCTCATATAGGGAGATAGATAGAAGGTGAAGTTTGTACCTTTATATTGACGTTATTTTGGCTACAAGGGTGTTGAAATACGGTTTATCCAATGCGGAAAAGAGTTTTAAAGAGAGTAAAAGACTGAAAACCGCTCGAAAATGGCTGCAAAAATGACTTTTTGGTGTGTTTAATGGAAGTTGTATTACAAGAATGGAATTTGACATTGTGACGTCATAGTGGTCTCTTAGATATACGGGCTGAATGGTAACTAAGAGATATATGGGGAGTTACTTTAAATGGTCATATCTCAGTCAATTTTCAAGGAATTTGGTATTTCAAAGGCTCATTTGATAGGGAATTTTACGCTCTTTCAGATGCTGTGACTTATATTTGAGTGTAAGGTCAGGGATATTATGTCTGTAAGCTCAAAGCCGTCCAGAGTGCCTTAGTAACGCATATGCGAAGGGTGTCTGGAAATATTGGACTGTGTACAGATTAAAGCTCGGAGCAGACACAAAAACGGTAAGTATCATGTAGGGTGCATGTGGAGCTTGGTGCATGAGATAAGAGATTTGTGTAATGATGTCCGCCATGCTGAGATATTTGAGATAAGTGAGCGTAGCTCTCATATAGGGAGATAGATAGAAGGTGAAGTTTGTACCTTTATATTGACGTTATTTTGGCTACAAGGGTGTTGAAATACGGTTTATCCAATGCGGAAAAGAGTTTTAAAGAGAGTAAAAGACTGAAAACCGCTCGAAAATGGCTGCAAAAATGACTTTTTGGTGTGTTTAATGGAAGTTGTATTACAAGAATGGAATTTGACATTGTGACGTCATAGTGGTCTCTTAGATATACGGGCTGAATGGTAACTAAGAGATATATGGGGAGTTACTTTAAATGGTCATATCTCAGTCAATTTTCAAGGAATTTGGGATTTCAAAGGCTCATTTGATAGGGAATTTTACGCTCTTTCAGATGCTGTGACTTATATTTGAGTGTAAGGTCAGGGATATTATGTCTGTAAGCTCAAAGCCGTCCAGAGTGCCTTAGTAACGCATATGCGAAGGGTGTCTGGAAATATTGGACTGTGTACAGATTAAAGCTCGGAGCAGACACAAAAACGGTAAGTATCATGTAGGGTGCATGTGGAGCTTGGTGCATGAGATAAGAGATTTGTGTAATGATGTCCGCCATGCTGAGATATTTGAGATAAGTGAGCGTAGCTCTCATATAGGGAGATAGATAGAAGGTGAAGTTTGTACCTTTATATTGACGTTATTTTGGCTACAAGGGTGTTGAAATACGGTTTATCCAATGCGGAAAAGAGTTTTAAAGAGAGTAAAAGACTGAAAACCGCTCGAAAATGGCTGCAAAAATGACTTTTTGGTGTGTTTAATGGAAGTTGTATTACAAGAATGGAATTTGACATTGTGACGTCATAGTGGTCTCTTAGATATACGGGCTGAATGGTAACTAAGAGATATATGGGGAGTTACTTTAAATGGTCATATCTCAGTCAATTTTCAAGGAATTTGGTATTTCAAAGGCTCATTTGATAGGGAATTTTACGCTCTTTCAGATGCTGTGACTTATATTTGAGTGTAAGGTCAGGGATATTATGTCTGTAAGCTCAAAGCCGTCCAGAGTGCCTTAGTAACGCATATGCGAAGGGTGTCTGGAAATATTGGACTGTGTACAGATTAAAGCTCGGAGCAGACACAAAAACGGTAAGTATCATGTAGGGTGCATGTGGAGCTTGGTGCATGAGATAAGAGATTTGTGTAATGATGTCCGCCATGCTGAGATATTTGAGATAAGTGAGCGTAGCTCTCATATAGGGAGATAGATAGAAGGTGAAGTTTGTACCTTTATATTGACGTTATTTCGGCTACAAGGGTGTTGAAATACGGTTTATCCAATGCGGAAAAGAGTTTTAAAGAGAGTAAAAGACTGAAAACCGCTCGAAAATGGCTGCAAAAATGACTTTTTGGTGTGTTTAATGGAAGTTGTATTACAAGAATGGAATTTGACATTGTGACGTCATAGTGGTCTCTTAGATATACGGGCTGAATGGTAACTAAGAGATATATGGGGAGTTACTTTAAATGGTCATATCTCAGTCAATTTTCAAGGAATTTGGTATTTCAAAGGCTCATTTGATAGGGAATTTTACGCTCTTTCAGATGCTGTGACTTATATTTGAGTGTAAGGTCAGGGATATTATGTCTGTAAGCTCAAAGCCGTCCAGAGTGCCTTAGTAACGCATATGCGAAGGGTGTCTGGAAATATTGGACTGTGTACAGATTAAAGCTCGGAGCAGACAAAAACGGTAAGTATCATGTAGGGTGCATGTGGAGCTTGGTGCATGAGATAAGAGATTTGTGTAATGATGTCCGCCATGCTGAGATATTTGAGATAAGTGAGCGTAGCTCTCATATAGGGAGATAGATAGAAGGTGAAGTTTGTACCTTTATATTGACGTTATTTTGGCTACAAGGGTGTTGAAATACGGTTTATCCAATGCGGAAAAGAGTTTTAAAGAGAGTAAAAGACTGAAAACCGCTCGAAAATGGCTGCAAAAATGACTTTTTGGTGTGTTTAATGGAAGTTGTATTACAAGAATGGAATTTGACATTGTGACGTCATAGTGGTCTCTTAGATATACGGGCTGAATGGTAACTAAGAGATATATGGGGAGTTACTTTAAATGGTCATATCTCAGTCAATTTTCAAGGAATTTGGTATTTCAAAGGCTCATTTGATAGGGAATTTTACGCTCTTTCAGATGCTGTGACTTATATTTGAGTGTAAGGTCAGGGATATTATGTCTGTAAGCTCAAAGCCGTCCAGAGTGCCTTAGTAACGCATATGCGAAGGGTGTCTGGAAATATTGGACTGTGTACAGATTAAAGCTCGGAGCAGACAAAAACGGTAAGTATCATGTAGGGTGCATGTGGAGCTTGGTGCATGAGATAAGAGATTTGTGTAATGATGTCCGCCATGCTGAGATATTTGAGATAAGTGAGCGTAGCTCTCATATAGGGAGATAGATAGAAGGTGAAGTTTGTACCTTTATATTGACGTTATTTTGGCTACAAGGGTGTTGAAATACGGTTTATCCAATGCGGAAAAGAGTTTTAAAGAGAGTAAAAGACTGAAAACCGCTCGAAAATGGCTGCAAAAATGACTTTTTGGTGTGTTTAATGGAAGTTGTATTACAAGAATGGAATTTGACATTGTGAGGTCATAGTGGTCTCTTAGATATACGGGCTGAATGGTAACTAAGAGATATATGGGGAGTTACTTTAAATGGTCATATCTCAGTCAATTTTCAAGGAATTTGGTATTTCAAAGGCTCATTTGATAGGGAATTTTACGCTCTTTCAGATGCTGTGACTTATATTTGAGTGTAAGGTCAGGGATATTATGTCTGTAAGCTCAAAGCCGTCCAGAGTGCCTTAGTAACGCATATGCGAAGGGTGTCTGGAAATATTGGACTGTGTACAGATTAAAGCTCGGAGCAGACACAAAAACGGTAAGTATCATGTAGGGTGCATGTGGAGCTTGGTGCATGAGATAAGAGATTTGTGTAATGATGTCCGCCATGCTGAGATATTTGAGATAAGTGAGCGTAGCTCTCATATAGGGAGATAGATAGAAGGTGAAGTTTGTACCTTTATATTGACGTTATTTTGGCTACAAGGGTGTTGAAATACGGTTTATCCAATGCGGAAAAGAGTTTTAAAGAGAGTAAAAGACTGAAAACCGCTCGAAAATGGCTGCAAAAATGACTTTTTGGTGTGTTTAATGGAAGTTGTATTACAAGAATGGAATTTGACATTGTGAGGTCATAGTGGTCTCTTAGATATACGGGCTGAATGGTAACTAAGAGATATATGGGGAGTTACTTTAAATGGTCATATCTCAGTCAATTTTCAAGGAATTTGGTATTTCAAAGGCTCATTTGATAGGGAATTTTACGCTCTTTCAGATGCTGTGACTTATATTTGAGTGTAAGGTCAGGGATATTATGTCTGTAAGCTCAAAGCCGTCCAGAGTGCCTTAGTAACGCATATGCGAAGGGTGTCTGGAAATATTGGACTGTGTACAGATTAAAGCTCGGAGCAGACACAAAAACGGTAAGTATCATGTAGGGTGCATGTGGAGCTTGGTGCATGAGATAAGAGATTTGTGTAATGATGTCCGCCATGCTGAGATATTTGAGATAAGTGAGCGTAGCTCTCATATAGGGAGATAGATAGAAGGTGAAGTTTGTACCTTTATATTGACGTTATTTTGGCTACAAGGGTGTTGAAATACGGTTTATCCAATGCGGAAAAGAGTTTTAAAGAGAGTAAAAGACTGAAAACCGCTCGAAAATGGCTGCAAAAATGACTTTTTGGTGTGTTTAATGGAAGTTGTATTACAAGAATGGAATTTGACATTGTGACGTCATAGTGGTCTCTTAGATATACGGGCTGAATGGTAACTAAGAGATATATGGGGAGTTACTTTAAATGGTCATATCTCAGTCAATTTTCAAGGAATTTGGTATTTCAAAGGCTCATTTGATAGGGAATTTTACGCTCTTTCAGATGCTGTGACTTATATTTGAGTGTAAGGTCAGGGATATTATGTCTGTAAGCTCAAAGCCGTCCAGAGTGCCTTAGTAACGCATATGCGAAGGGTGTCTGGAAATATTGGACTGTGTACAGATTAAAGCTCGGAGCAGACACAAAAACGGTAAGTATCATGTAGGGTGCATGTGGAGCTTGGTGCATGAGATAAGAGATTTGTGTAATGATGTCCGCCATGCTGAGATATTTGAGATAAGTGAGCGTAGCTCTCATATAGGGAGATAGATAGAAGGTGAAGTTTGTACCTTTATATTGACGTTATTTTGGCTACAAGGGTGTTGAAATACGGTTTATCCAATGCGGAAAAGAGTTTTAAAGAGAGTAAAAGACTGAAAACCGCTCGAAAATGGCTGCAAAAATGACTTTTTGGTGTGTTTAATGGAAGTTGTATTACAAGAATGGAATTTGACATTGTGACGTCATAGTGGTCTCTTAGATATACGGGCTGAATGGTAACTAAGAGATATATGGGGAGTTACTTTAAATGGTCATATCTCAGTCAATTTTCAAGGAATTTGGTATTTCAAAGGCTCATTTGATAGGGAATTTTACGCTCTTTCAGATGCTGTGACTTATATTTGAGTGTAAGGTCAGGGATATTATGTCTGTAAGCTCAAAGCCGTCCAGAGTGCCTTAGTAACGCATATGCGAAGGGTGTCTGGAAATATTGGACTGTGTACAGCTTAAAGCTCGGAGCAGACACAAAAACGGTAAGTATCATGTAGGGTGCATGTGGAGCTTGGTGCATGAGATAAGAGATTTGTGTAATGATGTCCGCCATGCTGAGATATTTGAGATAAGTGAGCGTAGCTCTCATATAGGGAGATAGATAGAAGGTGAAGTTTGTACCTTTATATTGACGTTATTTTGGCTACAAGGGTGTTGAAATACGGTTTATCCAATGCGGAAAAGAGTTTTAAAGAGAGTAAAAGACTGAAAACCGCTCGAAAATGGCTGCAAAAATGACTTTTTGGTGTGTTTAATGGAAGTTGTATTACAAGAATGGAATTTGACATTGTGACGTCATAGTGGTCTCTTAGATATACGGGCTGAATGGTAACTAAGAGATATATGGGGAGTTACTTTAAATGGTCATATCTCAGTCAATTTTCAAGGAATTTGGTATTTCAAAGGCTCATTTGATAGGGAATTTTACGCTCTTTCAGATGCTGTGACTTATATTTGAGTGTAAGGTCAGGGATATTATGTCTGTAAGCTCAAAGCCGTCCAGAGTGCCTTAGTAACGCATATGCGAAGGGTGTCTGGAAATATTGGACTGTGTACAGATTAAAGCTCGGAGCAGACACAAAAACGGTAAGTATCATGTAGGGTGCATGTGGAGCTTGGTGCATGAGATAAGAGATTTGTGTAATGATGTCCGCCATGCTGAGATATTTGAGATAAGTGAGCGTAGCTCTCATATAGGGAGATAGATAGAAGGTGAAGTTTGTACCTTTATATTGACGTTATTTTGGCTACAAGGGTGTTGAAATACGGTTTATCCAATGCGGAAAAGAGTTTTAAAGAGAGTAAAAGACTGAAAACCGCTCGAAAATGGCTGCAAAAATGACTTTTTGGTGTGTTTAATGGAAGTTGTATTACAAGAATGGAATTTGACATTGTGACGTCATAGTGGTCTCTTAGATATACGGGCTGAATGGTAACTAAGAGATATATGGGGAGTTACTTTAAATGGTCATATCTCAGTCAATTTTCAAGGAATTTGGTATTTCAAAGGCTCATTTGATAGGGAATTTTACGCTCTTTCAGATGCTGTGACTTATATTTGAGTGTAAGGTCAGGGATATTATGTCTGTAAGCTCAAAGCCGTCCAGAGTGCCTTAGTAACGCATATGCGAAGGGTGTCTGGAAATATTGGACTGTGTACAGATTAAAGCTCGGAGCAGACAAAAACGGTAAGTATCATGTAGGGTGCATGTGGAGCTTGGTGCATGAGATAAGAGATTTGTGTAATGATGTCCGCCATGCTGAGATATTTGAGATAAGTGAGCGTAGCTCTCATATAGGGAGATAGATAGAAGGTGAAGTTTGTACCTTTATATTGACGTTATTTTGGCTACAAGGGTGTTGAAATACGGTTTATCCAATGCGGAAAAGAGTTTTAAAGAGAGTAAAAGACTGAAAACCGCTCGAAAATGGCTGCAAAAATGACTTTTTGGTGTGTTTAATGGAAGTTGTATTACAAGAATGGAATTTGACATTGTGACGTCATAGTGGTCTCTTAGATATACGGGCTGAATGGTAACTAAGAGATATATGGGGAGTTACTTTAAATGGTCATATCTCAGTCAATTTTCAAGGAATTTGGTATTTCAAAGGCTCATTTGATAGGGAATTTTACGCTCTTTCAGATGCTGTGACTTATATTTGAGTGTAAGGTCAGGGATATTATGTCTCTAAGCTCTAGGCCGTCCAGAGTGCCTTAGTAACGCATATGCGAAGGGTGTCTGGAAATATTGGACTGTGTACAGATTAAAGCTCGGAGCAGACAAAAACGGTAAGTATCATGTAGGGTGCATGTGGAGCTTGGTGCATGAGATAAGAGATTTGTGTAATGATGTCCGCCATGCTGAGATATTTGAGATAAGTGAGCGTAGCTCTCATATAGGGAGATAGATAGAAGGTGAAGTTTGTACCTTTATATTGACGTTATTTTGGCTACAAGGGTGTTGAAATACGGTTTATCCAATGCGGAAAAGAGTTTTAAAGAGAGTAAAAGACTGAAAACCGCTCGAAAATGGCTGCAAAAATGACTTTTTGGTGTGTTTAATGGAAGTTGTATTACAAGAATGGAATTTGACATTGTGACGTCATAGTGGTCTCTTAGATATACGGGCTGAATGGTAACTAAGAGATATATGGGGAGTTACTTTAAATGGTCATATCTCAGTCAATTTTCAAGGAATTTGGTATTTCAAAGGCTCATTTGATAGGGAATTTTACGCTCTTTCAGATGCTGTGACTTATATTTGAGTGTAAGGTCAGGGATATTATGTCTGTAAGCTCAAAGCCGTCCAGAGTGCCTTAGTAACGCATATGCGAAGGGTGTCTGGAAATATTGGACTGTGTACAGATTAAAGCTCGGAGCAGACACAAAAACGGTAAGTATCATGTAGGGTGCATGTGGAGCTTGGTGCATGAGATAAGAGATTTGTGTAATGATGTCCGCCATGCTGAGATATTTGAGATAAGTGAGCGTAGCTCTCATATAGGGAGATAGATAGAAGGTGAAGTTTGTACCTTTATATTGACGTTATTTTGGCTACAAGGGTGTTGAAATACGGTTTATCCAATGCGGAAAAGAGTTTTAAAGAGAGTAAAAGACTGAAAACCGCTCGAAAATGGCTGCAAAAATGACTTTTTGGTGTGTTTAATGGAAGTTGTATTACAAGAATGGAATTTGACATTGTGACGTCATAGTGGTCTCTTAGATATACGGGCTGAATGGTAACTAAGAGATATATGGGGAGTTACTTTAAATGGTCATATCTCAGTCAATTTTCAAGGAATTTGGTATTTCAAAGGCTCATTTGATAGGGAATTTTACGCTCTTTCAGATGCTGTGACTTATATTTGAGTGTAAGGTCAGGGATATTATGTCTGTAAGCTCAAAGCCGTCCAGAGTGCCTTAGTAACGCATATGCGAAGGGTGTCTGGAAATATTGGACTGTGTACAGATTAAAGCTCGGAGCAGACACAAAAACGGTAAGTATCATGTAGGGTGCATGTGGAGCTTGGTGCATGAGATAAGAGATTTGTGTAATGATGTCCGCCATGCTGAGATATTTGAGATAAGTGAGCGTAGCTCTCATATAGGGAGATAGATAGAAGGTGAAGTTTGTACCTTTATATTGACGTTATTTTGGCTACAAGGGTGTTGAAATACGGTTTATCCAATGCGGAAAAGAGTTTTAAAGAGAGTAAAAGACTGAAAACCGCTCGAAAATGGCTGCAAAAATGACTTTTTGGTGTGTTTAATGGAAGTTGTATTACAAGAATGGAATTTGACATTGTGACGTCATAGTGGTCTCTTAGATATACGGGCTGAATGGTAACTAAGAGATATATGGGGAGTTACTTTAAATGGTCATATCTCAGTCAATTTTCAAGGAATTTGGTATTTCAAAGGCTCATTTGATAGGGAATTTTACGCTCTTTCAGATGCTGTGACTTATATTTGAGTGTAAGGTCAGGGATATTATGTCTGTAAGCTCAAAGCCGTCCAGAGTGCCTTAGTAACGCATATGCGAAGGGTGTCTGGAAATATTGGACTGTGTACAGATTAAAGCTCGGAGCAGACACAAAAACGGTAAGTATCATGTAGGGTGCATGTGGAGCTTGGTGCATGAGATAAGAGATTTGTGTAATGATGTCCGCCATGCTGAGATATTTGAGATAAGTGAGCGTAGCTCTCATATAGGGAGATAGATAGAAGGTGAAGTTTGTACCTTTATATTGACGTTATTTTGGCTACAAGGGTGTTGAAATACGGTTTATCCAATGCGGAAAAGAGTTTTAAAGAGAGTAAAAGACTGAAAACCGCTCGAAAATGGCTGCAAAAATGACTTTTTGGTGTGTTTAATGGAAGTTGTATTACAAGAATGGAATTTGACATTGTGAGGTCATAGTGGTCTCTTAGATATACGGGCTGAATGGTAACTAAGAGATATATGGGGAGTTACTTTAAATGGTCATATCTCAGTCAATTTTCAAGGAATTTGGTATTTCAAAGGCTCATTTGATAGGGAATTTTACGCTCTTTCAGATGCTGTGACTTATATTTGAGTGTAAGGTCAGGGATATTATGTCTGTAAGCTCAAAGCCGTCCAGAGTGCCTTAGTAACGCATATGCGAAGGGTGTCTGGAAATATTGGACTGTGTACAGATTAAAGCTCGGAGCAGACACAAAAACGGTAAGTATCATGTAGGGTGCATGTGGAGCTTGGTGCATGAGATAAGAGATTTGTGTAATGATGTCCGCCATGCTGAGATATTTGAGATAAGTGAGCGTAGCTCTCATATAGGGAGATAGATAGAAGGTGAAGTTTGTACCTTTATATTGACGTTATTTTGGCTACAAGGGTGTTGAAATACGGTTTATCCAATGCGGAAAAGAGTTTTAAAGAGAGTAAAAGACTGAAAACCGCTCGAAAATGGCTGCAAAAATGACTTTTTGGTGTGTTTAATGGAAGTTGTATTACAAGAATGGAATTTGACATTGTGAGGTCATAGTGGTCTCTTAGATATACGGGCTGAATGGTAACTAAGAGATATATGGGGAGTTACTTTAAATGGTCATATCTCAGTCAATTTTCAAGGAATTTGGTATTTCAAAGGCTCATTTGATAGGGAATTTTACGCTCTTTCAGATGCTGTGACTTATATTTGAGTGTAAGGTCAGGGATATTATGTCTGTAAGCTCAAAGCCGTCCAGAGTGCCTTAGTAACGCATATGCGAAGGGTGTCTGGAAATATTGGACTGTGTACAGATTAAAGCTCGGAGCAGACACAAAAACGGTAAGTATCATGTAGGGTGCATGTGGAGCTTGGTGCATGAGATAAGAGATTTGTGTAATGATGTCCGCCATGCTGAGATATTTGAGATAAGTGAGCGTAGCTCTCATATAGGGAGATAGATAGAAGGTGAAGTTTGTACCTTTATATTGACGTTATTTTGGCTACAAGGGTGTTGAAATACGGTTTATCCAATGCGGAAAAGAGTTTTAAAGAGAGTAAAAGACTGAAAACCGCTCGAAAATGGCTGCAAAAATGACTTTTTGGTGTGTTTAATGGAAGTTGTATTACAAGAATGGAATTTGACATTGTGAGGTCATAGTGGTCTCTTAGATATACGGGCTGAATGGTAACTAAGAGATATATGGGGAGTTACTTTAAATGGTCATATCTCAGTCAATTTTCAAGGAATTTGGTATTTCAAAGGCTCATTTGATAGGGAATTTTACGCTCTTTCAGATGCTGTGACTTATATTTGAGTGTAAGGTCAGGGATATTATGTCTGTAAGCTCAAAGCCGTCCAGAGTGCCTTAGTAACGCATATGCGAAGGGTGTCTGGAAATATTGGACTGTGTACAGATTAAAGCTCGGAGCAGACAAAAACGGTAAGTATCATGTAGGGTGCATGTGGAGCTTGGTGCATGAGATAAGAGATTTGTGTAATGATGTCCGCCATGCTGAGATATTTGAGATAAGTGAGCGTAGCTCTCATATAGGGAGATAGATAGAAGGTGAAGTTTGTACCTTTATATTGACGTTATTTTGGCTACAAGGGTGTTGAAATACGGTTTATCCAATGCGGAAAAGAGTTTTAAAGAGAGTAAAAGACTGAAAACCGCTCGAAAATGGCTGCAAAAATGACTTTTTGGTGTGTTTAATGGAAGTTGTATTACAAGAATGGAATTTGACATTGTGAGGTCATAGTGGTCTCTTAGATATACGGGCTGAATGGTAACTAAGAGATATATGGGGAGTTACTTTAAATGGTCATATCTCAGTCAATTTTCAAGGAATTTGGTATTTCAAAGGCTCATTTGATAGGGAATTTTACGCTCTTTCAGATGCTGTGACTTATATTTGAGTGTAAGGTCAGGGATATTATGTCTGTAAGCTCAAAGCCGTCCAGAGTGCCTTAGTAACGCATATGCGAAGGGTGTCTGGAAATATTGGACTGTGTACAGATTAAAGCTCGGAGCAGACAAAAACGGTAAGTATCATGTAGGGTGCATGTGGAGCTTGGTGCATGAGATAAGAGATTTGTGTAATGATGTCCGCCATGCTGAGATATTTGAGATAAGTGAGCGTAGCTCTCATATAGGGAGATAGATAGAAGGTGAAGTTTGTACCTTTATATTGACGTTATTTTGGCTACAAGGGTGTTGAAATACGGTTTATCCAATGCGGAAAAGAGTTTTAAAGAGAGTAAAAGACTGAAAACCGCTCGAAAATGGCTGCAAAAATGACTTTTTGGTGTGTTTAATGGAAGTTGTATTACAAGAATGGAATTTGACATTGTGAGGTCATAGTGGTCTCTTAGATATACGGGCTGAATGGTAACTAAGAGATATATGGGGAGTTACTTTAAATGGTCATATCTCAGTCAATTTTCAAGGAATTTGGTATTTCAAAGGCTCATTTGATAGGGAATTTTACGCTCTTTCAGATGCTGTGACTTATATTTGAGTGTAAGGTCAGGGATATTATGTCTGTAAGCTCAAAGCCGTCCAGAGTGCCTTAGTAACGCATATGCGAAGGGTGTCTGGAAATATTGGACTGTGTACAGATTAAAGCTCGGAGCAGACACAAAAACGGTAAGTATCATGTAGGGTGCATGTGGAGCTTGGTGCATGAGATAAGAGATTTGTGTAATGATGTCCGCCATGCTGAGATATTTGAGATAAGTGAGCGTAGCTCTCATATAGGGAGATAGATAGAAGGTGAAGTTTGTACCTTTATATTGACGTTATTTTGGCTACAAGGGTGTTGAAATACGGTTTATCCAATGCGGAAAAGAGTTTTAAAGAGAGTAAAAGACTGAAAACCGCTCGAAAATGGCTGCAAAAATGACTTTTTGGTGTGTTTAATGGAAGTTGTATTACAAGAATGGAATTTGACATTGTGAGGTCATAGTGGTCTCTTAGATATACGGGCTGAATGGTAACTAAGAGATATATGGGGAGTTACTTTAAATGGTCATATCTCAGTCAATTTTCAAGGAATTTGGTATTTCAAAGGCTCATTTGATAGGGAATTTTACGCTCTTTCAGATGCTGTGACTTATATTTGAGTGTAAGGTCAGGGATATTATGTCTGTAAGCTCAAAGCCGTCCAGAGTGCCTTAGTAACGCATATGCGAAGGGTGTCTGGAAATATTGGACTGTGTACAGATTAAAGCTCGGAGCAGACACAAAAACGGTAAGTATCATGTAGGGTGCATGTGGAGCTTGGTGCATGAGATAAGAGATTTGTGTAATGATGTCCGCCATGCTGAGATATTTGAGATAAGTGAGCGTAGCTCTCATATAGGGAGATAGATAGAAGGTGAAGTTTGTACCTTTATATTGACGTTATTTTGGCTACAAGGGTGTTGAAATACGGTTTATCCAATGCGGAAAAGAGTTTTAAAGAGAGTAAAAGACTGAAAACCGCTCGAAAATGGCTGCAAAAATGACTTTTTGGTGTGTTTAATGGAAGTTGTATTACAAGAATGGAATTTGACATTGTGAGGTCATAGTGGTCTCTTAGATATACGGGCTGAATGGTAACTAAGAGATATATGGGGAGTTACTTTAAATGGTCATATCTCAGTCAATTTTCAAGGAATTTGGTATTTCAAAGGCTCATTTGATAGGGAATTTTACGCTCTTTCAGATGCTGTGACTTATATTTGAGTGTAAGGTCAGGGATATTATGTCTGTAAGCTCAAAGCCGTCCAGAGTGCCTTAGTAACGCATATGCGAAGGGTGTCTGGAAATATTGGACTGTGTACAGATTAAAGCTCGGAGCAGACAAAAACGGTAAGTATCATGTAGGGTGCATGTGGAGCTTGGTGCATGAGATAAGAGATTTTGTGTAATGATGTCCGCCATGCTGAGATATTTGAGATAAGTGAGCGTAGCTCTCATATAGGGAGATAGATAGAAGGTGAAGTTTGTACCTTTATATTGACGTTATTTTGGCTACAAGGGTGTTGAAATACGGTTTATCCAATGCGGAAAAGAGTTTTAAAGAGAGTAAAAGACTGAAAACCGCTCGAAAATGGCTGCAAAAATGACTTTTTGGTGTGTTTAATGGAAGTTGTATTACAAGAATGGAATTTGACATTGTGACGTCATAGTGGTCTCTTAGATATACGGGCTGAATGGTAACTAAGAGATATATGGGGAGTTACTTTAAATGGTCATATCTCAGTCAATTTTCAAGGAATTTGGTATTTCAAAGGCTCATTTGATAGGGAATTTTACGCTCTTTCAGATGCTGTGACTTATATTTGAGTGTAAGGTCAGGGATATTATGTCTGTAAGCTCAAAGCCGTCCAGAGTGCCTTAGTAACGCATATGCGAAGGGTGTCTGGAAATATTGGACTGTGTACAGATTAAAGCTCGGAGCAGACAAAAACGGTAAGTATCATGTAGGGTGCATGTGGAGCTTGGTGCATGAGATAAGAGATTTTGTGTAATGATGTCCGCCATGCTGAGATATTTGAGATAAGTGAGCGTAGCTCTCATATAGGGAGATAGATAGAAGGTGAAGTTTGTACCTTTATATTGACGTTATTTTGGCTACAAGGGTGTTGAAATACGGTTTATCCAATGCGGAAAAGAGTTTTAAAGAGAGTAAAAGACTGAAAACCGCTCGAAAATGGCTGCAAAAATGACTTTTTGGTGTGTTTAATGGAAGTTGTATTACAAGAATGGAATTTGACATTGTGACGTCATAGTGGTCTCTTAGATATACGGGCTGAATGGTAACTAAGAGATATATGGGGAGTTACTTTAAATGGTCATATCTCAGTCAATTTTCAAGGAATTTGGTATTTCAAAGACTCATTTGATAGGGAATTTTACGCTCTTTCAGATGCTGTGACTTATATTTGAGTGTAAGGTCAGGGATATTATGTCTGTAAGCTCAAAGCCGTCCAGAGTGCCTTAGTAACGCATATGCGAAGGGTGTCTGGAAATATTGGACTGTGTACAGATTAAAGCTCGGAGCAGACAAAAACGGTAAGTATCATGTAGGGTGCATGTGGAGCTTGGTGCAGGAGATAAGAGATTTTGTGTAATGATGTCCGCCATGCTGAGATATTTGAGATAAGTGAGCGTAGCTCTCATATAGGGAGATAGATAGAAGGTGAAGTTTGTACCTTTATATTGACGTTATTTTGGCTACAAGGGTGTTGAAATACGGTTTATCCAATGCGGAAAAGAGTTTTAAAGAGAGTAAAAGACTGAAAACCGCTCGAAAATGGCTGCAAAAATGACTTTTTGGTGTGTTTAATGGAAGTTGTATTACAAGAATGGAATTTGACATTGTGAGGTCATAGTGGTCTCTTAGATATACGGGCTGAATGGTAACTAAGAGATATATGGGGAGTTACTTTAAATGGTCATATCTCAGTCAATTTTCAAGGAATTTGGTATTTCAAAGGCTCATTTGATAGGGAATTTTACGCTCTTTCAGATGCTGTGACTTATATTTGAGTGTAAGGTCAGGGATATTATGTCTGTAAGCTCAAAGCCGTCCAGAGTGCCTTAGTAACGCATATGCGAAGGGTGTCTGGAAATATTGGACTGTGTACAGATTAAAGCTCGGAGCAGACAAAAACGGTAAGTATCATGTAGGGTGCATGTGGAGCTTGGTGCATGAGATAAGAGATTTGTGTAATGATGTCCGCCATGCTGAGATATTTGAGATAAGTGAGCGTAGCTCTCATATAGGGAGATAGATAGAAGGTGAAGTTTGTACCTTTATATTGACGTTATTTTGGCTACAAGGGTGTTGAAATACGGTTTATCCAATGCGGAAAAGAGTTTTAAAGAGAGTAAAAGACTGAAAACCGCTCGAAAATGGCTGCAAAAATGACTTTTTGGTGTGTTTAATGGAAGTTGTATTACAAGAATGGAATTTGACATTGTGACGTCATAGTGGTCTCTTAGATATACGGGCTGAATGGTAACTAAGAGATATATGGGGAGTTACTTTAAATGGTCATATCTCAGTCAATTTTCAAGGAATTTGGTATTTCAAAGGCTCATTTGATAGGAAATTTTACGCTCTTTCAGATGCTGTGACTTATATTTGAGTGTAAGGTCAGGGATATTATGTCTGTAAGCTCAAAGCCGTCCAGAGTGCCTTAGTAACGCATATGCGAAGGGTGTCTGGAAATATTGGACTGTGTACAGATTAAAGCTCGGAGCAGACAAAAACGGTAAGTATCATGTAGGGTGCATGTGGAGCTTGGTGCATGAGATAAGAGATTTGTGTAATGATGTCCGCCATGCTGAGATATTTGAGATAAGTGAGCGTAGCTCTCATATAGGGAGATAGATAGAAGGTGAAGTTTGTACCTTTATATTGACGTTATTTTGGCTACAAGGGTGTTGAAATACGGTTTATCCAATGCGGAAAAGAGTTTTAAAGAGAGTAAAAGACTGAAAACCGCTCGAAAATGGCTGCAAAAATGACTTTTTGGTGTGTTTAATGGAAGTTGTATTACAAGAATGGAATTTGACATTGTGACGTCATAGTGGTCTCTTAGATATACGGGCTGAATGGTAACTAAGAGATATATGGGGAGTTACTTTAAATGGTCATATCTCAGTCAATTTTCAAGGAATTTGGTATTTCAAAGGCTCATTTGATAGGGAATTTTACGCTCTTTCAGATGCTGTGACTTATATTTGAGTGTAAGGTCAGGGATATTATGTCTGTAAGCTCAAAGCCGTCCAGAGTGCCTTAGTAACGCATATGCGAAGGGTGTCTGGAAATATTGGACTGTGTACAGATTAAAGCTCGGAGCAGACAAAAACGGTAAGTATCATGTAGGGTGCATGTGGAGCTTGGTGCATGAGATAAGAGATTTGTGTAATGATGTCCGCCATGCTGAGATATTTGAGATAAGTGAGCGTAGCTCTCATATAGGGAGATAGATAGAAGGTGAAGTTTGTACCTTTATATTGACGTTATTTTGGCTACAAGGGTGTTGAAATACGGTTTATCCAATGCGGAAAAGAGTTTTAAAGAGAGTAAAAGACTGAAAACCGCTCGAAAATGGCTGCAAAAATGACTTTTTGGTGTGTTTAATGGAAGTTGTATTACAAGAATGGAATTTGACATTGTGACGTCATAGTGGTCTCTTAGATATACGGGCTGAATGGTAACTAAGAGATATATGGGGAGTTACTTTAAATGGTCATATCTCAGTCAATTTTCAAGGAATTTGGTATTTCAAAGGCTCATTTGATAGGAAATTTTACGCTCTTTCAGATGCTGTGACTTATATTTGAGTGTAAGGTCAGGGATATTATGTCTGTAAGCTCAAAGCCGTCCAGAGTGCCTTAGTAACGCATATGCGAAGGGTGTCTGGAAATATTGGACTGTGTACAGATTAAAGCTCGGAGCAGACAAAAACGGTAAGTATCATGTAGGGTGCATGTGGAGCTTGGTGCATGAGATAAGAGATTTGTGTAATGATGTCCGCCATGCTGAGATATTTGAGATAAGTGAGCGTAGCTCTCATATAGGGAGATAGATAGAAGGTGAAGTTTGTACCTTTATATTGACGTTATTTTGGCTACAAGGGTGTTGAAATACGGTTTATCCAATGCGGAAAAGAGTTTTAAAGAGAGTAAAAGACTGAAAACCGCTCGAAAATGGCTGCAAAAATGACTTTTTGGTGTGTTTAATGGAAGTTGTATTACAAGAATGGAATTTGACATTGTGACGTCATAGTGGTCTCTTAGATATACGGGCTGAATGGTAACTAAGAGATATATGGGGAGTTACTTTAAATGGTCATATCTCAGTCAATTTTCAAGGAATTTGGTATTTCAAAGGCTCATTTGATAGGAAATTTTACGCTCTTTCAGATGCTGTGACTTATATTTGAGTGTAAGGTCAGGGATATTATGTCTGTAAGCTCAAAGCCGTCCAGAGTGCCTTAGTAACGCATATGCGAAGGGTGTCTGGAAATATTGGACTGTGTACAGATTAAAGCTCGGAGCAGACAAAAACGGTAAGTATCATGTAGGGTGCATGTGGAGCTTGGTGCATGAGATAAGAGATTTGTGTAATGATGTCCGCCATGCTGAGATATTTGAGATAAGTGAGCGTAGCTCTCATATAGGGAGATAGATAGAAGGTGAAGTTTGTACCTTTATATTGACGTTATTTTGGCTACAAGGGTGTTGAAATACGGTTTATCCAATGCGGAAAAGAGTTTTAAAGAGAGTAAAAGACTGAAAACCGCTCGAAAATGGCTGCAAAAATGACTTTTTGGTGTGTTTAATGGAAGTTGTATTACAAGAATGGAATTTGACATTGTGACGTCATAGTGGTCTCTTAGATATACGGGCTGAATGGTAACTAAGAGATATATGGGGAGTTACTTTAAATGGTCATATCTCAGTCAATTTTCAAGGAATTTGGTATTTCAAAGGCTCATTTGATAGGGAATTTTACGCTCTTTCAGATGCTGTGACTTATATTTGAGTGTAAGGTCAGGGATATTATGTCTGTAAGCTCAAAGCCGTCCAGAGTGCCTTAGTAACGCATATGCGAAGGGTGTCTGGAAATATTGGACTGTGTACAGATTAAAGCTCGGAGCAGACAAAAACGGTAAGTATCATGTAGGGTGCATGTGGAGCTTGGTGCATGAGATAAGAGATTTGTGTAATGATGTCCGCCATGCTGAGATATTTGAGATAAGTGAGCGTAGCTCTCATATAGGGAGATAGATAGAAGGTGAAGTTTGTACCTTTATATTGACGTTATTTTGGCTACAAGGGTGTTGAAATACGGTTTATCCAATGCGGAAAAGAGTTTTAAAGAGAGTAAAAGACTGAAAACTGCTCGAAAATGGCTGCAAAAATGACTTTTTGGTGTGTTTAATGGAAGTTGTATTACAAGAATGGAAATTGACATTGTGACGTCATAGTGGTCTCTTAGATATACGGGCTGAATGGTAACTAAGAGATATATGGGGAGTTACTTTAAATGGTCATATCTCAGTCAATTTTCAAGGAATTTGGTATTTCAAAGGCTCATTTGATAGGGAATTTTACGCTCTTTCAGATACTGTGACTTATATTTGAGTGTAAGGTCAGGGATATTATGTCTGTAAGCTCAAAGCCGTCCAGAGTGCCTTAGTAACGCATATGCGAAGGGTGTCTGGAAATATTGGACTGTGTACAGATTAAAGCTCGGAGCAGACAAAAACGGTAAGTATCATGTAGGGTGCATGTGGAGCTTGGTGCATGAGATAAGAGATTTGTGTAATGATGTCCGCCATGCTGAGATATTTGAGATAAGTGAGCGTAGCTCTCATATAGGGAGATAGATAGAAGGTGAAGTTTGTACCTTTATATTGACGTTATTTTGGCTACAAGGGTGTTGAAATACGGTTTATCCAATGCGGAAAAGAGTTTTAAAGAGAGTAAAAGACTGAAAACCGCTCGAAAATGGCTGCAAAAATGACTTTTTGGTGTGTTTAATGGAAGTTGTATTACAAGACTGGAATTTGACATTGTGACGTCATAGTGGTCTCTTAGATATACGGGCTGAATGGTAACTAAGAGATATATGGGGAGTTACTTTAAATGGTCATATCTCAGTCAATTTTCAAGGAATTTGGTATTTCAAAGGCTCATTTGATAGGGAATTTTACGCTCTTTCAGATGCTGTGACTTATATTTGAGTGTAAGGTCAGGGATATTATGTCTGTAAGCTCAAAGCCGTCCAGAGTGCCTTAGTAACGCATATGCGAAGGGTGTCTGGAAATATTGGACTGTGTACAGATTAAAGCTCGGAGCAGACAAAAACGGTAAGTATCATGTAGGGTGCATGTGGAGCTTGGTGCATGAGATAAGAGATTTGTGTAATGATGTCCGCCATGCTGAGATATTTGAGATAAGTGAGCGTAGCTCTCATATAGGGAGATAGATAGAAGGTGAAGTTTGTACCTTTATATTGACGTTATTTTGGCTACAAGGGTGTTGAAATACGGTTTATCCAATGCGGAAAAGAGTTTTAAAGAGAGTAAAAGACTGAAAACCGCTCGAAAATGGCTGCAAAAATGACTTTTTGGTGTGTTTAATGGAAGTTGTATTACAAGAATGGAATTTGACATTGTGAGGTCATAGTGGTCTCTTAGATATACGGGCTGAATGGTAACTAAGAGATATATGGGGAGTTACTTTAAATGGTCATATCTCAGTCAATTTTCAAGGAATTTGGTATTTCAAAGGCTCATTTGATAGGGAATTTTACGCTCTTTCAGATGCTGTGACTTATATTTGAGTGTAAGGTCAGGGATATTATGTCTGTAAGCTCAAAGCCGTCCAGAGTGCCTTAGTAACGCATATGCGAAGGGTGTCTGGAAATATTGGACTGTGTACAGATTAAAGCTCGGAGCAGACAAAAACGGTAAGTATCATGTAGGGTGCATGTGGAGCTTGGTGCATGAGATAAGAGATTTGTGTAATGATGTCCGCCATGCTGAGATATTTGAGATAAGTGAGCGTAGCTCTCATATAGGGAGATAGATAGAAGGTGAAATTTGTACCTTTATATTGACGTTATTTTGGCTACAAGGGTGTTGAAATACGGTTTATCCAATGCGGAAAAGAGTTTTAAAGAGAGTAAAAGACTGAAAACCGCTCGAAAATGGCTGCAAAAATGACTTTTTGGTGTGTTTAATGGAAGTTGTATTACAAGAATGGAATTTGACATTGTGAGGTCATAGTGGTCTCTTAGATATACGGGCTGAATGGTAACTAAGAGATATATGGGGAGTTACTTTAAATGGTCATATCTCAGTCAATTTTCAAGGAATTTGGTATTTCAAAGGCTCATTTGATAGGGAATTTTACGCTCTTTCAGATGCTGTGACTTATATTTGAGTGTAAGGTCAGGGATATTATGTCTGTAAGCTCAAAGCCGTCCAGAGTGCCTTAGTAACGCATATGCGAAGGGTGTCTGGAAATATTGGACTGTGTACAGATTAAAGCTCGGAGCAGACAAAAACGGTAAGTATCATGTAGGGTGCATGTGGAGCTTGGTGCATGAGATAAGAGATTTGTGTAATGATGTCCGCCATGCTGAGATATTTGAGATAAGTGAGCGTAGCTCTCATATAGGGAGATAGATAGAAGGTGAAGTTTGTACCTTTATATTGACGTTATTTTGGCTACAAGGGTGTTGAAATACGGTTTATCCAATGCGGAAAAGAGTTTTAAAGAGAGTAAAAGACTGAAAACCGCTCGAAAATGGCTGCAAAAATGACTTTTTGGTGTGTTTAATGGAAGTTGTATTACAAGACTGGAATTTGACATTGTGACGTCATAGTGGTCTCTTAGATATACGGGCTGAATGGTAACTAAGAGATATATGGGGAGTTACTTTAAATGGTCATATCTCAGTCAATTTTCAAGGAATTTGGTATTTCAAAGGCTCATTTGATAGGGAATTTTACGCTCTTTCAGATGCTGTGACTTATATTTGAGTGTAAGGTCAGGGATATTATGTCTGTAAGCTCAAAGCCGTCCAGAGTGCCTTAGTAACGCATATGCGAAGGGTGTCTGGAAATATTGGACTGTGTACAGATTAAAGCTCGGAGCAGACAAAAACGGTAAGTATCATGTAGGGTGCATGTGGAGCTTGGTGCATGAGATAAGAGATTTGTGTAATGATGTCCGCCATGCTGAGATATTTGAGATAAGTGAGCGTAGCTCTCATATAGGGAGATAGATAGAAGGTGAAGTTTGTACCTTTATATTGACGTTATTTTGGCTACAAGGGTGTTGAAATACGGTTTATCCAATGCGGAAAAGAGTTTTAAAGAGAGTAAAAGACTGAAAACCGCTCGAAAATGGCTGCAAAAATGACTTTTTGGTGTGTTTAATGGAAGTTGTATTACAAGAATGGAATTTGACATTGTGAGGTCATAGTGGTCTCTTAGATATACGGGCTGAATGGTAACTAAGAGATATATGGGGAGTTACTTTAAATGGTCATATCTCAGTCAATTTTCAAGGAATTTGGTATTTCAAAGGCTCATTTGATAGGGAATTTTACGCTCTTTCAGATGCTGTGACTTATATTTGAGTGTAAGGTCAGGGATATTATGTCTGTAAGCTCAAAGCCGTCCAGAGTGCCTTAGT
The DNA here is from genome assembly GCF_033153115.1 of Saccostrea echinata. Classification (NCBI taxonomy): domain Eukaryota; kingdom Metazoa; phylum Mollusca; class Bivalvia; order Ostreida; family Ostreidae; genus Saccostrea; species Saccostrea echinata. Next base: position 9,824,362 of record NW_026889774.1, read on the forward strand.
AACGCATATGCGAAGGGTGTCTGGAAATATTGGACTGTGTACAGATTAAAGCTCGGAGCAGACAAAAACGGTAAGTATCATGTAGGGTGCATGTGGAGCTTGGTGCATGAGATAAGAGATTTGTGTAATGATGTCCGCCATGCTGAGATATTTGAGATAAGTGAGCGTAGCTCTCATATAGGGAGATAGATAGAAGGTGAAGTTTGTACCTTTATATTGACGTTATTTTGGCTACAAGGGTGTTGAAATACGGTTTATCCAATGCGGAAAAGAGTTTTAAAGAGAGTAAAAGACTGAAAACCGCTCGAAAATGGCTGCAAAAATGACTTTTTGGTGTGTTTAATGGAAGTTGTATTACAAGAATGGAATTTGACATTGTGACGTCATAGTGGTCTCTTAGATATACGGGCTGAATGGTAACTAAGAGATATATGGGGAGTTACTTTAAATGGTCATATCTCAGTCAATTTTCAAGGAATTTGGTATTTCAAAGGCTCATTTGATAGGGAATTTTACGCTCTTTCAGATGCTGTGACTTATATTTGAGTGTAAGGTCAGGGATATTATGTCTGTAAGCTCAAAGCCGTCCAGAGTGCCTTAGTAACGCATATGCGAAGGGTGTCTGGAAATATTGGACTGTGTACAGATTAAAGCTCGGAGCAGACAAAAACGGTAAGTATCATGTAGGGTGCATGTGGAGCTTGGTGCATGAGATAAGAGATTTGTGTAATGATGTCCGCCATGCTGAGATATTTGAGATAAGTGAGCGTAGCTCTCATATAGGGAGATAGATAGAAGGTGAAGTTTGTACCTTTATATTGACGTTATTTTGGCTACAAGGGTGTTGAAATACGGTTTATCCAATGCGGAAAAGAGTTTTAAAGAGAGTAAAAGACTGAAAACCGCTCGAAAATGGCTGCAAAAATGACTTTTTGGTGTGTTTAATGGAAGTTGTATTACAAGAATGGAATTTGACATTGTGAGGTCATAGTGGTCTCTTAGATATACGGGCTGAATGGTAACTAAGAGATATATGGGGAATTACTTTAAATGGTCATATCTCAGTCAATTTTCAAGGAATTTGGTATTTCAAAGGCTCATTTGATAGGGAATTTTACGCTCTTTCAGATGCTGTGACTTATATTTGAGTGTAAGGTCAGGGATATTATGTCTGTAAGCTCAAAGCCGTCCAGAGTGCCTTAGTAACGCATATGCGAAGGGTGTCTGGAAATATTGGACTGTGTACAGATTAAAGCTCGGAGCAGACAAAAACGGTAAGTATCATGTAGGGTGCATGTGGAGCTTGGTGCATGAGATAAGAGATTTTGTGTAATGATGTCCGCCATGCTGAGATATTTGAGATAAGTGAGCGTAGCTCTCATATAGGGAGATAGATAGAAGGTGAAGTTTGTACCTTTATATTGACGTTATTTTGGCTACAAGGGTGTTGAAATACGGTTTATCCAATGCGGAAAAGAGTTTTAAAGAGAGTAAAAGACTGAAAACCGCTCGAAAATGGCTGCAAAAATGACTTTTTGGTGTGTTTAATGGAAGTTGTATTACAAGAATGGAATTTGACATTGTGACGTCATAGTGGTCTCTTAGATATACGGGCTGAATGGTAACTAAGAGATATATGGGGAGTTACTTTAAATGGTCATATCTCAGTCAATTTTCAAGGAATTTGGTATTTCAAAGGCTCATTTGATAGGGAATTTTACGCTCTTTCAGATGCTGTGACTTATATTTGAGTGTAAGGTCAGGGATATTATGTCTGTAAGCTCAAAGCCGTCCAGAGTGCCTTAGTAACGCATATGCGAAGGGTGTCTGGAAATATTGGACTGTGTACAGATTAAAGCTCGGAGCAGACAAAAACGGTAAGTATCATGTAGGGTGCATGTGGAGCTTGGTGCATGAGATAAGAGATTTGTGTAATGATGTCCGCCATGCTGAGATATTTGAGATAAGTGAGCGTAGCTCTCATATAGGGAGATAGATAGAAGGTGAAGTTTGTACCTTTATATTGACGTTATTTTGGCTACATGGGTGTTGAAATACGGTTTATCCAATGCGGAAAAGAGTTTTAAAGAGAGTAAAAGACTGAAAACCGCTCGAAAATGGCTGCAAAAATGACTTTTTGGTGTGTTTAATGGAAGTTGTATTACAAGAATGGAATTTGACATTGTGAGGTCATAGTGGTCTCTTAGATATACGGGCTGAATGGTAACTAAGAGATATATGGGGAGTTACTTTAAATGGTCATATCTCAGTCAATTTTCAAGGAATTTGGTATTTCAAAGGCTCATTTGATAGGGAATTTTACGCTCTTTCAGATGCTGTGACTTATATTTGAGTGTAAGGTCAGGGGTATTATGTCTGTAAGCTCAAAGCCGTCCAGAGTGCCTTAGTAACGCATATGCGAAGGGTGTCTGGAAATATTGGACTGTGTACAGATTAAAGCTCGGAGCAGACAAAAACGGTAAGTATCATGTAGGGTGCATGTGGAGCTTGGTGCATGAGATAAGAGATTTGTGTAATGATGTCCGCCATGCTGAGATATTTGAGATAAGTGAGCGTAGCTCTCATATAGGGAGATAGATAGAAGGTGAAGTTTGTACCTTTATATTGACGTTATTTTGGCTACAAGGGTGTTGAAATACGGTTTATCCAATGCGGAAAAGAGTTTTAAAGAGAGTAAAAGACTGAAAACCGCTCGAAAATGGCTGCAAAAATGACTTTTTGGTGTGTTTAATGGAAGTTGTATTACAAGAATGGAATTTGACATTGTGAGGTCATAGTGGTCTCTTAGATATACGGGCTGAATGGTAACTAAGAGATATATGGGGAGTTACTTTAAATGGTCATATCTCAGTCAATTTTCAAGGAATTTGGTATTTCAAAGGCTCATTTGATAGGGAATTTTACGCTCTTTCAGATGCTGTGACTTATATTTGAGTGTAAGGTCAGGGATGTTATGTCTGTAAGCTCAAAGCCGTCCAGAGTGCCTTAGTAACGCATATGCGAAGGGTGTCTGGAAATATTGGACTGTGTACAGATTAAAGCTCGGAGCAGACAAAAACGGTAAGTATCATGTAGGGTGCATGTGGAGCTTGGTGCATGAGATAAGAGATTTGTGTAATGATGTCCGCCATGCTGAGATATTTGAGATAAGTGAGCGTAGCTCTCATATAGGGAGATAGATAGAAGGTGAAGTTTGTACCTTTATATTGACGTTATTTTGGCTACAAGGGTGTTGAAATACGGTTTATCCAATGCGGAAAAGAGTTTTAAAGAGAGTAAAAGACTGAAAACCGCTCGAAAATGGCTGCAAAAATGACTTTTTGGTGTGTTTAATGGAAGTTGTATTACAAGAATGGAATTTGACATTGTGACGTCATAGTGGTCTCTTAGATATACGGGCTGAATGGTAACTAAGAGATATATGGGGAGTTACTTTAAATGGTCATATCTCAGTCAATTTTCAAGGAATTTGGTATTTCAAAGGCTCATTTGATAGGGAATTTTACGCTCTTTCAGATGCTGTGACTTATATTTGAGTGTAAGGTCAGGGATGTTATGTCTGTAAGCTCAAAGCCGTCCAGAGTGCCTTAGTAACGCATATGCGAAGGGTGTCTGGAAATATTGGACTGTGTACAGATTAAAGCTCGGAGCAGACAAAAACGGTAAGTATCATGTAGGGTGCATGTGGAGCTTGGTGCATGAGATAAGAGATTTGTGTAATGATGTCCGCCATGCTGAGATATTTGAGATAAGTGAGCGTAGCTCTCATATAGGGAGATAGATAGAAGGTGAAGTTTGTACCTTTATATTGACGTTATTTTGGCTACAAGGGTGTTGAAATACGGTTTATCCAATGCGGAAAAGAGTTTTAAAGAGAGTAAAAGACTGAAAACCGCTCGAAAATGGCTGCAAAAATGACTTTTTGGTGTGTTTAATGGAAGTTATATTACAAGAATGGAATTTGACATTGTGACGTCATAGTGGTCTCTTAGATATACGGGCTGAATGGTAACTAAGAGATATATGGGGAGTTACTTTAAATGGTCATATCTCAGTCAATTTTCAAGGAATTTGGTATTTCAAAGGCTCATTTGATAGGGAATTTTACGCTCTTTCAGATGCTGTGACTTATATTTGAGTGTAAGGTCAGGGATATTATGTCTGTAAGCTCAAAGCCGTCCAGAGTGCCTTAGTAACGCATATGCGAAGGGTGTCTGGAAATATTGGACTGTGTACAGATTAAAGCTCGGAGCAGACAAAAACGGTAAGTATCATGTAGGGTGCATGTGGAGCTTGGTGCATGAGATAAGAGATTTGTGTAATGATGTCCGCCATGCTGAGATATTTGAGATAAGTGAGCGTAGCTCTCATATAGGGAGATAGATAGAAGGTGAAGTTTGTACCTTTATATTGACGTTATTTCGGCTACAAGGGTGTTGAAATACGGTTTATCCAATGCGGAAAAGAGTTTTAAAGAGAGTAAAAGACTGAAAACCGCTCGAAAATGGCTGCAAAAATGACTTTTTGGTGTGTTTAATGGAAGTTGTATTACAAGAATGGAATTTGACATTGTGACGTCATAGTGGTCTCTTAGATATACGGGCTGAATGGTAACTAAGAGATATATGGGGAGTTACTTTAAATGGTCATATCTCAGTCAATTTTCAAGGAATTTGGTATTTCAAAGGCTCATTTGATAGGGAATTTTACGCTCTTTCAGATGCTGTGACTTATATTTGAGTGTAAGGTCAGGGATATTATGTCTGTAAGCTCAAAGCCGTCCAGAGTGCCTTAGTAACGCATATGCGAAGGGTGTCTGGAAATATTGGACTGTGTACAGATTAAAGCTCGGAGCAGACAAAAACGGTAAGTATCATGTAGGGTGCATGTGGAGCTTGGTGCATGAGATAAGAGATTTGTGTAATGATGTCCGCCATGCTGAGATATTTGAGATAAGTGAGCGTAGCTCTCATATAGGGAGATAGATAGAAGGTGAAGTTTGTACCTTTATATTGACGTTATTTTGGCTACAAGGGTGTTGAAATACGGTTTATCCAATGCGGAAAAGAGTTTTAAAGAGAGTAAAAGACTGAAAACCGCTCGAAAATGGCTGCAAAAATGACTTTTTGGTGTGTTTAATGGAAGTTGTATTACAAGAATGGAATTTGACATTGTGACGTCATAGTGGTCTCTTAGATATACGGGCTGAATGGTAACTAAGAGATATATGGGGAGTTACTTTAAATGGTCATATCTCAGTCAATTTTCAAGGAATTTGGTATTTCAAAGGCTCATTTGATAGGGAATTTTACGCTCTTTCAGATGCTGTGACTTATATTTGAGTGTAAGGTCAGGGATATTATGTCTGTAAGCTCAAAGCCGTCCAGAGTGCCTTAGTAACGCATATGCGAAGGGTGTCTGGAAATATTGGACTGTGTACAGATTAAAGCTCGGAGCAGACAAAAACGGTAAGTATCATGTAGGGTGCATGTGGAGCTTGGTGCATGAGATAAGAGATTTGTGTAATGATGTCCGCCATGCTGAGATATTTGAGATAAGTGAGCGTAGCTCTCATATAGGGAGATAGATAGAAGGTGAAGTTTGTACCTTTATATTGACGTTATTTTGGCTACAAGGGTGTTGAAATACGGTTTATCCAATGCGGAAAAGAGTTTTAAAGAGAGTAAAAGACTGAAAACCGCTCGAAAATGGCTGCAAAAATGACTTTTTGGTGTGTTTAATGGAAGTTGTATTACAAGAATGGAATTTGACATTGTGAGGTCATAGTGGTCTCTTAGATATACGGGCTGAATGGTAACTAAGAGATATATGGGGAGTTACTTTAAATGGTCATATCTCAGTCAATTTTCAAGGAATTTGGTATTTCAAAGGCTCATTTGATAGGGAATTTTACGCTCTTTCAGATGCTGTGACTTATATTTGAGTGTAAGGTCAGGGATATTATGTCTGTAAGCTCAAAGCCGTCCAGAGTGCCTTAGTAACGCATATGCGAAGGGTGTCTGGAAATATTGGACTGTGTACAGATTAAAGCTCGGAGCAGACAAAAACGGTAAGTATCATGTAGGGTGCATGTGGAGCTTGGTGCATGAGATAAGAGATTTGTGTAATGATGTCCGCCATGCTGAGATATTTGAGATAAGTGAGAGTAGCTCTCATATAGGGAGATAGATAGAAGGTGAAGTTTGTACCTTTATATTGACGTTATTTTGGCTACAAGGGTGTTGAAATACGGTTTATCCAATGCGGAAAAGAGTTTTAAAGAGAATAAAAGACTGAAAACCGCTCGAAAATGGCTGCAAAAATGACTTTTTGGTGTGTTTAATGGAAGTTGTATTACAAGAATGGAATTTGACATTGTGAGGTCATAGTGGTCTCTTAGATATACGGGCTGAATGGTAACTAAGAGATATATGGGGAGTTACTTTAAATGGTCATATCTCAGTCAATTTTCAAGGAATTTGGTATTTCAAAGGCTCATTTGATAGGGAATTTTACGCTCTTTCAGATGCTGTGACTTATATTTGAGTGTAAGGTCAGGGATATTATGTCTGTAAGCTCAAAGCCGTCCAGAGTGCCTTAGTAACGCATATGCGAAGGGTGTCTGGAAATATTGGACTGTGTACAGATTAAAGCTCGGAGCAGACAAAAACGGTAAGTATCATGTAGGGTGCATGTGGAGCTTGGTGCATGAGATAAGAGATTTGTGTAATGATGTCCGCCATGCTGAGATATTTGAGATAAGTGAGCGTAGCTCTCATATAGGGAGATAGATAGAAGGTGAAGTTTGTACCTTTATATTGACGTTATTTTGGCTACAAGGGTGTTGAAATACGGTTTATCCAATGCGGAAAAGAGTTTTAAAGAGAGTAAAAGACTGAAAACCGCTCGAAAATGGCTGCAAAAATGACTTTTTGGTGTGTTTAATGGAAGTTGTATTACAAGAATGGAATTTGACATTGTGACGTCATAGTGGTCTCTTAGATATACGGGCTGAATGGTAACTAAGAGATATATGGGGAGTTACTTTAAATGGTCATATCTCAGTCAATTTTCAAGGAATTTGGTATTTCAAAGGCTCATTTGATAGGGAATTTTACGCTCTTTCAGATGCTGTGACTTATATTTGAGTGTAAGGTCAGGGATATTATGTCTGTAAGCTCAAAGCCGCCCAGAGTGCCTTAGTAACGCATATGCGAAGGGTGTCTGGAAATATTGGACTGTGTACAGATTAAAGCTCGGAGCAGACAAAAACGGTAAGTATCATGTAGGGTGCATGTGGAGCTTGGTGCATGAGATAAGAGATTTGTGTAATGATGTCCGCCATGCTGAGATATTTGAGATAAGTGAGCGTAGCTCTCATATAGGGAGATAGATAGAAGGTGAAGTTTGTACCTTTATATTGACGTTATTTTGGCTACAAGGGTGTTGAAATACGGTTTATCCAATGCGGAAAAGAGTTTTAAAGAGAGTAAAAGACTGAAAACCGCTCGAAAATGGCTGCAAAAATGACTTTTTGGTGTGTTTAATGGAAGTTGTATTACAAGAATGGAATTTGACATTGTGAGGTCATAGTGGTCTCTTAGATATACGGGCTGAATGGTAACTAAGAGATATATGGGGAGTTACTTTAAATGGTCATATCTCAGTCAATTTTCAAGGAATTTGGTATTTCAAAGGCTCATTTGATAGGGAATTTTACGCTCTTTCAGATGCTGTGACTTATATTTGAGTGTAAGGTCAGGGATATTATGTCTGTAAGCTCAAAGCCGTCCAGAGTGCCTTAGTAACGCATATGCGAAGGGTGTCTGGAAATATTGGACTGTGTACAGATTAAAGCTCGGAGCAGACAAAAACGGTAAGTATCATGTAGGGTGCATGTGGAGCTTGGTGCATGAGATAAGAGATTTGTGTAATGATGTCCGCCATGCTGAGATATTTGAGATAAGTGAGAGTAGCTCTCATATAGGGAGATAGATAGAAGGTGAAGTTTGTACCTTTATATTGACGTTATTTTGGCTACAAGGGTGTTGAAATACGGTTTATCCAATGCGGAAAAGAGTTTTAAAGAGAATAAAAGACTGAAAACCGCTCGAAAATGGCTGCAAAAATGACTTTTTGGTGTGTTTAATGGAAGTTGTATTACAAGAATGGAATTTGACATTGTGAGGTCATAGTGGTCTCTTAGATATACGGGCTGAATGGTAACTAAGAGATATATGGGGAGTTACTTTAAATGGTCATATCTCAGTCAATTTTCAAGGAATTTGGTATTTTAAAGGCTCATTTGATAGGGAATTTTACGCTCTTTCAGATGCTGTGACTTATATTTGAGTGTAAGGTCAGGGATATTATGTCTGTAAGCTCAAAGCCGTCCAGAGTGCCTTAGTAACGCATATGCGAAGGGTGTCTGGAAATATTGGACTGTGTACAGATTAAAGCTCGGAGCAGACAAAAACGGTAAGTATCATGTAGGGTGCATGTGGAGCTTGGTGCATGAGATAAGAGATTTGTGTAATGATGTCCGCCATGCTGAGATATTTGAGATAAGTGAGCGTAGCTCTCATATAGGGAGATAGATAGAAGGTGAAGTTTGTACCTTTATATTGACGTTATTTTGGCTACAAGGGTGTTGAAATACGGTTTATCCAATGCGGAAAAGAGTTTTAAAGAGAGTAAAAGACTGAAAACCGCTCGAAAATGGCTGCAAAAATGACTTTTTGGTGTGTTTAATGGAAGTTGTATTACAAGAATGGAATTTGACATTGTGAGGTCATAGTGGTCTCTTAGATATACGGGCTGAATGGTAACTAAGAGATATATGGGGAGTTACTTTAAATGGTCATATCTCAGTCAATTTTCAAGGAATTTGGTATTTCAAAGGCTCATTTGATAGGGAATTTTACGCTCTTTCAGATGCTGTGACTTATATTTGAGTGTAAGGTCAGGGATATTATGTCTGTAAGCTCAAAGCCGCCCAGAGTGCCTTAGTAACGCATATGCGAAGGGTGTCTGGAAATATTGGACTGTGTACAGATTAAAGCTCGGAGCAGACAAAAACGGTAAGTATCATGTAGGGTGCATGTGGAGCTTGGTGCATGAGATAAGAGATTTGTGTAATGATGTCCGCCATGCTGAGATATTTGAGATAAGTGAGAGTAGCTCTCATATAGGGAGATAGATAGAAGGTGAAGTTTGTACCTTTATATTGACGTTATTTTGGCTACAAGGGTGTTGAAATACGGTTTATCCAATGCGGAAAAGAGTTTTAAAGAGAGTAAAAGACTGAAAACCGCTCGAAAATGGCTGCAAAAATGACTTTTTGGTGTGTTTAATGGAAGTTGTATTACAAGAATGGAATTTGACATTGTGACGTCATAGTCGTCTCCTAGATATACGGGCTGAATGGTAACTAAGAGATATATGGGGAGTTACTTTAAATGGTCATATCTCAGTCAATTTTCAAGGAATTTGGTATTTCAAAGGCTCATTTGATAGGGAATTTTACGCTCTTTCAGATGCTGTGACTTATATTTGAGTGTAAGGTCAGGGATATTATGTCTGTAAGCTCAAAGCCGCCCAGAGTGCCTTAGTAACGCATATGCGAAGGGTGTCTGGAAATATTGGACTGTGTACAGATTAAAGCTCGGAGCAGACAAAAACGGTAAGTATCATGTAGGGTGCATGTGGAGCTTGGTGCATGAGATAAGAGATTTGTGTAATGATGTCCGCCATGCTGAGATATTTGAGATAAGTGAGCGTAGCTCTCATATAGGGAGATAGATAGAAGGTGAAGTTTGTACCTTTATATTGACGTTATTTTGGCTACAAGGGTGTTGAAATACGGTTTATCCAATGCGGAAAAGAGTTTTAAAGAGAGTAAAAGACTGAAAACCGCTCGAAAATGGCTGCAAAAATGACTTTTTGGTGTGTTTAATGGAAGTTGTATTACAAGAATGGAATTTGACATTGTGACGTCATAGTGGTCTCTTAGATATACGGGCTGAATGGTAACTAAGAGATATATGGGGAGTTACTTTAAATGGTCATATCTCAGTCAATTTTCAAGGAATTTGGTATTTCAAAGGCTCATTTGATAGGGAATTTTACGCTCTTTCAGATGCTGTGACTTATATTTGAGTGTAAGGTCAGGGATATTATGTCTGTAAGCTCAAAGCCGCCCAGAATGCCTTAGTAACGCATATGCGAAGGGTGTCTGGAAATATTGGACTGTGTACAGATTAAAGCTCGGAGCAGACAAAAACGGTAAGTATCATGTAGGGTGCATGTGGAGCTTGGTGCATGAGATAAGAGATTTGTGTAATGATGTCCGCCATGCTGAGATATTTGAGATAAGTGAGCGTAGCTCTCATATAGGGAGATAGATAGAAGGTGAAGTTTGTACCTTTATATTGACGTCATTTTGGCTACAAGGGTGTTGAAATACGGTTTATCCAATGCGGAAAAGAGTTTTAAAGAGAGTAAAAGACTGAAAACCGCTCGAAAATGGCTGCAAAAATGACTTTTTGGTGTGTTTAACGGAAGTTGTATTACAAGAATGGAATTTGACATTGTGACGTCATAGTGGTCTCTTAGATATACGGGCTGAATGGTAACTAAGAGATATATGGGGAGTTACTTTAAATGGTCATATCTCAGTCAATTTTCAAGGAATTTGGTATTTCAAAGGCTCATTTGATAGGGAATTTTACGCTCTTTCAGATGCTGTGACTTATATTTGAGTGTAAGGTCAGGGATATTATGTCTGTAAGCTCAAAGCCGTCCAGAGTGCCTTAGTAACGCATATGCGAAGGGTGTCTGGAAATATTGGACTGTGTACAGATTAAAGCTCGGAGCAGACAAAAACGGTAAGTATCATGTAGGGTGCATGTGGAGCTTGGTGCATGAGATAAGAGATTTGTGTAATGATGTCCGCCATGCTGAGATATTTGAGATAAGTGAGCGTAGCTCTCATATAGGGAGATAGATAGAAGGTGAAGTTTGTACCTTTATATTGACGTTATTTTGGCTACAAGGGTGTTGAAATACGGTTTATCCAATGCGGAAAAGAGTTTTAAAGAGAGTAAAAGACTGAAAACCGCTCGAAAATGGCTGCAAAAATGACTTTTTGGTGTGTTTAATGGAAGTTGTATTACAAGAATGGAATTTGACATTGTGACGTCATAGTGGTCTCTTAGATATACGGGCTGAATGGTAACTAAGAGATATATGGGGAGTTACTTTAAATGGTCATATCTCAGTCAATTTTCAAGGAATTTGGTATTTCAAAGGCTCATTTGATAGGGAATTTTACGCTCTTTCAGATGCTGTGACTTATATTTGAGTGTAAGGTCAGGGATATTATGTCTGTAAGCTCAAAGCCGTCCAGAGTGCCTTAGTAACGCATATGCGAAGGGTGTCTGGAAATATTGGACTGTGTACAGATTAAAGCTCGGAGCAGACAAAAACGGTAAGTATCATGTAGGGTGCATGTGGAGCTTGGTGCATGAGATAAGAGATTTGTGTAATGATGTCCGCCATGCTGAGATATTTGAGATAAGTGAGCGTAGCTCTCATATAGGGAGATAGATAGAAGGTGAAGTTCGTACCTTTATATTGACGTTATTTTGGCTACAAGGGTGTTGAAATACGGTTTATCCAATGCGGAAAAGAGTTTTAAAGAGAGTAAAAGACTGAAAACCGCTCGAAAATGGCTGCAAAAATGACTTTTTGGTGTGTTTAATGGAAGTTGTATTACAAGAATGGAATTTGACATTGTGACGTCATAGTGGTCTCTTAGATATACGGGCTGAATGGTAACTAAGAGATATATGGGGAGTTACTTTAAATGGTCATATCTCAGTCAATTTTCAAGGAATTTGGTATTTCAAAGGCTCATTTGATAGGGAATTTTACGCTCTTTCAGATGCTGTGACTTATATTTGAGTGTAAGGTCAGGGATATTATGTCTGTAAGCTCAAAGCCGCCCAGAGTGCCTTAGTAACGCATATGCGAAGGGTGTCTGGAAATATTGGACTGTGTACAGATTAAAGCTCGGAGCAGACAAAAACGGTAAGTATCATGTAGGGTGCATGTGGAGCTTGGTGCATGAGATAAGAGATTTGTGTAATGATGTCCGCCATGCTGAGATATTTGAGATAAGTGAGCGTAGCTCTCATATAGGGAGATAGATAGAAGGTGAAGTTTGTACCTTTATATTGACGTTATTTTGGCTACAAGGGTGTTGAAATACGGTTTATCCAATGCGGAAAAGAGTTTTAAAGAGAGTAAAAGACTGAAAACCGCTCGAAAATGGCTGCAAAAATGACTTTTTGGTGTGTTTAATGGAAGTTGTATTACAAGACTGGAATTTGACATTGTGACGTCATAGTGGTCTCTTAGATATACGGGCTGAATGGTAACTAAGAGATATATGGGGAGTTACTTTAAATGGTCATATCTCAGTCAATTTTCAAGGAATTTGGTATTTCAAAGGCTCATTTGATAGGGAATTTTACGCTCTTTCAGATGCTGTGACTTATATTTGAGTGTAAGGTCAGGGATATTATGTCTGTAAGCTCAAAGCCGTCCAGAGTGCCTTAGTAACGCATATGCGAAGGGTGTCTGGAAATATTGGACTGTGTACAGATTAAAGCTCGGAGCAGACAAAAACGGTAAGTATCATGTAGGGTGCATGTGGAGCTTGGTGCATGAGATAAGAGATTTGTGTAATGATGTCCGCCATGTTGAGATATTTGAGATAAGTGAGCGTAGCTCTCATATAGGGAGATAGATAGAAGGTGAAGTTTGTACCTTTATATTGACGTTATTTTGGCTACAAGGGTGTTGAAATACGGTTTATCCAATGCGGGAAAGAGTTTTAAAGAGAGTAAAAGACTGAAAACCGCTCGAAAATGGCTGCAAAAATGACTTTTTGGTGTGTTTAATGGAAGTTGTATTACAAGAATGGAATTTGACATTGTGACGTCATAGTCGTCTCCTAGATATACGGGCTGAATGGTAACTAAGAGATATATGGGGAGTTACTTTAAATGGTCATATCTCAGTCAATTTTCAAGGAATTTGGTATTTCAAAGGCTCATTTGATAGGGAATTTTACGCTCTTTCAGATGCTGTGACTTATATTTGAGTGTAAGGTCAGGGATATTATGTCTGTAAGCTCAAAGCCGGCCAGAGTGCCTTAGTAACGCATATGCGAAGGGTGTCTGGAAATATTGGACTGTGTACAGATTAAAGCTCGGAGCAGACAAAAACGGTAAGTATCATGTAGGGTGCATGTGGAGCTTGGTGCATGAGATAAGAGATTTGTGTAATGATGTCCGCCATGCTGAGATATTTGAGATAAGTGAGCGTAGCTCTCATATAGGGAGATAGATAGAAGGTGAAGTTTGTACCTTTATATTGACGTTATTTTGGCTACAAGGGTGTTGAAATACGGTTTATCCAATGCGGAAAAGAGTTTTAAAGAGAGTAAAAGACTGAAAACCGCTCGAAAATGGCTGCAAAAATGACTTTTTGGTGTGTTTAATGGAAGTTGTATTACAAGAATGGAATTTGACATTGTGACGTCATAGTCGTCTCTTAGATGTACGGGCTGAATGGTAACTAAGAGATATATGGGGAGTTGCTTTAAATGGTCATATCTCAGTCAATTTTCAAGGAATTTGGTATTTCAAAGGCTCATTTGATAGGGAATTTTACGCTCTTTCAGATGCTGTGACTTATATTTGAGTGTAAGGTCAGGGATATTATGTCTGTAAGCTCAAAGCCGTCCAGAGTGCCTTAGTAACGCATATGCGAAGGGTGTCTGGAAATATTGGACTGTGTACAGATTAAAGCTCGGAGCAGACAAAAACGGTAAGTATCATGTAGGGTGCATGTGGAGCTTGGTGCATGAGATAAGAGATTTGTGTAATGATGTCCGCCATGCTGAGATATTTGAGATAAGTGAGCGTAGCTCTCATATAGGGAGATAGATAGAAGGTGAAGTTTGTACCTTTATATTGACGTTATTTTGGCTACAAGGGTGTTGAAATACGGTTTATCCAATGCGGGAAAGAGTTTTAAAGAGAGTAAAAGACTGAAAACCGCTCGAAAATGGCTGCAAAAATGACTTTTTGGTGTGTTTAATGGAAGTTGTATTACAAGAATGGAATTTGACATTGTGACGTCATAGTCGTCTCCTAGATATACGGGCTGAATGGTAACTAAGAGATATATGGGGAGTTACTTTAAATGGTCATATCTCAGTCAATTTTCAAGGAATTTGGTATTTCAAAGGCTCATTTGATAGGGAATTTTACGCTCTTTCAGATGCTGTGACTTATATTTGAGTGTAAGGTCAGGGATATTATGTCTCTAAGCTCAAAGCCGCCCAGAGTGCCTTAGTAACGCATATGCGAAGGGTGTCTGGAAATATTGGACTGTTTACAGATTAAAGCTCGGAGCAGACAAAAACGGTAAGTATCATGTAGGGTGCATGTGGAGCTTGGTGCATGAGATAAGAGATTTGTGTAATGATGTCCGCCATGCTGAGATATTTGAGATAAGTGAGCGTAGCTCTCATATAGGGAGATAGATAGAAGGTGAAGTTTGTACCTTTATATTGACGTTATTTTGGCTACAAGGGTGTTGAAATACGGTTTATCCAATGCGGAAAAGAGTTTTAAAGAGAGTAAAAGACTGAAAACCGCTCGAAAATGGCTGCAAAAATGACTTTTTGGTGTGTTTAATGGAAGTTGTATTACAAGAATGGAATTTGACATTGTGACGTCATAGTCGTCTCCTAGATATACGGGCTGAATGGTAACTAAGAGATATATGGGGAGTTACTTTAAATGGTCATATCTCAGTCAATTTTCAAGGAATTTGGTATTTCAAAGGCTCATTTGATAGGGAATTTTACGCTCTTTCAGATGCTGTGACTTATATTTGAGTGTAAGGTCAGGGATATTATGTCTGTAAGCTCAAAGCCGCCCAGAGTGCCTTAGTAACGCATACGGGAAGGGTGTCTGGAAATATTGGACTGTGTACAGATTAAAGCTCGGAGCAGACAAAAACGGTAAGTATCATGTAGGGTGCATGTGGAGCTTGGTGCATGAGATAAGAGATTTGTGTAATGATGTCCGCCATGCTGAGATATTTGAGATAAGTGAGCGTAGCTCTCATATAGGGAGATAGATAGAAGGTGAAGTTTGTACCTTTATATTGACGTTATTTTGGCTACAAGGGTGTTGAAATACGGTTTATCCAATGCGGAAAAGAGTTTTAAAGAGAGTAAAAGACTGAAAACCGCTCGAAAATGGCTGCAAAAATGACTTTTTGGTGTGTTTAATGGAAGTTATATTACAAGAATGGAATTTGACATTGTGACGTCATAGTCGTCTCCTAGATATACGGGCTGAATGGTAACTAAGAGATATATGGGGAGTTACTTTAAATGGTCATATCTCAGTCAATTTTCAAGGAATTTGGTATTTCAAAGGCTCATTTGATAGGGAATTTTACGCTCTTTTAGATGCTGTGACTTATATTTGAGTGTAAGGTCAGGGATATTATGTCTGTAAGCTCAAAGCCGTCCAGAGTGCCTTAGTAACGCATATGCGAAGGGTGTCTGGAAATATTGGACTGTGTACAGATTAAAGCTCGGAGCAGACAAAAACGGTAAGTATCATGTAGGGTGCATGTGGAGCTTGGTGCATGAGATAAGAGATTTGTGTAATGATGTCCGCCATGCTGAGATATTTGAGATAAGTGAGCGTAGCTCTCATATAGGGAGATAGATAGAAGGTGAAGTTTGTACCTTTATATTGACGTTATTTTGGCTACAAGGGTGTTGAAATATGGTTTATCCAATGCGGAAAAGAGTTTTAAAGAGAGTAAAAGACTGAAAACCGCTCGAAAATGGCTGCAAAAATGACTTTTTGGTGTGTTTAATGAAAGTTGTATTACAAGAATGGAATTTGAAATTGTGACGTCATAGTCGTCTCTTAGATATACGGGCTGAATGGTAACTAAGAGATATATGGGGAGTTACTTTAAATGGTCATATCTCAGTCAATTTTCAAGGAATTTGGTATTTCAAAGGCTCATTTGATAGGGAATTTTACGCTCTTTCAGATGCTGTGACTTATATTTGAGTGTAAGGTCAGGGATATTATGTCTGTAAGCTCAAAGCCGTCCAGAGTGCCTTAGTAACGCATATGCGAAGGGTGTCTGGAAATATTGGACTGTGTACAGATTAAAGCTCGGAGCAGACAAAAACGGTAAGTATCATGTAGGGTGCATGTGGAGCTTGGTGCATGAGATAAGAGATTTGTGTAATGATGTCCGCCATGCTGAGATATTTGAGATAAGTGAGCGTAGCTCTCATATAGGGAGATAGATAGAAGGTGAAGTTTGTACCTTTATATTGACGTTATTTTGGCTACAAGGGTGTTGAAATATGGTTTATCCAATGCGGAAAAGAGTTTTAAAGAGAGTAAAAGACTGAAAACCGCTCGAAAATGGCTGCAAAATTGATTTTTTGGTGTTTTATGGAAGTTGTATTACAAGAATGGAATTTGACATTGTGACGTCATAGTCGTCTCTTAGATATAAGGGCAGAATGGTAACTAAGAAATATATGGGGAATTACTCTTTTTTTGGTTGTCAGATCATCCCCCCCTCCCCTTTTTTGAAACCGTTGGTACGGGCCTGAACAATTAACAAGAAAATAAATCGTTTTATTTTTTGGAGACTTTTAGTAAACAATACCAGTAATTCATTAATGATAATGTTGTTATCTGACACTTTTTAATTTTTTTACCTGGTGATTCGAAATACCCGAAAGTGACCCGCAATACACTAAAAAGGGAATGTAAATATAACCCCCATCAAGGTTGATGCATCGAAGATGGACTGGCCATATGAAATAGATCTGATTTTTTATACAATTGGGTTTCCTTTAATACCAAGCAACCATTAATAAACTTGTTAATAAAATCGCTTGCAGTCAAAATGTAAAAGGTGATTCGGAATACCCTCAATGACTATACAATCATTGCTGTTGAGGTCAACACCTTAGGAGTACAATATAAATATACTGAACATTGTTCTTCGAAGGTTGCTAAATCATTGTATTGACTGAAAAACCACAATAATTGTTTATTGTATGATTCAGTGATTAAAATGATACAAACTTGTTAAGCAATCAACGCAGTCTTAATTTGTTTACATTAGCTGTAGTTCCAGCAAATGGAATGTGAAAAACGGGGTAAAAAATAGGCCTAACCGATTATGAAGTAGATAAAGTTGCTGTTTGAGAAGCATATTAGACTTTCCCATGTTTCAGAACTTCTTGGAAAAAGCTATGATAAATTGAAAGAATGAGTGCACTTTAGAGTGTCATTTGGAACCTTTTCGGCCACCCATTTTAAGCCTTGAATTAGACTATGTTGCAAAATTAATCTATGATAATTGTGCATACATAGGCTTTTGATATTTATACTTCAAATTTTTTGTTCAACATATTTCTTTAATTCCACAAAACGTCATTGAAAAGAACATGTATAAGCCTTAAGTTCCGGAAATTTGAACTGGCCCCTTTTCGAATTTAAGATACCCGCAATTGGGCGGAGATATTTAAATTGCATAGAAGTGGAATGTAAACATTTGCACACTATTAGTCCCCTACCGGTGAAACCGGAAGGGACTTTAGGTTTCCTCTGAGTCTGTCTGTCTGTCTGTCTATCTAGCTATCCGTCTGTCCCTCTGTCTGTCTGTCAGTCTGTCCCACTTAGTTTTCCGCACTTTTTTCCTAAACGCTTGCAGATACTGAGCTGATTTTGGTGTGTGAGTGTATCTTGATGAGTTTCAGATCAAGTTTGCATTTCGTTCCGCTTCATTGATTTTTGACGGAATTACGGCCTTTTCAATTTTTAAGGGTTTTCCGCAATTTTCTTCTAAACGCTTTCAGATATTGAGCTGATATTTAGTATGTGACTTAACCTTGATTAGTTATTGATCAAGTTTGCATTTCGTCCCGCATCATCGATTTTTGATGGAATTATGGCATTTTCAATTCTTAACGGGAACCAGATTACACTTGCCGGTATGGGACTAGTATTGCTAATGCAATACTCTCAGAATGCATGTTTCAAGATTGATTCCACAGTAGGAATTTAAATGGAAGAGAGAGAGATTGTGTAGTTTTATGATTCACACAAATAATAAATGATTCATGGCCATACCTATTGATCATTTTCATGATTCGTATCCATATGTTTGCTGCCTAGCACAGAATCAGCTCAATCTTAAGTTTTCGTATATATACATCTGTATAAAAAATGCCCCACCCCCTTTTTGTTTTACTTTAACTTTATCATTTTTCATTTTATATGCTGAATGTTTTTCAATTCAAAGAATGAATGTATTAGGAAAGATTTACATTTACATGACTTCGTATGTCACACTACATTTAATCGTTATTCACTGTAAATGTGTACATAGTAATACAAACACGTGTAGTGAAACAATTAAAGTATACATGTATGTAGAATCACGGTGATACATATTTTATTATATGCATGTATAGATAAATAACATTCGGAAATGAAATATAAAATTTTAATTAAAAATTCGAGTTGCTAGGTTAACATGAAAATTCCAATAAATACAAACAATCTGTAAAGATTGCACTTCATGTAATGCAATTGACGATGAATTTCATTTCTTTTTACAATGTAATCGTAACATACAAGCAAGGAATATACTTATAAAAACCATGCTAGTGTCATATTGTAATTTTTGTATTTACCGGGTGGTAGTAAATACAAAAATTACAATATGACAACTATAATTATTGCTCCTCATTCTATCTCGAATCACCCATACAGAAACTTATACATATATTTAGTCCAACACTTGAAGTTATACCGGCTGTTTGCACTTTTATAAAACAATCATTAGAATTAAGACGTATATTGAGTAAATTACTTAAATTGCGCCTATTGTTTATAAACATTCATTGTTCTCTGTTTTTTTTTGTTTTTGTTTTGTTTTTGTTTTTTTTGTATTGCTTGACTCATATGTATGTATCGTGCACCTGATTTCAACTGGCAATACCAGAATTTCCAAACGAAAAACACAATTTAGTGAAAGAAGACAAGGTAAACTTTAAGAACCTAATAAAATTTTCGCAAAATTCTTCAATAATTTGAAGTCGGTACATACAGCAAGAATTGTAATATAATGCAACTAATATATTTGTATTATTATACTTTCTTGTACACACACTTATACATGTCTCATTAGATTGTTAATAGAATTTAGGTATTTCTACGTTTTTTCCCTCGCAATCTCTCTCTCCTCTCCCTCTCTCTCAATAATTGAAAACGAGGTTGTCAGCAGTATCTGTTACAGTATTATGCACTGCATTACAACTGAAAAGACCATCATAATGGAAACTGCGGCGGAACACTCGTACGTGTACTTGGTGCACATAATGCATCGCTAGGTGCAAAGAGAAGACCCCAGAAGTTATAAAAAAATTTCTTTAAAATAGATAATGCAGCATTTGAGCAACTTTTACAGTCACATTTATTAATTTACTCCTTTTGATCTCCTTCCAAAAAAACTTGTGTTTACTGCTAAAGTCGACCATTTTTTTGTTATGATAAAAATAGGATGACCCCAATGTGATTACTATTGATTGGTTTAAAAATGAAAGGTAAGTTAAGACATGTATAAGAAATACATGTAGATCATTGCCCTATTCTTAATACAGTTTTATAAGATTCGAAGAATCTTATGATTTGCTGTTTTAAAAGTCTATATATAGTAAGATTTTGAACTTAAAAACATATCCGTGTGTACAGCCCTCGATTGACCGACGATGAAAGCATATCGAACAGTGGAATGTCACGTGAGTAAAGTGATTATAATATCAAACGGGTCAAAATAGGCTGACACTCGGTGACCTGTTAATTTAGTAGCTAACTCGACCGAAGTTTGGAGAATTTTTCAAAAAATTACATATGAGCCGCAAATTGTCCAACATTGCCCTTTGGATATGTATAAGTTTAGATCAAAATACACATTCTGTGCAAATGAGATGAATGGACAAGTTGCGGCTCGATGTAAACAATGTCATTGAAAACTGGTATACATATGAATAACAATAGAAATGTGACAAAACTGCTAGACCCCCGTCGCAAAAACCAGTCTCGCTCGGCATTATTTAATATTTCCATGTGATATAATATATCAAACCCTGCTCTTAAGATATTGTTTAATAATTCTGATCCAAAAACTTTATAAATTTCGGAAATTTATTTTTGGCAAAGCACCGGGGCCCAACTCTCATAGCTTAAGTGCACTGATCCTTTATAAAATAGTTGGATTCTTTTCATTTAATGAATGCTTCGAGGCTCTCGCGGCATTCCACCCACTTCATCGTTTGCCAACACCTTCCATCAGTCTATCAAATTTACTATAGACGTATCTAATTCAAAAAACATATTCTTAGATACTACATCTACCTTGATTGATGGCGAAATCGAGTTTAGTCTCCACACGAAACCCACCGATTCCCACCTATATCTCATGCCGACTAGCTGTCATCCCCCACACAATTCAAGGGTGTGCCTAAGGGTCTGGCTACCAAAATTCGTCGCATCTGTTCATCCCTTGCCTTATATCAGGAACAGAGCAGTCTCCTAAAGTCCCATTTATGCAATAGAGGCTACAAAGCCCACAACGTACAAATTGCTATTGATGAGATGGCAGGACACGACAGACAAAACCTCTTACTCTACAAGGAGAAAGAAAATAGCAGCAGCAGGGTCCCTCTGGTAACCACATACCATCCTGTCCTTAAGAACCTCAGCGGTATTCTTAAAAAGAACCTGCCAATTCTCCACTCTAACAAAAGAATGGCAGAGGTCTTTAAGGAACCTCCATTGGCTGCCTACAGGCGCCCGAGGAACTTAAAGGACATGGTAGTTAGAACCAGATTGGACAATCCATTACCTAACGGAGGCTTTAGAGCTTGCTCTGACCGAAGATGTCTTCTCTGTAAGCACAGCTCTGACACAGTCAGCTTTAAAAGCCCCGTTACATGCCGCAGCTACAGAATTCTAGGGAATTTGTCTTGTCAAACAGAAAACTGCATATATCTCATCAGTTGTAAAGTTTGTTCCAAACAGTACGTTGGGGAAACGGGAGATATCCGCAGGAGAATCAATCATTAAGACCAAAAAACTGAATGAACCCGTTGGGGAACATTTTAACCTTGAAGGTCACAAATGGGAGGACATGACAGTAGTGGTTATTGACCATAATCCGAATTGGACCGATGCTCCGAGAAAAAGCAAGGAAAAGTTCTGGATGCACAGACCGAAGTCATTCCGCCCTAATGGTATCAACAAACTAAATGACTTCACCAGGATGAACGTGAACTAGACCAAATTCCTGATTGTAACAAACAAGTTTATTCTCTCTATATAGTGTTAACTTCACCGTTAATTCGCTTGATCAATTCTGGAACAACCCACGCATAGATTTTTTGCTTACATTTTTGTTTATTATTTCTTTTATCCGATAAACAGTCCTAAAACATTTCCAAATTACATTTGTAATACATCTAAATTATCTTTCTTTGGTTTCTTTTTATTATGTAAGGTAAAGCTATTTTGAGAGAATAAGACAGTGTACGATTTACTGCTTGGCCGTATTTAATAAGCGATAATTAATTCGTTCAATTGTGTAAATCGCACTTCACTAAAGTACACCCGAGAGACCGGACGTATTTCATAGCGGTCCGGATTTATTTCTTTACAACTGATTACAAAATTCAAATTCAGCATGTAACATTGTAAATAAATAGTGTTTGGTAGTTAAGTAGTAGTGCTAGCCGTTTTTGTTTTTCTATTCCTTTATTTTTATGACTTCTTAACTTTTTTCTTTGTCCTGAGGAAGGGACAGGGCGTCCCGAAAATTTGACAATTTCTATTGTTCCTGTCGTTGGTCATTTTTAGTGCTTTATATAAATTTCCATCCTTGACCTTGTATCTATTTAGTAGATCCGACACTTAAGATATACAGTGTTGGTTTTTGTAGTGCTTTCTATATATATATATATATATATATATATATATATATATATATATATATATATATATATATATATATATAAGACTTTACAGCTATATATATATATATATATATATATATATATATATATATATATATATATATATATATATATATATATATATATATATCTAGTTAAAATTCCTAACATTGTAGGTCCGATAATGTTGGATTATAAATCCCACATCCCATGAGTATGGTTCATCGATTACCTTCTTCCACCACGTCCTACCCTTTTAACAAAATCCTTAAAATATTCAGTTTACATACAAGGCTTTGTAGCTTTTCTTTATTTGATTTTTTTCTGTGATGAACAGTTTTGAGACATAGTGGTTTATTCTGCTACATTGTGAGATAGAATTCTAATTTGCATTTTGACCTTAGTAATATTCAGCTCCAAAAATATTGAAAAAGGGAGTAGGTCCGGTCCATCTTTTTTATCTCTTTTTCAAGCATAGTAGTACACTGTATACTTCTAAAGTTCTGCAGAAGTGTTTGTATTCGTTAGTCTGAGCAGTCTCAAAGAACGAGGGCGCTTTTGATTGGCATTCGGCAGGAATCTGGGCGCACTTAAAAAGTAAAAATTTCATTGACTTGTCACATGAAAATTTTAGCATTCTTTTGATGTATCGGATTCCTGTGAAATAGGAAAGGGAAATATTTTCCCGATATTGTATTTTGATTTGCTAAAAAAGAACTTGAAAATTGGCTAGATGAGTCATTTGGTACAAAATGTTTCATTTTCAAACACGTTTTTCTAAAAAATTGCTACCTCTGGGTCATCTCTTCATGATTTTGAAACGTTATTTGTGTGCATTTTAATTCAAAGAAACTAACAAACATTTGTACAAAATGGAGAGGAGACCCAGAGACGATAAAAAATTAACTTTTTCCAAAAAATTTCGAATGTGTAAATGCGATGGTTCATTGTCGCTTTTAAAACCTTAAATAGTGTGTAGCAGTGATAGCTCAGTAATATGCGTTATTGGTCCAGTGCAATGAAAAAGAAATATTTTTGGTTCGATCCTGGCATGGAGCTTTAAATTCTTTTTTAGTACAAACAATTTTTTTGTCACTTTCATTTTATGTACTGATTTATTTTCAAATAGATAAATTCTGGTTCTGTTGCACCGAAAGCAATTCTTCCAACCTACTGATACGTTAATATATACATGAATTTGTAATTGCATTTAACTATTATATATACTCTATAGGTGTTTATTATTTATGTGAAGCGTTACTAAGGTTTACATGTAGTAATTATTAAGATAAGCGGACTGATATATTAAATTTGACAAAGTATTTCAAACTAAATGTAACATTTTCCCATGTGCGTAACTTTGTAAAATATGTCCAGCTGTGGTCAGCCGACCAAATCATAGACATTTAAACTATGAATGTTTCGTACACCTTATTCCTGCAGATTACACACCAAACACGCCCATCTTCTTAAATTTAAAATAAAATAATATCACCCAAATAATCGTGAATAATGTGATTCAACAAAGAGGACCTACTGAATGCAAAGTTTGTCGGTATGTATTGTGAGGATGAAGATTTGAAGTCTTAATTTTTTGAGTTGAGCTCCTTAATTTCTTTTGGCTATCACGTTGTATTTAAAAAAATGTTTTGGATAGGTTTGTGTTTGCATATTCACTTAGATAAGTGTACCCTGATACCCCTATACATTTATATGCATCCGCTGAAAAAATATATAAACACAGCAGAATCATTCTTTTTTATTTGACATTTTGTAAAAAAAAAAAAAAATGCTTTAAAAAGGATTTCTACACATATAAGAGTGCTAAGTTGAACGTTTCTTCAACCTTCATATCAATGAACAGCTCTGAAGACTAATAATTTTGACCTTATTAAGCCACATTGGATCTGATCTCAATTAAATTGTTGATTTTTTGGAACTCCATAATATTTTTACACCTTATATAAAGAAAATGCATGTTATAAATGAATAAAGTACTTGAAGCATTGTTTGCAGTACATTTCTGACAAATGTAAACTGCACATCTTTAAATACAGATTAGAGGAATAGTTTCGCTAATCAAAAATAATTATAAATTTTAAAACAAATCCTTTAAAAGATTTAAAATATTATCTTCCAAGTGTAAATACTGTACTTTGATTATATTTTCCCTTTTTTTTTATTTGAAGGTGATTAATGGGTTATGTGTTCTTCAACATATTTTTTGCTACCTCTATCATGTATGTGGATGGTGTTGCATTTTTCGGATATGGAACGTGATAAATTAAAGTTTATAGAGTAGGTCAGTCTCGAAGACGCTATAATCCCTACCTGGTCCAGACCTACATGCATTAGCAAATCGATTTCTTCAACAAACTCTGTATTTTTAGGTCACCTGAGTCACTCAGGTGACCTATTGCTATCTGTTTTTGTCTGTCGTCGTTCGTCGTACGTCGTTCGTCGTTCGTCGTTCGTCGTCAATCGGTCGTAAACTTTTGAACATTTTTAGCTTCTTCTCTGGAACCACTGAACCAATTTCAACCAATTTTGGCATATAGCATCTATGGGTGAAGGGGAACAAAAATTGTGAATTTCATGATCCCTGCCCCCCTGGGGCCTGAGGGGTGGGGCTAAAACCACCAAAAATAATGCAATCTTTAAAAATCTTCTTCTTTACTCCTGGACATCAAGCAGTCAAACTGTTGGCATCATTGTAATAAGCATGGAGCCCTCTATCAAAATTGTGAAATTCATGGCCCTAGGGTCAGGGGTTCTGGCCCCAGGGTGGGGCTATATAGATCATATAGTGAAAGTGCATTATTTCTTTGAAAATCTTCTTCTCTGCTCCTGGGTATTAAATAAAGTTACTAAGTACATAGTTATGATGAGCAAGAGTGCCTCTTCCAAAATTGTGAAATTCATGGTCCCAGGGTCAGGGGTTCTGGTGTTAGGGTGAGGCTCTATTGATTATATATAGTGAAAATGCATTATTTCTTTGAAAATCTTCTTCTCTGCTCCTGGGTATTAAATAAAGGAACTAAGTACATAGTTATGATGAACAAGAGTGCCTCTTCCAAAATTGTGAAATTCATGGCCCCAGGGTCAGGGGTTCTGGTGTTAGGGTGGGGCTCTATATATTATATAGTGAAAAAGCATTAATTCTTTGAAAATCTTCTTCTTTGCTCCTGGGTATTAAATAAAGTAACTAAGTACATAGTTATGATGAGCAAAAGTGCCTTTTCGAAAATTGTGAATTTCATGGCCCCAGGGTCAGGGGTTCTGGTGTTAGGGCAGGGCTCTATAGATTATATAGTGAAAATGCATTAATTCTTTGAAAATCTTCTTCTCTGCTACTGGATATTAAATAAAGTAACTAAGTACATAGTTATGATGAGCAAGAGTCCCTCTTCCATAATTGTGAATTTCATGGCCCCAGGGTCAGGGGTTCTGGTGTTAGGGCGGGGCTCTATCGACTATATGGTGAAAATGCATTAATTCTTTGAAAATCTTCTCCTCTGCTCCTGCGCATTAAGGTGATAAACTAAGTACATAGTTATGATGAGGAGGTGGGCCTCTTCCAGAATTTTGAAAGCCATGGCCCCTGGGACAGGGGTTCTGGTGTTAGGGCGGGGCTCTATTGATTATATAGTGAAAATGCTTTAATTCTTTGAAAATCTTCTTCTCTGCTCCTGGGTATTATTTAAACAAACTAAGTACATGGTTATGATGCATAAGGATGCCTTTTCAAAAATTGTGAATTTCTTGGCCCCTGGGTCAGGGGTTCTGGTGTTAGGGCGGGGCTCTATTGATTATATTGTGAAAATGCATTGATTCTTTGAAAATCTTCTTCTCTGCTACTGGAGATTATATAAACAAACTAAGTGCATGATTATGATAGGCAAGGATGCCTCTTCCAAAATTTTTAAATATATGGCCTCAGTTTTTGGGGTTCTTGGGGGGGGGGCTCTATAGATTATATAGTGAAAAAGCATTAATTCTATTAATCATTAATTAATCCTGTCTGCTCCTTTGTGTTGAGCTGATAAATAAATTGCTTAGCTATGATGAAAATGGGAGCTTCGAACAGAATTTTTAAATCTTGTGGTCCTAGGGTCAGGGGTTCTGGCATAACGAAGGGGGGGGGGGGGCGGCGGCTTTTGATAATATAGTGGAAAAGTGTTAATTCTTTGAAGTCCATAGTTATGATGATGAGGGTAACTCTTCCAAATTTGTAAATTTCTTGACCCTTGGTCTTGGGTTCTGGTGTTAGGGTAAGGCTTTGTTGAATCTGTAGTGAAAATGCATTGTACCTGTGAAATTCTTCTCTGCTTCTGGACATATTGGAAGCAAACTGAGTAAAAGTTTAAATGATATGAGTAAGCGTATTTCTACCAGATTTTTAAACATCTGAACCATTGGTCTAAGCATTCTGGTCCTGGGCAGGGCTCTATTAATTTGTATTCTACTGAGAGAAGTTATTCCCCTTTTCCATTCACCTTTGATAATTAATCACTGTAAATAATGTATTTGAAAGGTTAATAGAATAAGATAATTATGCAAGAATGTTTATCGTATAATTAAAAAAGTACTTTCTTAGTTTTAATAAACAGGTAGACCTGTAAGTTATGGATAAATAAAAATGAGACAAAAATAACTTATCTTATTAAAAGTTCTTCAAAGACCATAAGAGAGGTCAATGCTAGAGGTCTTAGTATGGGTTATAAATAGTACAGAAGCACTAATAGTTTGTTAATAGTCTGCATAGTATTAAGTGGGGGACAGATTAGAACTTAATTTATGAGTTGATACTGAATACTAGACTAATTATTTTGTTGATCCTGATCTTCCTACTTCTCTTGCTTTAGGGCAACAAAGCTTCAACTATCAGTGTATTTAACTTCTAAATTGTTGTATTATACTCAGGTGACCGTTAAGGCCCTTGGGCCTCTTGTTCATGTGGTTGTTATTGTTTGTTGATGATATTATTTTAACACATAAAATCTTAGGGTAAAAATATTCACACCTATATTCACCACTAAACGCTTATTGCGTCTTTCTAAAAGATAGCAACGACATGGCTGAATTTTTCATTGGTTCCACTGGTTGTCGAGATGAATTTGAAATTTGTCCAGTGATCCTTTCAAAATATCTTGTTTTTACGTTGTCTATTTTTTTTCATCACAATTATGCACTTCACCAGACTGGTATAAATCTATCTTCTTTTCATACGTTTTCTTTTGCTCTTAGTATTTTCAAATTTAATAATTTTTCTCATTAATATTGATTATCCATTGAGTTGCGTATGATTCAATTATTTAGAGTAAATGTGCCCTTAATAGGAATGTAAAAAAAAAAATGCCACGTGCGACTTAATTTTTTTATTATCCATATATTAGGCGCGTGGGTCGAAGATAATGCATATACATTTACTATATAATGTATAGTCGAGGAACTTCGAACAATATTCGAGACATTTTCTTTCAGGTGCACGTTGTTGTTGTTGTTGCATTTTGAAGATTTTTCTTCATGGTACAAACTGTATTGCACTGCTAATAAATTTGACATTGTACATTTTAAAATTGACACATCCCAACTGTATACTAATCTTTATTATTGTCTGCTGTTAATTAAATAGGGAACCTTAGTTTTTTTTCATAATACATCTATCATAAAAATATTGTCCTGTAATGTAGATAGATTTCATTTGCTCAAACTGCAACCAGTCCCGAGTCAAGGTTATGATGTGTGTATGATATAGATATTACCCTTGTTATTTTAGCTTAAGGTAGTACGAAACACCCATTACATCTATTTTAACTACTTTCTTAAAAATTACATAAGAAAAAAAGAATAATATCCCTATATTGTCAATAACCAGTGATCTTTGTAAGAAAAAAAATTAGCTTTGACATGTTTTCGTCATATGTTTTTTTGAAAAATTCGAGAGATCCTATATATTGGTCACTTGGGAGTTTACATTTTAGAATTTGTTTATGCTGTCTAAATGCGATATGACAGTTTGTTATTAAATGCAGTGTAACCTTTGATCCATAAATAGTAGAGGGCTGATATTTGGACATATATATGAGGATTCTCCATTTTTTATCTACAGTAAAGGTCAAGGTCATATTAAGAGGTCAAAGGTCAAATATTGTGACGTCATCTACTGACTCTTTCACTTTTTGGCCATTGAATTTGTTTTTAATCGCCAAAATATCTAAAAACCATCGGTTTAATTTTCCGTATTTTGACACATTATAATCAATCTGTTGATTTTTTTTTTTGTAAAAATTGAATTATACATTTTCTCTTAAGAGAACTTAAAATGTAGCATTTTTACATGTGAATACGTATGTCCTACTTTTACATCATATTTTACTCAAATTTACCAGTATCAATATATTTTAGTGAATTTTAGTAACAAAAAGGTTGTCTATATAGAAAGCATCACACAAGTTTGCAAAAAATCAATTGATAATTTTTAAATAAGGCAATTCTCTAGTCGAATGTCTGATTTCACAATCTTCTTACAGGGGTCTGATAAGCCATATTTCAAACTATGTACGAAAAAAATGTGCGGTTGAATTTCTTTCATGTTACATATAAAGAGAGATTTTGTATCCTAGAACAAAATATCAAAGTTTCAAAAAAATCGAAATTGAGGAAAATTTTGGCCTTCCTATTCTGTACTACCTTGCGCAATATTGAAATTTTCAAATAAATTCTCTTTGACTTAAACCATGATTACAGTATTAATAAAAAGAATTCCTTAAAAAACCAATCTTGTTTACCTTAACAGATATTTAGAACTTTTATATTTAAAAAAAGCAATTGACAATGTATTTTTCTGCCATAAAGTTATGTGACGTACACTGTTAATGGTTGCAATAAAGAATTTTGCATGATTATGGATCTTCGACAGAAAATCAGAAGGACATGTGCTTTGGTGAGTCGACCCTTGGTATTTTAAAATAAAGACAGACAAAATTACAAAAAATGTATTTATATAACACAAATAGAATATGTTATGCTGGTTTCCACTCCTTTATGGTGTAGAAATCGGACATACGAGGAGTAGTTGTCTCGTTCAGTGTGAGGATCATAGGGGCATCGCTGCACGTCTGAGCGGCAATCTACAACAGGCGGATATGTATATTGACTGACCAGAAAATGCATGAGAAATACAGATGGAATAATTCTATGTTTTACAGATAGATAATAAATGATGCTTAGAGAATGTTTTCCCAAATAATATATATATATAGAGAGAGAGAGAGAGAGAGAGAGAGAGAGAGAGAGAGAGAGAGAGAGAGATGGCAACGTTTTATCTGATTTTTAGCAAAATATTTAAGGATGTACATGTATGTCTGAAACAAAGAAATAATTATACCGGAAATTGGAAACTTTATCATACTTGTGCAAAAAATGATAATATATTTGTGAAAAAAAATCACATGTAAAAAATAAATGAAAAGAACATCAAACGCAAGACTTAGCAAGAATTCAAACAAATTGTACTTCTAAAGAGCAATTTTTGGCAAAAATGCCTAAATTGAGTGTGACATTTGAAAAAGGCACTTCATATAAAAAATAAAAAAAAAAAAATTAATTATTCCTCATTTCAGTAAAAATTGTTATGCATAAGCAAGTAATATTCTCAGTGGACTAAAGCGATTAAAAATGGGTTTAATAGATACATGTACATGTACGTAAATACTCAAATCATCCTGAACCTGAACAATATTCAACCTTTTAATTTATAACCATATTGCACTTAATTTTTAAATTTGAATCCTTCAGTCAAACTTACTTCTCGTTATACTTCATTTAAAAAAAAGGACACTTCTGATAAACCATTAGTCCTCGTAATAATGTAGTAAACTGCTAATTTAAAAAAAAAAATCCTTTAATTTTATTTTGAAAGGATCACTAGATGCTTAAGTAAGTAATAGTATTTTATGAGTGTACAAACCGTAAAACCATTCCCAGAATCA
This sequence comes from Saccostrea echinata, assembly GCF_033153115.1. NCBI lineage: Eukaryota > Metazoa > Mollusca > Bivalvia > Ostreida > Ostreidae > Saccostrea > Saccostrea echinata. The sequence goes on from NW_026889774.1 coordinate 9,854,527, forward strand.
GTGCAGCCAATGAAAAAGCCAGCCATATCATTGCTATTTTCGAAGAACGTTGCAACAGGCGTGTACGGCTGAATGTTTTTACACGATGATTTCACCTACAAAAATGTATCTCCAACAAACATCATGAACTACAGTATCGAACACAGATTACACAAAAATAGAGCCTCTCCATTTATCACATTCAAAAAGGTAGATATAAGAGTCAAACTTCAAATCCTCATCTATAAAATATCTACCGATAAACCCTGCATCCATGAGGTCCTCTCAGTAGTATTACATTTGTGGATGACGAAGGCCTCAGAAGACTGGTGTTTATTATTACTGGGACACAGTGACGCTCTGCTGTCCTCCACATGTATATTTTCTGCGATTGATTCAATGACACTGATCTTGTGGCCATTGCATTCCAATGGAGCCAATGGCATGGTGGTAGTGGTAGAAATGGTAGTAGTAGAAGTTGCAGTAGTTGTACTTTGAACTATATACACAAGCAGTTCTCAGAACTGAGAATTTCAAACTTTAAAGTTTGTATTTGCTTGGATATTTACATCCTTAAATCCACAAATTATTTCATTTAGCCATTGGCTGACAAATGATGATAGATACAAACCAAGATACTGAAAAAACTTGAATCTTGAATCATTCAGTATATTGCCTTATGATTTGCATCTCCTTTTTTTTAAAGGATCTACATTTGTTAATCATGAAGTTATTAGTCTCCTACTGGTGAAATCGGAATGTACTATTACAGTTTTCCTGTCAGTATTTCTGTTCCTTTGTTCGTCAGTTTGACCAACTTGTTTTTTCGCATGTGAGTCTACCTTGACGAGTTATAGATAAAGTTTGTATTGCTTCTGCTTCGATGGTTGTGAATGGAATTAATTATGGACTTATTTTTTTTTTTAATTTAAAGGGAACCAGAAAACACTTACCGATTGCTTATACAATAATCTCAGAATATTTATTTGCAGCGTTTTACGATTTGATTAAATCTAAAAAGTCTGACTCCCTGCTTTGTTGAGTAAATATAATTTTTAATAGAACACACTGTTTATTTATCAAACATATATTATTATGATCTGCATAATTGTCAATTACATGGCCTTTAACATTATTCGTTAGAAAGTACTTAAACATGACGTGCAACCGATCTGGTCTCAATCAAGGAAATCATTGAATATGAACTAAATAGCTCAAAAGGAACTAAACCACAACTCCTAGTCGGACACTTCAACTGAACCTGAGGCAGCTATCCTCTTTTTCACGTGAAGAGCAGGCAGTTCACTGCAGATCTAAAGCTGGAAACGTATTTAGTCTAAAAAGTCTGAGATCAAACAGAACTACCCAATCCACTCTACAAATGTCTTCTTTCACTTCGAGGTAAGAAAATGATAGTCAAGAAGACAGTAGTGCACTTAAAGAAAATAGTGTTCACCTGAGCTAAATATGCTTGGTATGAAAATTGTTTAAAAATCCAGTTTGGAAACTATTTCAGTTTTGATATATTCTTAAAAGGAGATATATTTGTTTGTTTGTTTGTTGTGTGTATTCACTGAAATTTGTCATTTTCTTTTACTTCCATTTTCAGATGTTTTGCGAACATTTTGCCGGAAAACGAATCTGACATGCCATATCGAGATTTTAACTGGTTAGATGCTTTCATTTGAGGGGTGCCCCATTGTTCAACGAAATTAGGATAGAAGGTTTGTTGCCTGTGGAAAATATTTTGTTACTGTGACCAGGTACAACATTGGTTGTAACACATTAAATATCTCTAGCTAGCTGCAAGACATCATCAAAATCGTTTTCTATACTTTATGAAACAATCTGAGAAGTGATCTAAACACTGAACTTAACCAAAGGCTTGCTTCTAAAGACATCCAGGAAACCTAACAGAAATAAATATTTCAGTAAACCCCCTGGCCCCCATACTCTAAAGTCGTTGCAGAAGTATAACTTATCGGCACCTACTCATTTAAATAGGCGTCTACCTGATTTTTGGTTAGTCTTCAGCCAAGGTGTAAATGACTGCTGATGATTTTGTTAATATTATGCACTCTTCTCTAATCTGAATTTGAAGTATACAGAGGTGGTAATCATATTCTACTACCTACCCTGACATTGACAATAATGACTCCGGAAGGTGCCAAAGCTGAATTCCTGATGACACTTTCCTGTCTCATCATGTGGGCAGAAACATTCACTATCTGTTAAACATTCTGAGGAAAGACAAGGGAAAAATTCATTTCTATTTTTTTTCTTTTTAGATAAAATTGATCGTGTGTTGTTTATCGTTTCATTCTAGAATTTTCACTCATATAGAGACGTCACCGTATGCCGGTGAAGGGCTTCAAATTTAGACATGTACTCGGCACTTAGGGCCATTGAGCAGTGAGAGTTCTTTATCGTGCCAACGCCTACCGTGAAACGAGTCCTCGTTTTTCAGTTCTCATTCAAAAGACCCGAGCGCTTGGTGTAGGAATGTTTACGTCTTAAATTTGACGCGGCGCGACGAACGAGCATCTAATCCAGGCCTCCCGATCACGAAGCGAACGTATTCTATGTTCTTAAAAATGAAATATATTTAGAAAAAAATTTATTTTGCATTAAGATGAGGTCCATCCCGTTTTGTACTGCAGTACTCTTTTATCGATATTTTGCACGTTGAAAGTAAAATTTAGGAAGTCTAAGTATTTGTATTTAGAATGAGGAACATTAGATTTCATCATTATATAAATGCATTTAACTCAGTTATTATATCAATGCATTCAAATCAATTTTCCGTTCTAAATATTTCGCAAAAGAATTTGCTTTGGTACATTACCATAACAACGACAGAAAGATCCACCTCCGTGATGTGAGCAATGTGGATGTTCTCCATTGTGGCATTGGCTGCTACAATCATTGTTAGATGAACAGAAAGCTGAAATAGCTAGAAAAAGAGTTAAAGAATATTTATTCTTTCTTATTACATGCATTTATATCCCATTATTCAATAAGAATCGTTGTGGAGAGTTCCCCATTAAAAACATTCACGTCTTGGAGTACAAACGTACATCACTTCCTATGAATATACATGTACTAATTTTTAAATGGGCATCAGAGGTGAAATGTTTGCAAGTGGGTAACTCAAAAATATCATTAACCACCTTTTAAAAAAATCTTATACGCAGACAATAAAGCAACAACTCCCCAAAAAATTAAGTATTTTCCCGAAAATTTAAAAACAGATAAATATTGATAAACATGGAAATTTCAGTATGTTTTTGTCAAAAAAATGTTGATGAGTAGATTTCTTGATTAAAAAAATGAATTTAGTTTTCAGAGTGAAATATAATATATGTGACTCATTCAATTTTTAAATCTTCAATCCTTAATTTTTAAAGATTGACTTCTAAAACAAAAAAAAAGGAAGAAGGAAAACAGGGAAAATAATTAAAACCATGTTGCAAACTTTTAATAACGGAAAGTGATCTGTGTTGTCTTGTAACGACAGCACAAGCTTTTTACACTATGTATTATACACGTATAACAATTCATTTTAAAGTTAACTGAAAATCTAAGATACCGTGAGTGTAAGATACCGTAAGCGTTATATATACGAGACCCTCAAGTTGTGTTTATTTTTGATATTTTAAAAAGTACTGCATATATCTGAATGAAATTTAAAGGCAAAAATCAAAATTGATAGAGGTATTAGTATATCAAATTTTGTTGATAACATACGATAATTTAAGATTTTATAGCAGTTGTGACATTACTTTTGATCAACCCCCTTAAAAAATTCAATTTCTCCACATGGTTTTGTTACGGTTCCCATAATTATTCCAGTCACGTATGAGTTATACTTTGTGGAAATACGTAGTACAAGTTAAATCACACTCCCTACAATATATGGGACTTTAGGACGACAAATAATATGTTCTATTAATTGTATATATATCTTATGATAAACCAGTATATTTACCATGTTCATTATTGGGATGAGGTCGGTAATTAGCGTTACCCGAAGTTCCTCGGTATCTTACATAGATATCATTCCCAGATCACATATTATCTCTTAACGATTATATTTGTATATACAAAGTTCAATCAGCCATAGTAACATGTTTTCGATAGTAGTTACCGATTATCCGCGCCCTAGGGTGCATGCTTTCTTTCGTCTATCCAATTGGCATGGCAGCATAACATGGCTTCTTTGCTCTAACAAAGATGGCGGGTATTTTCACTCTGTCGTGACGTCATAACAATCGAGCCCGACGTCAATATAAACCAGAGCAGATAGTCAGTTTGCAAGTTTGTAACTTCGGCTGTTACAACTCGTATCGCCAGCATGTCTGGCAGCGAGAGCCGCTGGGTAATTACTATTGAACATTAATTAATTAGTGGGAGCTGATAAATTTTGGGATGATATTTTATTTTTTTTCTTTTAATAATTATATTAAATTGTTCTGTGGGAGAAAATTAGTGGGAGGTGAAATAACTCTCCCATAACTATCAATTGTATTGTGAAGGGACTCCCAGTATTTTTGGGAAATACTTTTTATACTTCTGTAAATTTATTTATAATTCCCTAAAACTTAATTCTCCCATTTGAGAATATTTTATTCCCATTTCTAATTGGGAGAGAAATAATATTTCTACGGGAGCAAGAAATAATCATTCAAAGAGATTATGCAAATTAAATACAACAAGCAATAATAAGTTTTTATACATTTAATCCTGACTCAGAGTTCTTTTGTCCAATATACAGAATTGGGAGACCCACAAGTTGCATAAGGAAGAAAACTTCTGAACGGCAACATTGGTGTCAGAAGTGGGATCCTTCAATTTTCATTCCCATTTATCTGATTGGACAAAAGAAAATAATTATACAATAAATTATACAATAAATTTTTTATATTATAAAGTATATTAATACTCCTAAAAGAATTAAAAAAAAAATGTCACGGGAGAATAGTCATTTAGAAGATTCGGGAGAGATTATTTTCAATCCAAGATCCCAGGCAGAAGTAGAAAATTCATCCCATGAAGAACTCTTTCAAAATGAATCTTCACCAAAGCAAACATCAGCTCCCAAGGGCTCTGAAAATATAAATGAATTATTGTTAAAAGCAGTTGAAAATATGAATAGGGATGTTCTATGCATGAAGCAACATTTTGAAGAACAATTATCACAAATGAGACAAGAGTCCCATCAATAACATGGGAGGTTATCATCACTTGAGAATCATGGGGATGCTATTGGTCTACATAAATATGGGAATCATTCTAGAAGTCCCAGTCAATCACCATTTCTAGGGGCTGGGGAGAGATTTGAATCTTTCACAAACCCAATGTCCCCAAATTCAAGGGTGAACAGAAATAACAATAGCCTACATTTTCCCAATCAAGTGAAACCAACAGTCTCAATCAAACCGCAAACATATGATGGGGTAGAAGATTTTGAAGATTACTTAGCCCAATTTCAAGTTTTAGTAGAGTTGCATGGTTGGGATTACAGAACAAAGTCTTTGTATCCTGCCAGTACTTTAACTGGGAATGCTAGGGCAATTCTAGGGGAGCTTAATGAAGCTCAGATTAGGGATTTGGACTCCCTTGTTAAAGTTCTCAGTATGCATTTTGGATCATTAGAAAGGTCAGAGATGTATCGGGCAAGACTGAAAAAAAGGATTAAGGGAGAAAATGAGTCCCTATCAGAATTAGCTCAGTCAATCAAGAAATTAATCAGACAATCCTACCCGACTGCTGATCCTAACCTTACAAACATTTTAGCTCTAGATCATTTTATTGATGCTCTCCCAGACCCAGATATGCGCCTTAGAATACAGGTGGCAAGGGCTAAAGATATCGGGGAGGCTGAAATTTTAGCAATTAGATTAGAAACGCATAAAATGACAGATGCCCAAAGAGGAAAGCCAGTACATGCTGTAACTTCAAACACAGACTCTCAAAACCCTCCCAACAATAAAAATGAAGATTTAATTCTTTCTTTGCTAAAAGACATAAAAGATTCTTTGTCAGGTTTGAAAAATTCTGATCCAAAGTCCCATAATTATGGGAGATCATGGGAAAACAGATTTTCAAACAATAGGCCCAGACAGTTCAACAACTGAGAACATGACAAATATGGGTCAAGAAACAGTTATGGAAGTAGAACTAATCAGGGGAATCAATACTCCCAGAAGCCCTCCCCTCATAGAAATGACTTTGGTTTTCAAAGACAGGGAAACCATCAAACGTCGAATTCATGGGGCGGAAATCGGCGAGAATTGGGAACAAGCCCCAGAATAAACCAAGTAAAGTTAAGTAATTGTACAGGGGTTGATCCGGTATCAAATAAGTCTACAAGAAATCAGAATTTAGAGATAGGGAGTAAACCTCAAAATGAACAAAGTCCAAAAAGTATTTTAGTGGGAGACGTTCAAGGAAATGAAGGAATATTTATAGCTGGGAAAAAAGAAAATATTCAAACAACAATTTTGGTAGACACAGGATCAAGTGTGACTATTATAAGCCCCAAACTGTTTGATAAGATACAATTAGTAGAAAAATCAAGTGTTAAACCTTGTAGTGTGAAATTAAGATCAGCAAATGGAGATGACATCCCAGTTGTGGGAGAGTGTCTCCTTAAATTTAGCCTTAGAGATATTGAAGTTTCCCATACTGTTATCATTGCAAATATTGAAAACAAATGTATTTTGGGAGTTGATTTTATGAAGAAGTTTTCATGTAAGATTTGTTTGAAGAAAATGAGTTTGAAATTCAGGGAGAAGAAATCCCTTGTTTTACTGATGAAAATAGTGTAGTTGATTGTTGTAGGGTTTGTTTGACAGAAGATTTAGTGATTCCCCCAAACTGTGAATTTATTGCCCCTGCTAGGATAGAAAGTCCCAATTTTCAACGGGGCACTGCCATAGTAGAACCCTCAGAAAAGTTTATGGTAAAACATGAAGTATTGATTTCAAAAACTTCGGTAGAAGTAGATGGGGAAAATGTCCCAGTACGTTATTTGAATTTAGGTGACAAAAGTTTAAAGTTACACAAGGGTAGTGTAGTAGCCTCAATAGAAAGGGTTGAAGTTATTGAGAATGGGGAAGTTGTGAAAAACATAAGGGCTTATTGTAATGGGAATGACTCCCATATGCCCGATCATTTACAACAAATTTTAGATAGGGTTCATCCTAGTATTAGCTCTGAAGAAAAACAGACTAGCAAATCTTTTAAGGGAATTTGAAACAAGTTTCTCCCTTTCATCATCTGACATGGGTTCAACAGATTTGGTAGAGCATAGAATAAATACGGGAAATGCACTCCAGATTAAGCAACCTCCTAGACGTATTTAGCTAAAATGGCTGAAGCTAAGAAGGAAATAAATGACATGTTAAATAGGGGGGTGATGGAGACATCAGACAGTCCATGGAGTTCTCCCATAATCCTTGTTAAGAAAAAGGATGGGACAATCCGGTTCTGTATAGACTAGAGAAAGTTAAATGACGTCACTATTAAGGATAGTTATCCCATTCCAAGAATTGATACAACATTAGATGCCTTGTCAGGTTCAAAATTGTTTTCTACCCTAGATCTTAAGAGTGGGTATTGGCAGGTTAAAATGTCACCCGAGGACAAACCCAAAACAGCTTTTTCTATACCAGGGGGAGGACATTGGCAATTTTTAAACATGCCATTTGGTTTATGCAATGCGGGAGCAACTTTTGAAAGACTAATGGAAAGGGTCTTATCAAATCTTTCATGGAAAATATGTCTTGTTTATTTAGATGACATAATAATATTGTCTAAAACTTTTGAAGAACATATTGACAATTTAAGACAAGTTTTTGGGCGACTGAGGGAGGCTAATTTAAAAATGAACCCAAAGAAATGTGTTCTCTTGCAAAAAGAAGTTCCCTTTCTGGGACCTATTGTGAGTGAAAATGGGATAGCCACTGATCCCTCCAAGATTGACTCCGTCAACAATTGGCCCGTCCCTAGAAATGTTAAGGAAGTTAGAAGCTTCTTTGTTCATACTATAGAAAATTTATATACAAGTTCTCAGATATGGCTAGGCCATTACATAAACTTACAGAAGCAAATAGGAAGTTTTTATGGGATAATGATTGCCATGTAGCATTTGACAAGCTAAGGCGAGCATTAACTAGTTCTCCCATTCTTTCCTATCCTAATGAAGAAGGCTTATTTATTTTAGATACAGATGCCTCTAACATAGGTTTGGGAGCCGTTCCTTCCCAAGAGCAGGGGGGAGAAGAGAAAGACATAAGTTATTACAGTAAGACATTTAGTGCAGCAGAACGCCGCTATTGCGTTACTAGAAGAGAGCTATTAGCTATAGTGAATTCAATAAAGCACTTTCACCACTATTTATATGGAAAAACATTCAAAGTTAGAACAGATCATGGCTCCCTAACTTGGTTGTTGAATTTCAAAAATCCAGAGGGACAAATAGCACATTGGTTTGAATTTTTGTCTTCATACAATTTCAGAATTGAATATCGAGCAGGTCGCACTCATAATAATGCGGACCTTGTCTCAAGGGAGATCTAGACTGTAAGCATTGCAGTAAGGCAGAAGACAAATTTTCTTTCAATCAACATTTGCAAAATGAACCTCCCAATGAAAACCAATGCCAAGTAGAAAGGGAAATAATATCTGAAACTGAACATAATGATGTAAGTGATAGTCCCAACATTAATAGTGGTGTACCTGAAAAATGTTCTGTTACCACAAGGTCTAAGGGAACTCCCAGTGGGATAAGCCCTACACAACTAGAACAAACTAAAATTCTTCTAGAAAATGGAAAACCAGAAGATAGTATTAAGGCTTTACAAAGTAAAGACTCAGATCTAAGGGAAGTAATAAAATGGGTCAAAGCTAAACAGAAACCTCTTTGGGAAGACATATCCCATCTGAATGAAACATGTAAATATTGTTGGACAAGATTTGATTCTTTGCATTATAAAGATGAAATACTGTATCATAAATGGGAAAGTGTGCAACCAAAATTTCAAACTGTTCTCCCAAAATTTATCATTGGGAAAGTTATGAAAGAAATACATTGTAACATAACGGGCGATCATTTGGGGTTCAATTAAACTCTATCAAAGGCCCGAGATAAATATTTCTGGCACAAAATGTCCCAAGATATAAAGCATTTTTGTAAAAGCTGTGACAAATGTGCAGCTAGGAAGTCTCCTAATAAAACCCCAAAGGCCCAGTTACAAAAATACCTGGTAGGTGCTCCTATGGAGAGATGGGCAGTGGATATATTAGGTCCTTTACCAATGACTTACAGGAAAAATTCTTATCTTCTAGTTGTGGGAGACTACTTCACCAAATGGGTTGATGCTATCCCTGTTAGATATAAGAAATCAGTTACAGTAGCTCAGAAGTTAATAAATCATGTGGTCTCCATTTTTGGAGTCCCAATGCAAATTCACTCAGATCAAGGGCAAACATTTGAATCTGATGTTTTCAAGGAAATGTGTAAAATACTGGGTATAGATAAAACCCGTACTACTCCCTATAGACCTCATTCTTATGGGATGATAGAAAGAGCAAATAGAACAATTGAAAATATGCTTTCAGCATTTGTTAGCAAAAATAAAAAAAATTGGGATGACCTGATACCCTTACTCATGTTGGCATATCGATCATCTTTCCATGAGGCCACAGGGATAAGCCCATGTGAAATGGTGTTTGGGCGATCGGTCACACTCCCAGTAGATTTAGTGCTTGATAGAGTTGATCCTGAAAAATATGAATCAAAATTAAGTTCTGAATACGGCCAAAATCTATCAGAAAAATTATATAAAATACATGAATTTGCCCGAAATAAACTAAGCATATCTCTTGATGCTATGTTACGGGATTACAATGCAAAAATTCACCATAATCAATATGACCCAGGAGATGCTGTATGGGTCTTTTTCCCAAATCAAAATGTGGGACTCCACAAAAAGTTATCCCTTAAATGGAAGGGACCATTCATTGTTTTACAAAGAATAAACGATGTTCTTTACAAAATAGGGAAAAATGCAAAACATAAGGGGGATATTATCCACCACAATAGATTAAAACCATATCTGGGAGTAAATAAGCCCACGTGGTTCGAATCTCATGCATAGACTCCCTCTGTAAATAATGGAATATTTGTATAATACAAATAAGTAACTCCCATGCAACTTAATATCTGTCATTATGTATTTATCAGATCCAACGTTTCAAATGCCTTCTATGCGATGGGAAAGAATTTACGCAATTGGCCCATGCAGAAAGACACATTACAAGCTGCCACTCTGGATTCGCTTTCAAATGCACTGTGTGCGGGCTACTCCTAAACCGTAGAGACATGAAGAAGACGTGCCCCAATTATACACTACAAATAATCAAGAAATCTACTGGAACATACACTGATGAGGAGAAAAAGGAATTCGAAAATTTTGAGAAAGAAAGGGGAAAGCACGTAGAACCCTATATGAAAGAGGTAAAGCCTAACATGTACAATGGAGGAAAAGGGATGAAAAGAACCCTCCTGATCGACGCTCCTACGAACGTTAAATCCCGTAAAGTGACAAAAACTATAACCCAGAAACCTACCAAGGACAAATCCAATCCAGCCACCTCCGACAACTCGGCCATTTCACAAATCCAAAAACAAACACCTCCCATCTTCGGTGAGATCATCATCCCCACTCAGGAAGCAAAACCAGCTGCTTCAGGGGATGCTGCCCATCCTCCGCCACGACAAGTACCTGCCAAAGTACGCCGTCTTTCCGGTTCATCATCCTGCTCATCTAGCTCCTCCTCTTCATCGTCATCATCGTCGTCGTCATCATCTTCCGGATCATCCCAGCCCGAGAAGGCCATCTCACTGGGTGATTCGGAAACCTACATGATCCCCGAAGTGGAGGACGCCCCAGAGTACCACCCGACTGACAGGATGACAACTATCTTACGAGGAATTCAATCAGCTCAGAAACAACGTGTAATTCTAAACGTGGGAGGTTAAAGGTTTGAAACAAGCAAGACAACCTTACAAAACGACCCAGACTCACTTTTAGCCGCCATGACGAACCAAGATTCCCCCGTTATCCCTTATAACAAAGAGCACGTGCCAATGTACTTTATTGACAGGAACCCCCGGTTCTTTGATTTCATCTTAGACTTTCTACGGGATCCATCTCAAGTGGAGCACATCCTCCCCACAGATAATACCATACTAAAACAGATCTTCGTGGAGGCAAGCTACTATCGCCTAGAGGGATTATGTAATCCTATTAAGAAGAAAAACCAAGTGTTAATGAACAAAGCCTCATTGTGGGACAATTAAAAACTTTTTTATGTGATATGAAACAAACTGTGCCAAGGATTGCGATCTGAGTATAGGTATGTTAATCAGACAATGCTGCTAAAATTCATGTGATAAGTATTAATCTAACTTTGATATATTTATTGGAAAATTGTTGTGGATATTATCATATGTTGTTAATTTATTTTTGTCCTTTAATGTATCTTTGTTGACTATTGAATGTTATGAATTGTATATATTCCTATTACACTCATTAATTTAATGCCAAATGAAGTAATTATACCATGTTTAACTGTTGCAAGTCGTTTTTATTCCCAAAGACTCAGGGAAGCAAGAAACTTGTACATGTACCTACCTTTTAATATTCCCTGGACTAAAGTATAAAACCATTCGAGGACGAATGTTCTTCACATGGGAGGGGGCCGTGTTACGGTTCCCATAATTATTCCAGTCACGTATGGGTGATACTTTCTGTGGAAATACGTAGTATAAGTTAAATCATACTCCCTACAATATATGGGACTTTAGGACGACAAATAATATGTTCTATTAATTGTATATATATCTTATGATAAACCAGTATATTTACCATGTTCATTATTGGGATGAGGTCGGTAATTAGCGTTACCCGAAGTTCCTCGGTATCTTACATAGATATCATTCCCAGATCACGTATTATCTCTTAACGATTATATTTGTATATACAAAGTTCAATCAGCCATAGTAACATGTTTTCGATAGTAGTTACCGATTATCCGCGCCCTAGGGTGCATGCTTTCTTTCGTCGATCCAATCGGCATGGCAGCATAACATGGCTTCTCTGCTCTAACAAAGATGGCGGGTATTTTCACTCTGTCGTGACGTCATAACAATCGAGCCCGACGTCAATATAAACCAGAGCAGATAGTCAGTTTGCAAGTTTGTAACTTCGGCTGTTACAACTCGTATCGCCAGCATGTCTGGGAGCGAGAGCCGCTGGGTAATTACTATTGAACATTAATTAATTAGTGGGAGCTGATGAATTTTGGGATGATATTTTATTTTTTTTCTTTTAATAATTATATTAAATTGTTCTGTGGGAGAAAATTAGTGGGAGGTGAAATAACTCTCCCATAACTATCAATTGTATTGTGAAGGGACTCCCAGTATTTTTGGGAAATACTTTTTATACTTCTGTAAATTTATTTATAATTCCCTAAAACTTAATTCTCCCATTTGAGAATATTTTATTCCCATTTCTAATTGGGAGAGAAATAATATTTCTACGGGAGCAAGAAATAATCATTCAAAGAGATTATGCAAATTAAATACAACAAGCAATAATAAGTTTTTATACATTTAATCCTGACTCAGAGTTCTTTTGTCCAATATACAGAATTGGGAGACCCACACGTTGCATAAGGAAGAAAACTTCTGAACGGCAACAGTTTGAACATATTTTATTGTAATTTATAAATACAATGGGATTGGGCACAAGATCTGAAAACTTATAACGCCTTTTCCCTACATGTAAATTACACATTTAAATCGCCAAAGTTGAACATGAAGTTTTAAAGTATACAATATTTGCAAAAGTTTACAAATCGATGCATTTTTCTGATATATAGATACACTTAATTTTGTACAAATGCATATACTGATACATTTATTAATGCTAACAAGGAAATCTACCAGAATGTTTAATAAATGTTTTCCCCGGATACCTTAATTTTTGCCCGAATACCTTATTTTTTTTGTCCTAATACATACACATGTACTTGTGGATCAATTTTCTATCAGAAATAAAAATAATGGTGCATTTATTCGTGCTTCCTGAAAAGATATTCGAGATTTGATAATTTTCCTTAATATATAGAATAATTAACTTAAAAAAATGAACTTTGAAGAAATACCATAAATAAATACAGATTACTTTGTGAATTCAGAGACATTTTTTGTGAGCTTTTTCAAATACTTAACTGCTGATTTTCAGAACCTGAGGATTAGACCACCTTAAATCTTAAAAAGGATCATGCGCAAACTAAGAGACAACATTGTTTTAAGAAATCAGCCATCAACAGCACAATTGTAGACATGTAAGCTTCTTTTCAGATGACCAAAGATAACATTTCCTAATATGATATCCATAAGCATTTAATAAATCATATCATTATTATTATACCCTGAAAAAGCAAGTGCTAAATGTTTGTAGGCTATAGAACTCTTCAAAGTGTACTGGATGAGATTGCTGGGAAGAACACATGAATGGGAGACTTTCCATTTCAATTACTGATTACCGAAATATATATATATATATATATATATATATATATATATATATATATATATATATATATATATATATATATATATATATGTATAGATATGTATGTATGTATATATATGTAAACCTTGTCCTTTTTATATTGTATTCTAATAATTTAGATTTATTACCCTGACAGACACAGTGACCAAATGAGCATTGTGCTTGGTTGTTGTGACAATGAAAACTGCAATCCCTGGCACTTCTACAGATGTCTGAAAAATGAAGCCAAATTAAAAATAAACCGGAGGCATTTGAATGGAAGCAGATTGTAAACAATCAAGCGTTACAATGACTTGTACTTATTTAGGAATGACTCTAATTCTTGGCCAAATTATTCGAGTATAACCTGGTTTGGGTCAGTTTACGCTTTATAATCCGCGAAACCAGGTTATACTCGAATAATTTGGCCAAGAATTAGAGTCATTCCTTATAATTTAATTTTAAAATCATTAGATAACTATGGGTGTAAAATTTCGTTGCTTTTTATTAGTTCAAATTTGCCGCTCAATAATACAACCGTAGTAACGGAAGTGAGGGGAGGTAAAAACTGATACATAGGCCTAGCTTTTTGTTTGTTTACATGTGGTAAGATCGAATTATTTGAAGTTAAAGGTACATTTATTAAATCTGGAATTTTCCATGAATCCCGAGGACTGGAAATGAGAGGATTGTATGGATACAGATGATTCAGCTGGTTGTCAGGGGTGTGTGTCCCCAAACCAGGTTATACAGAAATAATTTGTGTTCCTTTTTGGATATTAACCAATCAGATACAAACAAAATTAAATTATTTTAAATATTCGAAAATTAAAAACTTTTAGTTCAGGCACGTAGTATCGTTTTTCGTTTTAGAAACGGGGGGATGGGGGGGGGGGGATTGACAACTTATCTGAAAAAAAAACTTTGACAAGCAAAAAAGAAAATTGTCCAAACTTCAAAACCCTGTGTGTGTGTGTGTGTGTGGGGGGGGGGGGGGGGGTAAGGGAAGGGCGGGGGGGGAGTGAATTTTTTTTTTTCATAATCAGATTTTATTAATACATAACCGCATTATCATGACTTAACTATAATGCAACAAAAAGTGGGGACTAACTATTCCTTTCAATGAACATTTTCATCAGTGAAAAGTTATGTTTTGAAAAAAAGAAATGGAGGTGGAGGTTTGGGAGGGGAGCCTCCTCCTCCCCCCCCCCCCCCCCCCGATACTACTTGCCTGTAGTTAGCCAGAGAATCTATGAATTCGATTGTTTAATGAAGAGACGTAAAAACTCAACAATATGATTAAAATATGCAGTATGAAATGTCAAGTTTCCTTCCTTTCCGATTAGGACACACTACAGATGAACATTAAGTTCTTAATTTCAGGATAAATATGAATTCCACTATTACAAACAATCATTAGAGTAACGAGCAATAATGGTATCGGTTTTAGAAGTTTAGTAAAAATTATCCAAGGTACATAAACTTAAATAACTGATGGTAAACTAAAATATGTCAATTATTTTTCTACATTTTCATACAAGGAAAAAGAAATTAAGACATTTTGATAAAAACATTATGTAGGTTACAAACGTTTCTTTAAAAAAAATTGAAAAATGAATTTTTCAAGCTCTTTTCACTTTAATAACACAAAAACATAAAATATACAAGACGATAGTGCAAAAACATCAATCATATTTTTCACAGAGCACACCCAGCACAATCCCTGTTCCATATTGGCCTCTCGTACACTGAATAATATTCAATGTACATTTTAACTTATTTTATCTCATTTTTATTCATCCAACTATAGTCTACCTGACTATTAAAAACTATGAAAGTAGTTTTATATACTAAAATTTCTTGTATAATTCCTTTATTCGATTTACCTAATCGATTATTTTATTACATTGATGAATTATCATAGGTAAGTAAAATGGAACACCCCATCTTTACTCCAGAACCCCTGACCCAGGGGCCATGAATTTCATAATTTTGAAAGAACACCTGCTCTTCATAATCATGCATATAGTTTCTCTGCAAAAAAAACTAAAGAGCAGAAAAGATTTTTCAAAAAATTAATGCTTTTTCAATAGATGATCATGATCAATAGAGCCCCGCCTTAACTAGAGGACCCCTGATCCAGGGGGGGCATGAATTTCACAATTTGGGAAGAAGCACCCTTGCTCATTATATCTAAGCACTTAGTTTCTCTGCTTAATATAGGGAGAGAAGATTTTTGAAGAATTTATGCATTTTCACCTTATGATCTATAAAGTCTACCCTAACTCAGAGAACCTGACCCAGGGGCCATGGATTTCTCAATTTTGGTAGAGGGCTCAATTTTCATTACAAATCATGCCAGAAGTTGACTGCATGATGTCCAGGAGTTATGAAGAAAATTTTTAAAGATTGCTTTAATTTTGATGGTTTTAGCCCCACTCCCCAGTCCCCGATGAGGGGCAGAGATATGAAATCATAACTTTAGTTTCCCTTCACACATAGATGATGTATGCCAGAATTGGTTGAAATTGATTTAATAAGCGGTTCCAGAAAAGAAG
Source organism: Saccostrea echinata (assembly GCF_033153115.1). Classification (NCBI taxonomy): domain Eukaryota; kingdom Metazoa; phylum Mollusca; class Bivalvia; order Ostreida; family Ostreidae; genus Saccostrea; species Saccostrea echinata. The sequence goes on from NW_026889774.1 coordinate 9,870,695, forward strand.
CGGAAAATTTTCAAATGCTAACACACGACATCGGACGAAAACACATAGCAGTAGGTTTGCAGTTCCTCCAAAATTCTGAATAACAAATCACAAAATCACCACCACCTTCATTAGAGCAATATATAGGAAAAAGCCGTCTTATCTACAGAATCTTGTTCAAATTAAAAATCAAGCAGTGTGTGTCACTTGAAGTAAGCAGAAAGCCACGCCCCTCTTTATCACATAATTTTTTAAATGTTTTCACTTACAAAAATTCATCCAAGGTTGAGCTTCTGTCAAAATTTTATCACATATAATTTTTTCATCTTGTGTTGAAGATTATGCTAGACAATATTCATTTTACATGCTCTATTGCCAGAAATTGACAAAATTGTTCAATTTTATACTAAAAAAACCCATCACTTCAAAGTACGTTAACTTTGACATTTTGTCGTTCAAATTGCATTGTTCAATATAACTTTTTATCGCCGAGAATGATATTCAAGGTCATGGTCTAGATGATCAATCAGTAATTTCAGAATAATTACTAGGAAATCCATCCATGATACTCGATCTCCATGGGTATTTTGTGTTCCATTTGTGAACCACTTCCCCCAAAACGACTGTAGCTGAATTATGATAAATGTGTATTTGAGAAAATTTGGGCTATAAAAGATCTTAAAAAATTACTGTACCTGCAAACGTGTTGAAATGAAGAACAGACAGAGCGATAAATATAAACCTCATCTTGGCTTGGTATTGCAATGTAAGTTCCTAGTTCTTTCTTATTTCGTGTGCAAGTGAGATAAGATAACTCGTGTGAAGGTTTTCATTATAATATTGCACCAGATATTCTGCATAACTCAAAATAAAGATACCGACATGCATGCATTTTTGTTTAGTATTGCCATTTCTTTACTATAATGACATGCAGCTCTACAACGTTTTCTGTATTGCTATTATAGCTTGTACATTTTAAATGAAGGACACTGGATCTAGTATTCTTTTTATGTCACAGTATATTTAGTAGTTGTGAACGTCGTATATAGTGTCTCCAAAATTTATTTATTTATTTACACGTAAAAAAAGTGAAGATTAAGGACATACGCAACATACCTTACGTACCGATAATTTTTCAAGGTATTCTTAATTTAAGATTATGACGCCATCAGATGTTCGTAAACTAAAAATCAGCATGCATTACCAGGGGGGTTGAAAAGAAATCAATTGATAAAAATTCTTAAATAATTCGAAGAAAAATATTCAAAAATACTAAACATATATTCTAAATGTTTTGTTTATCCAAACTTGTTTTAGAAGAAGTATACAACAGCATATATAGACATTAAAATCTAGCACACAGTTCCTTTAAGTATTGGAACTCTTTAAGTCGCCCGCGTGGGGCAGTGGTTAGAGCGTCTGCTCTAGGGTCGCGGAGTAAGGAGTTGATCCTTACGTCGCGGGTTCGAATCCCACTGTGGGACATGGAGACCGGTCCTTCGGATGAGACCGTATTAACCGAGGTCCCGTGTCGCAGTAGGTGCTGGCACGAAAAAGATCCCTCACTGCTCAATGGCCGTACGTGCCGAGTATAGGACAAAATTTGCAGCTCTCAACCGGCAAGTGGTGGCGTCTCCATATGAGTGAAAAATTCTCGAGAGGGACGTTAAACAGCATACAAACAAAGAAAACAAACTCCAGGGAAAAAGACATTAAAGTTAAAAATACGTTGCGTATATCCTTAAAATTGTAAAACATATGCAGTGGAATGCACAGGCTACGGGAATATACGTATAAGGAAAACACATCGTATCAAAGTAAAACATAAGTATGCATCGAGGATGAAGAAGGTGTATGTTATTAAAATAGAAAATGTTCTGTCATTTGAAAGAAATATCTAATTATATTTACACTTTGTCATAAAAAAATCTAAGAAACCAAATGAAGAAAAAAAATTAGAAGACTAGACTTTAACATAGTTGACATACCAATAAGTTACTACAAAGAGTTGTTGGCATTTGATCGATACAAAAATATTTGACACTATCTGTTAATGCATTAAAAGAAATTACAAATACTTAACAGTACATATCCAGAGGACATTTGTTAAAATACATGTATGTATGTCACTGATCTGAAAGAATTACTAAAGAGAGATATATGCATAAATAGAAAATATGTAAGGAAAACAGTATATTGTAAATCACTTTTTATTCGCAAGAAGATTACGCGATACCATCGGCCCGCGAAAATTTCTCCCGTATTTTTAAGATTATATAGAATAATATCCAAAAATTGTGAAATTTTTGTCTAATAAATACCAAATAAATATATCGGGAAACTTATTAAAATTTTGTCTCGTGAATACTGTGTAAATATCAAATTAATATATCACGAAAATAAGGCGTCCCGAATGATCTACAGTGATGCAAAATCTTGAAATGCCTTCAGAGTTACAATACTAAGACGGATGTATGAATGACCTGAGTTAACTTTGATTATGTAAATAATGGCTTAATCATCCTAGCCATTTGATATTAATCTCATCGGCCCCCGACCCAATATACAAATGTACATCAGCGTCAGAACTTTTCTCCAGGTAACCCTAGCGTCAATTCCATTACACACACGCTGGTTAAGCCATTGTCTCCTAATGTTATATAGCAGCTGTTTTTATTTCTAATATAATCTTACCATAACTCTTTTTTGAAATACAGTTTTTGTCAATTGAGCGGAAATGATCTAATTTATGCGAATGATGTGGGGACACTGACGTTTAGAGTTAGTCATAACTAACCTATTGATATTTTTTTTTCTTTTGATGGACACACGGTGCTTCTCGAAAGTTCTGCACCCCCCACCCCCGACTAATTTATTATTTTAAGAAATAATTTCTATACACAATTACTTCATATGAACTAATTTGAAACAAATTTAGACCCATTATACTGTAGCAAAGTACATGTATTTTGAAAAGGTGCTTTAAAAATATACAGAATATATTTTGTTGAAGTCAGGGTAAACTGCATAATTGTAAGTTACTACTATAAAAATAAAGTTTTTCAGTTGTAGTTTTTACACAATAAACAGAAGTCATTCTTTTGTCCATCTTTATGTCCTTTCATGTGTAATTATTTCACATTTTAATTCCTTCCCTGGAAATTCTAGGTCAATGTCTCCTTCAAAGTTAGCATAAAACATCTTTGGGTATTCAAAAGAAAATGTGTTATGAAAATTTGTGTCTGTTTCCAGAAAACTAGGTAAAATATTTAATTTTCAAGTAGAGACTGTAGGTTTTAAGCATTCTTAAATGATCAAACCATGTCAACTGATGCAAATTAGGAAGGGTGTTTCACAGCCTCAAAGTAGGTCGTGGTGACTCACACTTGGAAGTTTATATGAAGATAACGAACAGTAATCAAGCTCGAAAGGTTCATTGAAACAATACAAATCGGAAGCAGAGCAAACACGGACCTCTAAAAACATCAGAGATGGGATCAGGTGCCATAGAGGAGTAAGCATCCCCTGTCGACCGGTCACACCCTCTGCTCCTTGTCATGATCGGACAAACGGAAAATCCACAGATAATTCAGTGCGAAAATAAGGCCTAACAATTTGTATGAAAAACGTCAGTTTTAAACATTCGACTAAATGAGAGAATGTATTTCCTGACAGTCATTGTATCAACTATAGAGCACATGAATAAGGGAAGTTGACGATAGAAAATTTGAAATCGTATATCATAAAGATTTGTTGTTAATTTTGCCATAAACGTCTTTTTCTAGTAAAATATCCAAATGTGAAGCAGATGTGTCCGACTCTATGATATCTTTTACTTCGAGTTCAGAGGGATATATCAAATAAACGTAGAAATGAAATTTTATATTGTTAATTGATAAAACGACGTCAACATATGTAAATGTTGAATTGATTGATTGATTGTACATGTATGTTGTTTAACGTCCCATTCAAGAATTTTTCACTCATATAGAGACGTCACCATATACCGGTGAAGGGCTTCAAATTTAGACCTTTACTTGGCACTCAGAGCCATTGAGCAGTGAGAGTTCTTTATCGTGACAACGCCTACCGTGACACGGGGCCTCGGTTTTTAAGGTCTCATCCGAAGGACCCGCAACTTTCACTTCAAAGTGCCGTGCGCTTGGCGAAGGAACAGTTGCTACCTATTTCTTATCGACTTAAGTTAGTCGCGGCCGTGATTCGAACACACGACCTTCCGATCACGGAGTGACCGCTCTACCGACTGAGCTACCGTGACGGTAATGTTGAATGAATTGAAGGCCACAGCAAGAGACTTCTTCTTTTCATGTAGAAGTTTTTGAATAAATTCTGCTTCAAGTGAAAACACTCTTTACATGCATAAAGGGACGCAATAAGTACTCATGGGAATTCCGACAGAGCGTTGAAAGATTTGATCTCCAAAAAATACATACTAGATATTGTCAATCAGAAACTAAACATTGTTTTAATATCAACTTTGGTCGCCCGCGTGGCGCAGTGGTTAGAGCGTTTGCTTTAGAGTCGCGGCGTAAGGAGTTGATCCTTACGTCGCGGGTTTGAATCCACTGCGGGACGTGGGGACCGGTCCTTCGGATGAGACCGTATAAACCGAGGTCCCGTGTCACAGTAGGTACTGGCACGAAAAAGATCCCTCACTGCTGAATGGCACTGAGTGCCGAGTATAGGTCAAAATTTGCAGCCCTCCACCGGCAAGTGGTGGCGTCTCCATATGAGTGAAAAATTCTCTCGAGAGACGTTAAACAACAAACAAACAAAAACAAACTAAAATATCAACTTTGGAGTATTTTTGTGTACATTCAGAATGTTTTTAACAAAATAATTTTGCGAATGACCAATGACAAGGTAAGTAAAATTACGAATAACATTTTTGTGTCGCCTGCAGAGCAGAGCAACACTTAGGGATCATTTACCCGGCATCTGTCTGTCTGTGTGTCCGTCTGTCTAGCTGTCCGTCTGACACACCTTATATCTCGAGAACTGTAAGAGGTATGGATTTGATATTTTGCACATATATTGTTTTGCTCTATGGCTTTTGTAAATTACCATGGTTACCTGACCTTGACCTATGACATACTTTTCAAAACAGTTCATAGTGCCGATAAACAGCATACTTCTGACATTTAAGAGGTAAATCTAAGCTATTTAGCATGTGTACTGTTTGACTTCTTTCCACAAATTACCCCGGGTAGTTTAAATTAACTTTTGACTTTTTAATTTTGAGAGGCAGGGATTTTATAATTAGCATTTATACATGTTCATGATACTTGTACTTTGAAACTATGATATTCAGTTACCACACAAACTTATATTTAAATACTATGATAATAGATCGGTATCGGTATCCCACAATGGGTCGTATAGACTGACAATTGTAGTAAAGACAGACTGAAATCTGTTTTGGAGGGATAAAATAATTATTTCTAATAAATTCATTTGAGGGTTGGGGAATCATATTTTCTTTGATTGTCAGATTCTATCCCTGTCTTATACTATTGGATGCATTTTTTCGTTGCAAGCAAATGCATGAACTATCATTCTAGTAGTAAATTAATAGCATCTATTTGCTTATATACAAAATAGATGCCTTTATTTTACGAGAGAAGTATTTTGTTTGAGTCGGGCTCGGCCCGACTGAAGAAGTATATAAAGGCTCGAGTTTGTCATACACCTTCCTTTCTGCTGAACTTTTCAAAGGTAAAGACGTGTTGAAAGTGTTGTTAAAAAATTTAAGTAATTTTGCGTTGTAAATCTCAAATATCTTATTTTTCTTTATTATTTTTTAATTTCCAACATTCTCTAGGTTTATTTCATAAATACAGCGGATGACACTGGATTGTTAATTTGCATGTGGCAGACGACACGTGCGTTATCTCTTAATCACGTACATAAGCAGTCATTAAAAAATTATTTGGCAATTCAATTTATTTATTGCATCGTCGGCTGTCTCTGTATATAATTTAAAAAGAAATTGGATGGTATTGTTTTTAATTTTTTATGTATTATCAGACGCGCACGTTTCATGTACTCGTGTTAATTGTTCAGCATTAATTTATTCTATATTCGATTTACATGTTTCATAATTCATCAATGAAAAAATGCCACCCAAGAAAAAGAGAGCCAACCAGAAACAAGCCAGTGCTAGTGCAAGCGGTGCACCGAGTCCAGCTGGTGTAGCCCCAATATTGAAAGAGGGCACAAGTGGAGAAAAGCATTTAGAGACTCAAGTTGATATGCACAGACCTTCCAGTACCAAAAGAGAGAGATCAGAAACTGTTGTTTCATCACCAAACCCTGCTGTACCAGGTACATCTGCCCCCTTTGAATTGCCCAATTCGGTTGAATCAGTATATTCACCTCTAGCAAGCATTGTCTCTAGTAACATTAGAACCAAAATAGTCAATTCTATTTATATTGATATTGCAGTGCTTCTAGATAATACTTCACTAAGTGAGACAATGGAAAAGAAAATTTATTTTAACGATAAGGGGGAACTAATCACTTGGGAAAGTTCCCAAACTAAAGTTAAAATAACTTCAATAGATAAATGGACAGATGCATTTATCATTTATGCCAATATTTACTCTGCATCCCTACCAGAGACGGTTCAAGATCTCTTTAAGTATTTGCATGATATTAGGCTCGGGGCTTCACGGGGTGGCAGTTCTATGGGCTGGAAGACATACGATGAGCAATTCAGGCTCCGACGAAGCCTGAACCCTGCTATATCATGGGGCACTATTAATTCCGAACTATGGTTAATGTACATGTCACCTGTAAGTTCACCTTCTGTGGTGGGAGGAACTAATTCTAGACAAACAGGCCATATGAAATGTTACAATTTCAATTTTCAGGGTATTTGTAGTAGGGCTCAGTGCATATATACGGTATGCACTGCTGTTTAAAATGCAGTGGGGCTCACCCACTCTCTACTTGTCCTGTAGGCAATAATTACATGGCTCAAGCTAAACAAGCATATTCGTCAAATGTTCGAAACAGTTTAAGGTTGCCTCAGAGTCCTAACAACTTTTTTCGCTCTCGAACACCCATCAACCCTCAATACAGGCGACCCCTCAGACCACAAACAAATCTGGGAACTAGGAAAAACCCCAATTAAGATAGACAGACTTAAGGAGCATTTGAAAGATTACCCTGATAAAAAGGTTGTAGTATTTTTAGAAGAAGGATTTACAAAAGGTTTTAAGATTTGCTATAAAGGTCCTGGAATCCATGTTTCATGTAAAAATTTGTCATCTGCAAGAGAATACCATGATCAGCTTTTGGAAAAAAATCAACAAAGAAAAAACCTGGGTAGAATTTTGGGTCCTTTCATTGATTTAGCAATAGCAAACCTTCATTTATCTCCAGTCGGTGTTGTCCCTAAATCTGATGGGGGATGGAGGATGATATCTCACCTCTCTTACCCCGAGTTAAGCGGTGTCAACTATTTTATTGATCCTGAACTCTGCTCGGTACAGTATTCTTCATATGATGGAGTTATAGACGTGATTGCTAGGTTGGGAAAGGGGGCTCTATTAGGAAAAGTTGACATCAAAAGTGAATTTAGGTTGATACCTATTTACCCAGGAGATTTTGACTTGCTTGGTTTCTCATTAGATGGATTGTATTACATAGATAAATGTTTACCTATGGGTTGTAGCATAAGCTGTAAAATTTGGGAAACTTTTGCCACGTTTTACATTGGCCGACAGGGTACAAATCTGGGCTTAAAACCTTGGATCATTATCTAGATGATTTTATTTTTGCGGGGAGAAAAGAAACTCAGGAATGTGCTCTGCTCATGACTCAATTTATATCAATAGCTTTCGACATTGGGGTTCCATTAGCTGATGAAAAAACCACAGGGCCTACCACAAGGTTAACATATCTGGGTTTTGTGATTGATACAGTAGAAATGATCATTAAAATACCCCAAGATAAAGTTGATGCTCTACTACAAACTATTAAAGTTTTTCTTGATAGGAAAAAAGTGACTCTTAAGGAATTGCAATCATTAGTGGGAACTCTTAATTTCTTTTGTAAAGCGATTAGATCTAGTAGGGCTTTTATTCGCAGATTTTATGATGCAATGTCTGAGTGTCTTAAGCCATTCCACCACATTAGATTAAATTAAGACATGAAAAGTGACCTTAGAATTTGGGAGATTTTCCTAAAGCACTTTAATGGGGTAGCATATTTCTCACATAGGATTTGGCAGGATTCTAATATTTTAGAGTTTTATACTGATAGTGCTGGTTCTAATGCTTTAGGATGTGGGGCTTATTTTCAGGGTAGTTGGTTTTTTCTTCCTTGGCCAAAACATTGGGAGAATCAGGAAATCATGAAGGATATTACATTTCTTGAGTTAATTCCAGTAGTGATAGCAATTGAAATTTGGGGGAATTTTTTAGTTAAGAAAAAGGTCTTATTTCATATTGACAATATAGCTTTAGTTAGTGTAATCAATAAGCAAACCTCTAAATCCAAGAGAATTATGGAGCTTGTTCGACATTTTGTGCTCAAACTTATGTTAAATAATGTTGTTTTTAAAGCTAAACATATTTCAAGTATTGATAATAACATTGCGGACTCTATTTCTCGGAAACAGTGGCAGAGGTTCAAGGAATTGGCACCATCAGCCAAGCCAAAACCGGAAGTCCCACCAAGGGAGTTAGTGAACATGATATACAATTTGAAATAGACCGGTTACTTCAGGCATCAATTTCTAAGAACACCAAGTTGTCATATCAGACAGGACTAGCATCTTTTCAAAAATTCAAGTCAACTTTTGACTTGGATGACAACTGGCCACCATTAACAAGTCATGTGATCCAATACATTGCTTATTTGTCACGCTTAGGATACTCATTTTCAACAGCAAGGTCTTATGTATCAGCAATAAGCTTTAACTGCAAAATTCAAAATTTTGATGATGTTACTGGGAATTTCATGGTTACAAAACTCTTGGAAGGGATTAGGAGACTAAACAAACCAGCTGATTCTAGACTTCCTATTACCCCCAATTTACTCAATAAAATATTACATATGTTGCATTCAGTGTGTTTCAATAGATGTGAGACTTTGCTTTTGAAGGCAGCTTATTCATTGGCTTTCTTTGCATTTCTTACAGTTGGAGAAATTTGTTTATCTGTAGGCAATGACAGTAACTCAATTTTGCAAGTCTCAGATATCGAATTCGATCAAGATCAAACAAATCTGTTATTAGTCATTAAACAATCTAAAACTGATCAGACAGGCAAGGGTATTACAATATGTATTGAAGAAGTGGGTGGCAGTGTTTGTCCAATCAAATACTTGAGGGAGTTCCTGTCTATAAGGCCCAAAGTTAAGGGAGCATTATTTTGTCATTTTGGAGGTGAACCACTAACTAGATCCCAGTTTTCATCAGTTTTGGGCAAGGTGTTGAAGGTCTGTAAAGTTGGGGGCAATTACAAATCCCATTCCTTTCGCATAGGGGCGGCCACAGCAGGATTTGAATTGGGTTGTTCAGAAGATTCAATAATGGAGGCAGGTCGTTGGAAATCTAAGGTTTACAAATCTTACATTAGGTCTCCATTGGCAGGTTTAAGAAAAAAAATAGAATTGTTTATGATATCTAGCTCTAGGTTTGGGTTGTTCACATGCTAGTACCATAGGTATCATGAAGTAAAAAATAAAAAGATGTTCATAATAAATTGCACTTGCATTAGTTATTATACGATTGTCACTTAAATTGCTTGTTAGAACTTATTAATTGTCAGTCTAGTTCTTTATTTAGACTTTACAAGTTTTTCAGCACCCTTGCAAGTATGGTGTGTTGGTTCCTCCATTATAAAAAGAGCATTCTTGGAAGCCTTTAAAAGTCCCTCGGGGGTCAACTTAGCCTTAGAAAGAGTCGGATTAAATTTATGGTGGCAAGGCTACTCCGGACTTAAATTCATTGAGTTAAAGAAAAAACTTTTGTACTTGAAGAATCTTGAGAATGAGCCTAACTTTATTCTTCTACATTGTGGCGGCAATGACATTGGTACCAAAGCATATTCTTTATTTGCACTTATAAAAAAATTCAAGACAGATTTGGCTGAAATTAAGGGTCACTTTCCCCAGGCCATCCTGATATGGTCTCAAATCCTTCCCCGTATTCAGTGGAGGTATTCCGAAGATTTAGTGGCAATGGAAAACTATAGAAACCGTCTCAATAGGGCAGTAGCCAAATACATATTGGAGCAGGGGGGCTGTTACCTGAAACATCCAGATTTGATGAAAGATATCGCCAAGATTTTGCTACCTGATGGTGTACATTTATCAGAATTAGGAAACTCAATTTTTCTAAATACAGTTCAAGGAGGTCTTGAATACTTTGCCCAAAAAAGGGGTTGCGTGTATCCAGACAAGTCTGTAAGTACCTAGAAAGAGTTGGGGGGGGGGGGGGGCCTTGGGTAGTATTGGACGTGGAACAGTTGACTTGTGGCTTTCCCCATGTGTGGGGTGACTGCAAACTGTGCCAGTATGCAGCCATGTGGCATCTGCGCACACCAAGCCAACTGTTGACAATATTTGTGTGAAACTTGTACTATTATACTCAACTGGACTGTGTTGATGTGTGAACCACAGTTAAGTGTAGTATTATTTGACAGTGATATTAACTGTGAACTAGAAAATTGCATATTTGAGTTTGAGATTTGAAATTTTGAGATATTTGATATTTGAACTACTGTGAGTTTGAAATTTAATGTTTGATATGTGCAGTTTGATATTTGAACTTTGACATTTGAACTTTGAACTTTGTTTGATATGTGCTGACCTTCCGCGGTAAACCCGGGACGGTTAGTGTGTACACATGTTGCTATGATTTGATGGGATTGTCCTATTGAAATGGCATCCCATATTGTTTGTGATTTATTATGCCACGACCAATACTCGCCATAAATTAAATATAAAAATAACATTTGGTGTTGTATTCTTATCTCTGTATAAATAATAGCTGCCCACACTTAGATTTATTTACATCTTTAATGAAACTACAAAGCAGGCGACACATGGTTCCTTGGAACACTCTAGTTATTAAAAAGGCAGCTGTCTAAGATACCAAAAAGGTTTGACTTTAAATTATAATGGGGAATGGTTGCATAAAGTGCTGAAATGTCGTACATTTTGATGTTATTGATTTTGGTAGAATTTTGTGATTTTCAAATTTTCTAAAATTTCCTTGAAGTTTTTAAGTATCCATATCTGATTTCAGCACTTCTCGAATATATTGTTGTCCAGTTCTCCCGAAGTTTCCTCTTATGGCACGCCGATTGCTTCAAAATTATTTTCTGCACTACCTTAAACAAAAATTACACGAGTAAGTAAAAACTTACACAAAGTGAGGAAAATATACACGAAGTTATTAAAATTTACACAAACTATAGAAAAACTGCACAATCAACAAAATATTTACACGATATAGTGAGGAAATTACACAAACGTAAAAACGAAAACTGCACGAGTGAGAATACAACATCGACATAATATGCAAATCATCCTCATTGCGCACATTTCATTAATATTCATTAGAGAACAGCTCAATGTGGCTTGGATGCTTGAAACATATAAATACAAAAGGAGGAGTAACGAGTATTCTTTTTTAAAAAAGATTCTTTTAAAATTCCGCTAGACTCTCAAGAATATGTACAACGAATATTATACAGTCATGTAGATAAACTGACAGGCACGCAATCTTAAACTTGTAGTATATGAACAACCCCGAATAAAAAAAAGATTCTACAAAGAATACATGTATAGATAACGTAAAAAAGGGGGATGCATATTACCAGTTGTGTGTTTAATTGTTGGATTTTTTTAAGTATGTCATTCCTCTATATAGCAATTTCTTTTGAAAGTTTAAAACAATGACATATAGGCCTAAATAAAAATAAATAAAAACAAAATGTGATATAATACAGGAGAGTTAACAAGAAATCACACTATTCTCCTCCACCACCCACTGTGTGTACTTTTGGTAATAATCAAGGATGTGCATGCGTGACCTTTTCATACAGAGATCTCTCCCTCTGCATGGTTCTGGAACGAAAAACACCTGTACGCTAATCGATTTATAGCTCTTTGACACACCAATAATACCTTTTGATAAAGGATTACTAGCAATTCATACAAAGATTTTGAAGCAATGTTGCGATCATCTGGGTTGTGGAATTTGACCGAAATCTTTTTGGAAGTCAACAGTAAAGAAAATCGAGTAAATAATTGTGCAACTTAAATTTTAATATTGAAACGCATATCTCACTATTTGATATATGTATGTAACAAAGTAGTACATGTAGTCTTAACTTTTGAGCAACGTGTGGTGATTTCATAAAACTCCATGAAATGTAGAAAAAAGTCGTTTTACTTATGTGAATTAAAGCTTTATTTATGTTGTTTTTAATGCACCGGCGGTAGTCTATTTTGAATAGTTAAAATGCATATAAAGGAGTTAAGAAAATTTAAAAATTATAAAGTACAGGCACGTAGTATCGGTTTTTGAAGGGAGGGGGGCAGAAATTTTTTTGACAACCTACCTGAAAAAAAAACATTGACAAGCAAAAAAAAAGGTAAAGTGTCCAAACTCGAAAATCCTATTTCGGGGGGGGGGGGGGGGGGGGTTTCCACCTTCCATTTTCTTTTCGAAACACATTATAATACCGAATTACTTTGATTTAAACTATCCTACAACAAAGGTGGGGGGGGGGGGCAACCAGCATTTCAGTGGACATTTACAATAGAAGTGGGTTATGTTTGGAAAAAAGTGGAAGCCTCTCCTGATGCTTCGTGCCTGAAATATTTTTTAAGAATTTAAGGGTACATATAATAGTCTATCGAAATCTGGATTGCAATTCAACTGAACTGTAACGATATTGTAAGACCAAATTCAAGAAGACATATAAGATGAACTTTATTAGCTGGGACTTGGCTACACATGCATATTTATTTTCAATGCAGATTTTGACAATAATAAATTTGCACACGGTAATAAAACAAAGATTTCTTGAGGTTTCTATTCATCATATGTTTTCTTATATTTATTCGTAGTCATGCTCAAAGTAAAACACCTGGTTGATGCCATTGATACACATCTACAATATTGCTATAAAGTCATGTTCTTTTTATAATGACTATAGATTTGGGTAAAAAAGTGTTATTACAAAAAATTAGTGTTCGGAAAATAATTAAAATTTTATGCATACGAATTCGAAATGTAAAGAGAATTTGTTATCTTGGAAAATATTTGTCAAACCTCGAGATCCATAAAGAACATGATTTATTTGCACTTTTCAAGAGTGATAAAACATGTGCTATGTTCTTTCTTTTTATTATAATATCCATTCCCATTTTCTTATTTGTAACATTTTACGTAATTCACTATGTTTTAAAATTTCTGATGTGTCATTATGGTCCAACGATTTGAAACTTTAATAAATACATAGATTCAGATGTTGCGACTCAATCAATCCACGAACCAGATCCGCCACTAATGATATGTTTTACCGGTGCCAGGATTATTTGAGTAGAGCTTTGTTACAGTGCAGGAAACTAATTTTGTTACAGCATTGATGCTGATTTGAATGCTTCCTTTGCTTGCTGATTTGAATGCTTCCTTTGCTTGCTGATTTAATGCTAGTAATCCTTATCCTGATGCTGTTTTATAATTAGGTCAATGCTACCGGAAGTAGCATCATGCTACCGGAAGTAGATAATGAATTTCAGCATTGCCGTTTAAAGCAATAAAAGTGCCTTTTACAATTATTTGATCATAATATCTCACTATGTTTCAATAATGTGAATACTTTAAGCAATATTCTTTCTTTCTTTTTTAATTTTTTACTGAATTAAAACTCATTGATTTTCTGATGCTAGTAGGATAATGCTGATTTTATGTAGGTCAATGCTGGTTTTATCCTTTGCTTGCTGATGCTGATCCTGGTAATGCTGTTTTTTAAATGCTGATGCTGATGCTAGCTCGATCCTGATGCTACTAATGCTTATGCTGATGCTGGTTTATGTAACAAAATTATTTCCCTGCACTGTATTTCATTTGAACAAATTTTAGGTAACAAAACACAAAACCGCATGTACATAAAGCACATAGAGTAATTATATTTTCCCTTTATCTGGTCCTTTTTATTAAAAGTGAAAACATTTATCAAGTAATCGCCATTACGAATGAAGGTAACGCTTACCCTTAGGAATGTCTTGTTTTTTATTGAGTAGTTTATGACTGAAAATATTCGATATCATTTAAGGAATTCATAACAGTGTACGTAGGCTACAGATATCCAACCAAAATTGATATCCTCATATTTTATAAGTAAAGATACATGTATAATTTGAAGTAAAATATTTTTTCATGTTTGACTTTAAAAACATACTGTGTATATCTAAGGTCAGGTAATCCCCACTTTTTAATCTTTTTGAAAATAAAAAATATATCCAGCCAACTGAATAATTTCCTATTCCTAAATGAAAAAAAAAATGCCCAAATGAATTCATAATTAGTACAAATGAGAAGTACCAAAATAAATTCTTCGATTTAATGATTATAATCAGCAATAATTCTGCCATTATTTTCATGAAGTATCCACTTTCTTAATCGTTTTATTACTCATGTGTTAATTTTATTTTATACAAGTATTTAAAGTTGTATCTATAAGTTAGGGAATATTAAAAGGCCATAGAGCGTATTACTTTTAGTTCGGAGTCGAGTGCATCATATGGAATGGTACTTTTTTTCCCCGCATTATAACACAGACATGCGATCCTTTCTAGTCACAATTTATGTCCGACATCATATAATACCTCCATATTTGGCTAGGATCTCGGTCAATATAAGAAAAATATAATATCTCCGAACAACTTTAAAAAATTTTTCACACAGTTCACAAGAAAACATTTCATTCGTTCGATTGGCATTAGCTAGAAATCGGATCGAGTTTTAGTAAAGAAATAAAGAAGCAAACAAACATGCATATCATCGTCAACGCCATTTCTCTCGATTACATCCAGCATTCATGAAGAGATAAAGAGTATAGAAAACCAAGAACACAATGAATATTCTATGTGCATAATAATGATATGCGCAGCTGTATGCGCAGTAAAATTGTTTGTGTAATTTTTAGTTTCCTCTGCTCGTGCAGTTTTTGATTTTACGTTTGTGCATTTTATACCCCTTAATCGTGTAAAAAAATTCGGATTCGTGTATTTTTCGTTATGTTTGTGTAAAAATCTTTCAAACTATGTGCAATTTTTACCGATACGTGCATTTTTATTTTACTCGTGTATATTTTTCCATCAAGCTCGTGTATAAAATCGTGATCGTTGTGCAGAAAATAATTTTGAAGCAATCGGCGTGCCATATCCTCTTCACTGCTGTTAATATTCTTGTGAGGAGTAAAGAAAGGGGCTTGGTAATTTTTGTGAGGAGTAAAGAAAGAGGCTTGGTAGAACATTTACTTGAACCCGCTAAGTATCTTTGTAAGGATTTTTTATGTAGTTTAGGAATCAAATAAAGGCATGGTAATTCAAATTCAATTTGATCGCTGAGAAAATTAAAAATATTTAAAACAACTTACACATGATTTTGAAGTATTTCCTCCTTAGAAATGGAACTATGAGTATAAATTAGATTAACACTTGCAGAATTAAATCCAAGTCCCTTTAAAATAATGATCCTTACAAACAAAGACAATATTAATGTTTGTTACCTACTCTGTCAGCTGGGACCAGTATATATTGACCGTGTAATCTAATAGATGTTATTTACGTACAATAAAAATGTACAGTTGTACATGTACATGTATATCGGTGGATACTGAAGAGCATGTAAGCTGAAAAACTTTTAAGGTTGTGTCGGTAGATGAATTTTCCCTCATAATTATCTTTGATTTAATTTTTAACATTAAAAAATAAAGATAAACAAGATAAACACTTTCAGGAACCTTTTAAATAATAATAATTACTCATGTACATGTAATTTGTAGTATATCTGAAATTTTGTTATGATAATTTCCACTGCTTTATGGTGTAGAAATCCGACATACGGGGAGTAGTTGTCTCGTTTAGTGTGATGATCATAGGGGCATTGCTGCAGGTCTGAGCGGCAATCTACAACAAGTGCATCGGTACAAAGAGAATCGTGAACATAAATGCAAAACGAATACTTAAACACTTTTTTATAGCTACACAATATCAATCAATAAATGTATTTCAAGAATATTCAGAAATATACAATGCTGTGAATAAATTTATTGTTATATGAAATGGGGTTGTAGCTTGAAAAGATATTAAACTACATGTGACATATACTACATGAAATGTAATTAAACCATGTACAGCATTAAAAGTTAAAATATTTTGTAATGGCATTTGAGGGTTTTACATGCATCATCCTTCAAAATGATTATCAGATTTTGGATCACCGAGTATATTTAAGGATTATGTCCCGAGCAATGAACAATGACTTGAAATGGTGTATCTCTTCACCCTCGTGTGTTTATACACAACTTTGATTCAAGGAAAAGTGCAGTTCAGTTGATATTTTGCAAAATTATACATAAAGGATGCTTTTTGGACATACATGTATAATTTTAATAAGAAATTTGAAAAAGTATTCCATGTCAGTGATATATTTTGAGTGACACTAAAGAAAGAGCAAGCTATTTTTTTGTTGCAAAAAGAATATGCATATAATGACATGTTTAAACTGCACTTAGTCCTTAATGAAATTCTTTCTTAATGGTCCTATAATGAATCATTATTGATTAAAAAATTTTATTTGAAAAACCTGTATAAATGAAAAATTCATTTTTCATGTACAGTTTGATGCATTGAAGGATTTCAAAAATGAGATTAAAATGCTATCAGATGATATTCTGTCACAGTGATAGAAAGATATGATACACACAGTTAATACTTGTGATGTTGAAGATTACATAAAAGCTCAAGTTAGTTTATAGATGATTATACATACCTCCAACACATCACGTGAGTCACTGCAACCAATGAAAAAGCCAGCCATGTCGTTGCTGTTTTCAAGGAATGTTGAGATAGGTGTGTATCGTTGTATAGTTTTACACCAAATCTTTAACTGTAAAGATTTCTTTATCATTAACTTCTCAATACATTTTGTTTTATAAATATGGATGGTCCATGTATTCATGTACTGCCATATTGTGCAGTGTAATGAGAAATGGTCTTTGTATATTATGTAGCTTAAGAATAAAAAATTAAGAATAATTGAAGAAAATGAAAAAAGACAACTGTACCAAGACTCGTCCCAATATAAGTTTCGTATGTTCTGTATTTTGTCAAATTACTCTTTAGTGCAAATGGTAGATGGATAAATATACGGGTAAAAATATAACTTTCCCCCAATTTATCACATTCGAAAGGTTAACATAAAAATAAATTACGGATCCTTTGCCAATAATTATAATATTAAATATTAAAATACTTCTTCTTTGTTTTTACGAGGATGAATATTGAAGAAAAAATAATAAATTGCGTTAAAATTTTTTTTTTTCTGCAATGATTCAACCATTTATCCCCTTATAATTATAAGCAAAAAAAGCATTTTATTCTTTATGTTTATATCTGTCTTTGGCGAAAGTATGTAAAATATTGTACTATTCCGTATGTTACATGGCTGGCAGAGCCGTGAAACAGTTGATCTTCGACAAGAGATTCCATTCAAAAATCGGATCTAACTGGCCTAGAAGTATGGTAAATTGTTTTTATTCCTTCAGATAAACAAAATTGATTTTCATTAGAAAAAAGGAGAGAATATTCCTTGGACGTAAATGCATGTATATACCGATAAACCCCGCATCCATGAGGTCTTCTCTGTAGAGTTACATTTGTGGATGACGTAGGCCTCAGACGATTGGTGTTTATTATTACTGGGACACAGTGACGCTCTGCTGTCCTCCACATGAACGTTTTCTGCGATGGATTCGATGACACTGATCTTGTGATCGCTACATTCCAATGGCATTAATGGTAAAGTGGTAGTGGAAAAAGTGGTTTTTGTGGTAGAAGTGGTAGTTGTAGAAGTAATGGTAGAGGCGATAGTTGTGGAACTTTGGGCTGTACACTTAGACAAATACTTTACAAGCTTACAGCTTCTTTCAATTACACAACAATTATGCGTTATCAATGAATTTTTATCACAATAATACCAAAACATATTAAAACAACCCCATCCCGTATGATATCATTGTATAATTATGCGGTCTTATATTTCTTTTGGAACTGAGCACATTAAGAGTACCGGTGTAGCGTAGTATTTCCCCCATAGTCAGTTTCCCCCCGGAATCTGTACAATAGAGTAGGATCCCCCCAGGGGAAATTTCAGAATGGAGCCAAATTTCCCCCTCGTTTTTTCTCGGAGTAGGATCCCCCCCCCCCCCCCCTTGTATCAATGCTTACATCATATCCACAAAATTTTGGCTAATAGTTTTTATGAAAGTCAACTGATTTTTTTTAGTGGCAATGTGAGTGCCAAATGTAGTATTAAATATTAAAATATTTAGTTTAAATTATTAAGTCTCAACCCAAAATTTTAAGTTATAGAAAATTGAACAATTCACTTAAAAAAATCCCAAGACTCAATGTCTCAACACCTCTCTCGACGCGTAGATACATGTACCTGTTTGTTCAGGAATTTTTAAATGTATATCAGGCCATCTTTAGTGGTTTGATAATATGCTGGCCCTCTAAGGCCTAGTATTTTATTGACGGATCGATCCTTTTCACAAAGAGTGTGTGAAAAGATTCTAAAATTTATGTTATTGATAGGTTTCACATACATGTACCATTTCGTGAGTTTTTAAATCAAGTACTTCTTCAAAGGAAAAAAGCCAACACCAAAAAAGTAATCAATTCAAGAAATACTGCTTTTGCAAGCCGAAGCATACGTATATCCCTTGACCTCTGGCGTTTAATATTGAATTTGTAAGCAGAGAACAAATACTCTGTTAAATTTTGCAAAATTTCATTTTATAAAAGAAATAAATGACCAATTTTTAGTTTCATGGCAACGGCAAATACTTTGGATATATTTAAACCCCAGAAACTTGGAGAGACACTCACATAACAATATTATGTACAGTCAATTTTCATAATAATTCATATTTTCAATGTAACTGGGTGCCTTTTTGAAGAAGGGACACTTGTAACAATGCGTAGCTCCCCTCCCCACATGTATAGCCATGGTATTTTAATGGAGAGGGGGATTTGCCTCTGGGGAAAATCGCACTCTATAAAGGTTACACATAGTAGGACCCCCCCCCCCTCCCCAGAAAATTGACTCTGACATAGGATTTCCGTAGGGGAAAAATCCTATTCTAGAGTCGTTTTTCCGTGGGGAAAATCCTGTCTAGAGCCAATTTTCAAGGGGAAAATCCTACTCTAGAGCCAGTTTTCCAGGGGGTGGGGATTTTACGGGGGAAAGCCTACTTTACAAGACCTGTTACCGGTATTCATATTGTTGAATATGGTATCCTCGTCTGTATGGTTATTGTAGCATAAATATTGGTTATAAATGCTTTAAAACATTATTTCCAGTAAAAATACAGAATTTTACGATAGTTCTTATAACTTTGTAAAGTCGAGTACAATTTTTTTAGGTATAAATTTTTCAAAAGTGTAAATAAAAAAAAACAACAACAACGGAATAGCAAAAGTACTTACATAGACATTTGCAGTGGTGATAGTGGAAGAAATTGTCAGCAATACATTTTGGTATCTCGTCTGCTTTGCATGAGCAATGGCTGTCGATGAGACAGACTGCAACAGAGCATCGATATTTATTTATTTATTCAAAAAATGACTATAAAATAGTTTTTCTCACCGAGCAATGAATCTATGTAAAGACGAGTCTATCAATTGATGCAAGCCGAAGTCTTTTTTGTAAAAAACCATGCAGCGCCATTGGAATTCTAGATCATCCATTTCTATGCACAATTTGTACATATTAAGTAAAACCGATCTAATAGTAAAGTCATCTTCTAAAGATTAGATCCATTAACAAAAAATATTTTCATCCACTGATTTTTTCGCCCTTTATTTTTTAAGAAAATCATATTGATGTCAATTTTCAGCACTTAAACTACGGTCATTGGTAATAAGTATTCGTCAATGATGTCAAAATGGCGGCGATTTATTTACATAATCTACTCATCAAAAAAACATCCTCCTGAATTTAATACCGATTGTCATATCTGAATATTTTGTGAGATGGGTCTTCATTCTTATTACTAACTATATTATTTATAATAAGTTGGTGTGACAGGAATTTCAACAACCTCGTTTAAAGTCAGCATTTCGTAAATTCTATGGTCGCAATAACGACCTCGTTGCACAATCATGCAACCTATCGTTGGGTCGTATTTTGACTGATATATTTCATTACAATTGTTAGGCTTTTATTTTTATTCTAAATTTGACTAGTAAAAAGTTCCGTCCACAATCAATACATAGGACTCACGGTGGGAGTGATCGGTCGAAGGCTTTTCCTAGGCACCTGGTCCAACCTCTAGAATTTCTAGGGTTCCGTGTTTTGTGCCCTTGTCACAGATTTGTACTCTTTCTAGTTTTTTTTTTTAAGATCGATCACTGTTATCTTTTTAATTTTTTCCATGAAACAAACAATCCTTATGATAGGAATACATAATAAAACTTCTAAAATTATGGTTCAAGGTAAATCGACAGGGGCGGATCCAGCAATTTTTGAAAGGAGGGGTTCCAGGTTGGTGCCCCAAACATTCATGCATAGAACTATGCCACAGGCACTTCAAGTCCGTAGCAATGGTTTATCAAAGGGCCAACCTCCGAACAGAGTTGACAAGCTCCTTAAAAAAAAAAAAAAAAAAAAAAAAAAAAAAAACAACTGTGCGCCACATTCTTACATCCTATTTCGGGGTAAGGGGGGGGGGGGGAGGAAGGGGTCCTCTTACTTTTCCGCACTTGTTTGGTTTCAAATGCTTGAATTGCGTATTTTGAACTTTCGGCAACAAAATGGGGGAGCATCCAAATCAAAACTTGCATATTAAAACTACAGGAAAAGATTATTCTCAGAAAAAGTGAACCCACTCCCCCCGCACACTACTGGGGCATTTTACACCTTTCTCTTCATAGATTAAAATATCACCGTAATAGTATCTTATGTATGCTCTCTTTCATGACTTTTTATTCATACTTTTTAAAGTTAGTTACTTCAGAAGATGGTCCAAAAATGGCATAGCTGAAGTTCGCTGGAATCTTCCAATGATATCAAAGTGAAATCTTGCATGTTACTTGTGGGTGGTCGGGGCCAAGGTTCTGAAGTTACGTGGAGGATGGAATACGGGACACTTTATCTATCAAGCAGAAAGGGCAAAGATTGAACTACTTAATTTAATCAAAACATTTGACGTTAAATTATCTATATTACACAAATCTCTCTCTCTCTCTTTCTCTCTCTCTCTGCAAAAATAAAGGGGGGGGTCCAACCCCCGGACCCCCCCCCCCTCTGGATCCGCCAATGATCGAGGTATCCTAACATGCCTAAGTCTTGTGAAAAATCAGAGTACAATTTTAATGTACGTAATATAGTAAACTTTCTGAAGTAAAGTGTAGTTAATTTTAGTAAAATCCTGCTAAGCACAACGACCTTGAACGTTCCTATGTAGAGAAATTTAACGCTAGATACCAATCCAAGATTAGACCTTATCATTATATCTATATATGCCTTATCATTATATCACAATATCTATATAAACTGGTGTAACATTATTGCTTATTACAAGTAGAATTCTGCATGGCATCGCCAGATAAAGTATGAAGATAAAGAACAGTAATCAAGCTCAAAGTTCATTGAAACAATACAGATTTGGAGCAGAGCAAACACGGACCTCTAAACATCAGAGGTGGGATCAGGTACCATGGAGGAGTAAACATCCCCTGCCGACCGGTCGCATCCGCCGTGTGCTCCTTGTCATGATCGGGCAAAAGGAAAAATTCGTAGACAATTCAGTGTGAAAATAATGGTCTAACAATTTATATGAAAACACTTTAACTTAAATAAACTTAATACTACCAAAACAATTGTTCTGAAAAAATAGGACATCTTGAGGCTACACTGGTCCATACAAAACAGCTAGATATCTCCTGCATAGTGGTTAGCTAAGTGGATCTGTTCTTGAGTGCCAAAGTTTTGACAACAAGATACAATCCAATTAATACCATATGAATTATTCATTGAATTTATTTGATTAATGAATAAAACATCGATACAAATAATGTTCAGTTACCATGGCATTGACAAAATCCATAGACGCACTTAGGGTGTTGTTCATGGTTACACCAAATGCTGCACTCATTGTCCAACCAACACGCAACTGGAGAAATAAGTACATGTACATGTCATAATTTATAGTTTGATTTTTAAATTAAAAGTTTTTATATTTCATTTAATTGTCAGTAATGATATGTTTGAATCTATGATAATCTTTAATCTTCTGATAAAACAAATCTATAAATAGCATAATATATGACAAAATGTTTGAATCTTTACCAGTTTGCTAAATATTAATTAAGTATGAAGTAAGCGACTGAACACTTCCAAGAAATATTAAAATTTCAGATTACAGTATCATGTTCACTTCTTTAGCAATGAAATCGAATCCCATCTATCCAATAGAAAAAAAGACATGAAACAAAAGCAAAAAGCTAATTCAGGGAACCTGAGTCCCCTGATTAATGTTCTGCTTAAGGCAAACTTTTGTTTGTAGAAGCATTTTTAAGTGTCCAAAATTTGTAAATGTTCCTTATTGTTATGGTCTGTGAGCTTCACCCCAGCAATCCATAGTTATGAAGTCACTGGTGGGTTTAGAGGGGGCCGGGGGGGGGGGCATTTTGTGTCCAAAAATATAAATCAGATTAATAAATCAATGTTTTTGGTGTGGGATATTGCATTTAATATACCTAATATATAGCTAAAATAAGTAAAAAAAAATTGATCCAATAAAAAAAAAAAAAAAAGAAAACAACCCTCAAACCTGAGAGCTCTTCTTAGCTCCCTGGGCCTTCACCCCGACCCCTATCTGGTCGGCCCCCTTTTTTAAGAATCCTGGATTCGCCACTGGAAACTGACAAAAAACTACATGTATTTGACTTAACAGTTTTCCTAAGAAGAAATATTTTTTACACAAATTAGCAAATTAAAGTGCACTTTGCAATAGCAGAATTAAAAAGATATGCACGAGTAATCAGATGCAAAATGACAATCTAATTTTTCACATATGTACATGAAGTGCAAGCTAGCATTCAAACTTCTTATTACAGGCAATACGACAAATATTTTAACATGATATCTATGTAAATGTGTAACACAAACTTTCACTTTCGCTTTCAGTGATATCAAGTCAGATTGTTGTCTATATTATCAAAATAACTACCCGAGTTATAGGGAGTTTGAACGCTAGCTTGCACCTTATAAATGTATATGAAATAAGATGAATATCGTTTAAACTCTGAATACTCGCGGATAAAAGGGCTATATTGAAAAAAATCTGCTTTTGCAAAGAGCAGTGTTATTTGTTATTTTTTACATGGAAAATGTCTTACTTGGAAAACTGTTGAGACAAACAGTTTTTTGACATCTTCATAGTTTGGCTTGCAGAGGTGTGACTCTCAGGCCACAGCAGTTAGGAACATTAATACATTTTGGCCACTGTTGAAACAGTTTTTTAAAACAAAAAAATTCCTTAATTAGTGGAACCATAAGGAAATAAGAAGAGGATGGAAGACCTGCAGATGGAGAAAGAAGAAAGGTCGACGTTGACCTTGCAGATTTTGGCCTTAAAGACAACAGAACTTTTTTTTATCAAGTTTTAAAAAATCCATGGACTTAGCTTCATTGCAAAAGATAACAAAGAACTCAAGGTATCATCCATAAACTATATATATGCTGTATATGAATTTCTTACATTGGTCTTTGACCTTTTAACCTCAAAATCAATAGTTACATTAACTAACATGGTATTAAATTTCGTTTTATAAACTTGATCTTAAAATCAGTAGAGGTCTCCTTTAAGGCATTATGGGCTATAATATAAAATTTCACTGCAAAAGCTAAAAAAATACCCCAAAGTTATCACCGTGAAACCATTATTTAATGTATAAATTTCTGAATTTGACTTTTGACCCATTGACCTCAACGACTTTTTGAGATATCGTCCGGAAACGAAAATGTTCCTTACAAACAGAACGTATGGATTTCTGACCTTGACCTTTGACCTATTACCTTAAAATCAATAGGTGTCTTGTTTAGGTCATGGGAAGTTGCGATATAAAATTTGATTGAAAAGGCATTTTGTGATATCGTCCGGAAACGAAATTGTTACACACAAAGAGAATGACAGACCCAAGATAATATTCCCCACTTTCAGTGAAAGCGGGGGACAAAGCAAAAAATACGTCAATCCAGATTATTTCAAGATTTTTTTTTCATTATAGGGAAACAAAGTCATCTAAAATAGCATTTTTTTCTCCTGCATAATTTCAAAATATCTAATCCTCAAAGATTTTGAATTCCTACAATCAAATTGCAGCACAGTTCGAAACTGTTGGAATGTACATATATTCAGTATCCTCTGACTTAAAAGTATATTGTAAGGGTTAAATTCAAAATTTAAAAGAAGAAGGATTTTTTTTTCTAAAGCTATAGAAAACGTTGAAACGTTACTGCACCTGCTAACATGCTGAAGAGAAGAATATTCAATAAAATAAGTATAACCCTCATCCTAGTATTGCTTCAAACGTTTCTGTCTTTGAATTCCGTAACGCTTACGCGATAACAGGTGCTTAAAGGTTAAGAATTCTTATCGCGCTGTGGTGCCAAGTAAAGAGCATTTCTAGGTAAGATTTATTTATACAAACATTCCGAGAATCATCGACCATCATCCATCGTGCGTTAACATGTGAACAAATTCAGCTTCTTCTCTGGAACGTCTGAACCTTTTTCAACCAATTTTGGTATATAGCATCTATTGGCGAAAAGGTACACAAATTGTGAATTTCATGATGTCTGCTTCCCTGGGGCCTAAGGGGTGGGGCCAAAAACATCAAAATCGATGCATTCTTTAAAAATCTTCTTTACTCCAGGGCATCAAATACTGTGGAAACATTTTAATGGGGGGGGGGGGGGGCAATTTTCGTGAGCAAGCAAAATTTTACTGGTTCGTGGAGACCTAAAGTTTTTGGGTGACACGTTTATACAGAAGATTAAATGAATCGATAGTTTGACAAATAGTTCGGGGGGATGCGAATTCGCTGGTTAGGGTGATCCACGAAATCACAAATATTGGTCCACCACGAACAATGATGATTCCACAGTAGTCAAACTATTGGCATGATTATAAAAAGCATAAGCCCTTTACCAAAGAAGATGGGTGAACAAGGCAAGCGAAATGCCTATTGTACGACAAATAAAAAGGTGAAAAATTAAATCTCAATTATGACAATTTTTTTTTTAATATTCAGTTAAAATTAACTTTTACTGTATGTAAAATCTCCACAAATCGCAACAATTATTCAAATTAATCATCTATGCAATACAACAAAGAGTGCAAAATGATCATTTCTTTATATTAAAACACAACCTTTCCATAATAGTGGGTCTTCGCTCCATTTTTTTGAAAGATTCTAAGGTATGCGTAAAAATATACATTCTTCGGTTAACAAAAACATGGAGCAAAGACCCACTGTACCTTAAAAATACACTTTTATGGCACAACTTTCGAAATATTTGAAGTCCATTTAATCAAAGGTCATATCACAAGCATGATTTAAATGCTGATGTTTGGTATGAGCGGTACAGCGTGGTGGTTAGCGTGTCTCGATGGGAAAATTGACAACCAGGATTTTTATTGCTTGGGTTCGAACCCCAAGAATACCACTTTTTTTAATTTATAGAATGATTTTTGCCGAAAGAAAAGTTTTGTATCATAATTTCATACGTTTCAATGACTCTTCTTTATATATAAAATTCACATCTATATACATTTGAAGCTTTAGGCATTTTGCATGCCTTGTTCCCCCATCTTCTTTGTGAATTCATGGCTCCAGTGTCAGGGGTTCTGGTATTAGGGTGGGGCACTATTTATCATATAGTGGATATGCATAAATTCTTTAAAAGCCTTCTCTCCCCCTGTATACTAAGCAAACAACTAGGTGCATGGTAATGATAAGCGAGGGCGCTTCTTCCAATTTGTGAAATTCATGGTCCTTCGGTCAGGGGTTCTTGCGTTAGGGCAAGGCTCTATTGATTAAATTGTGAAATCCATCAATTCTTTGAAAATCTCCTCTGCTCCCGTGAATTAGCAGACAAATTAAGTGTATGGTTATGATAAGCAAGTATGCCTCTTCCAAAATTGTGAAATTCATAGCCCCTAGATCAGGGTCTCTGGTCTTAGGTGGGGTTCGATAGATTATTTTGTGAAAATGCATTACTGTGAAAATTTTCTTCTCTGCCCCTGGGTATATAGCAAACATACTTTGTGAATGGTTTTAGAGAACAAGGTTGCCTCTTCCAAAATTGTGAATTTCATGGCCCGGGGGTCAAGAGCTCTAGTGTAAGGACAGGCTCGATTGATTTTATAGTGAAAATGCAATAATTCTTAGATAATCTTTTCTGTTCCTGGCTTCTTGGAAGCAAACAGAATACAGTTATAATAACAAGGGTGTTTCCACCAGGTTTGTGAAATTCTGAACCAATAGGTCAATTTTTTGTGCTTGGCAGGTCTTTATTGATCTTGTAGGGAAATTTGTAACTCTACTGAGAGAAATTATTCCCCTTTGCTTTTTACCTATGATAATTAATCATTGTATATAATGTAAATGATAGGTTAATTAAATAAAAGAATAATACAAGAAATTTTAAATGTGTAATACAAAGGACTATGAAAAAAAAATCATGTTTGATAGTCTAGTCGAATGAAAGTATATTTCCCGGTTGCAGAAGCTCATACTCAAATACTCCTCTCTAGTTACTTTCTAAAAACCATATTTTAATGACACATTATCAATATATGTTTAGTTTATTTTGTGTAATCGTACAATTGCAATGATGTTACACGTGTTGAAAA
This sequence comes from Saccostrea echinata, assembly GCF_033153115.1. Classification (NCBI taxonomy): domain Eukaryota; kingdom Metazoa; phylum Mollusca; class Bivalvia; order Ostreida; family Ostreidae; genus Saccostrea; species Saccostrea echinata. The sequence continues at coordinate 9,897,877 of NW_026889774.1, forward strand.
ATGGTGAAGAAATCCGACATCCGGGGAGTAGTGGTATCGTTCAATGTGAGGATCATGGGGGCATGAGAGCAAGTCTGAGCTGCAATCTGAAACGAATTTTTTCAACGTAATTATTCGTAAGAAAAGACGAGATGAATAATAATTAAATGATTTCTAGATGGTTTACTTATCAGTAGTAGTGTTTCCAAATCAATAGATTAACATAATACGACTAAGATTTTATTTTTACCTAGAATTGATGTCAGGGCAACAAACAAATTCTTGAAAGAGTGAACTCATCCATCTCTGTCCATATGTTTTAAAAATGCTTATCTTATTAAAAAAAAACAAACAAGGTGCTTGATTGACATATCAAACGGAGTGCAAAAACCATGCCTTGAATGTTTCGTCCAAAGACGTCGTATTTGAGTTACAAATCTTGAGACTATTTCATACTATGAAAATTTCTTCGCGTTATAATTTGAGAGAGAAATAATGCAAACCATTGTTTCTAAGCAACAATTTTTTTAAAAAACCAGTATTTCTCAATATATAAAAGAAATAACAAGATCATGTTGCAATACTCGAAACACTGTAACATTTCTTGATATAGTAACATCAATTTTACTTCGAATAAACTGGTTTCTAGTTTATCAGTCTGTATCTTAGTTATAGTTAATTCTTTAAATGAATTCTAGCAATCGATCCTCTTTGCAAAAAAATGTGGAAATTTGCCTTTAGTTTTCCACTTACAATGTTTTAAAATTCTTCCTTTAAAATCTTCTCAAGAACAGCAGAACAACATATTCAAGTAATCTCATGCAGTGTACATTGAAGTTTGTTCAAATCATGATTCCCCAGTCTAGGGTGGGGCCACGACTGAGAGTCATTTTTTTATGTAGCAATGTATGAGGAAAGTCTTTTTTAAATTCTTAATAGCAACAGAGTACTATAGTACCCTTTTTCATACAAATATATTTTTTTCACCCATTTTTTTCTGGAGACGTTGAAAAATTCGCTTTTCCGACAATGCCCCCCTTATTAAGAAAGTGTTACATGTACGCAAAAATAAATAACAAAGTTAAATGGTATCGGTGTTAAAGGAAACAAGAAATTGGGCACTGTGGTATCATTTTTGTTTAAGATATGATAATATTTCACCAGTGATTGTTATTTAATAAATGAGATAATTTGTTCTAGAACTATTTGTTACACCGTATTGTACCCCAGATTTTGCATGTGTTACAAAATGATATGTACGAGGTTCAAGTCAGTCAATTAAAGACAAAACGTACCTTCAACCCATGGCCAGAGTCAGTGCATTGGACAAAAAAGCCCGCCATATCGTTGTTGTTGCCAGAAAATGTTGAAATAGGCGTGTAAGCAGGTATAGACTTACATCCAGATTTCACCTATGGAGATTTCTCGATAGTAACGTAAATTTCAAAATGGTGATAGTTTCTTCTTTACTTTATAGATATAGATACAGAAAAAAGACTCCAGTTTCTTTGAGCCAATCACATTAGAGATATATTTCATTGGAGCACTACTTACCGACAAACCTCGCGTCCAGGAGCTTCTTTCTGTAGAGTTACATTTGTGGATGACGTAGGCCTCAGACGATTGGTGTTTATTATTACTGGGACAGAGTGATGCTCTGCTGTCCTCCACATGAATATTTTCTGCGATGGATTCGATAACACTGATTTTTATATCTCTACAAGCCAGTGGTACCAATGGTAAAGTAGTAGTGGTAGTTGTAGTGGTAGAAGTGGTACTTGGAGCTGTATATATAAGCAATACTTTACACAAGCGTTTATTATGCTTTTAACAAGATTATAGAATTAAAAGAAGTTCCATAATTTAGTGTATTTAAATTTAGTCTATTCTATATGAAAAAGGTGAAGATAACAAACAGTGCTGGATCTAAAAAAAAATCTATAAACGATCTAAATCTGTGAAGAGGGCATACAACACGGACCCCCGGAAATTCCTGAGGCGGTATCAGGTGCCTAGATCAGGTTATAAAGCATGGTGGCATATGCAAGATAAATTGTGTCAATATGTGAGAAAAGTATGTCAACATAGAAGATAATTATGTCTAAAATAAAGTTACGAATTTTTATAGAGAATTTAATCTTAATAAGGGAAAATTTCCCCACTAATTCTAGCATAAAGGCAGAATGTATCGTACGAGGGTCATTCAAAAAAAAACAATGTCGTTCTTCATCATATGATTTTCACAAAATTAAACATCAACACATTTTCATAAGTAAAAACATTTACTTTTGTCGAAGTGTGATCTTAATTGAACTTAATTTTAGAAGGAACTTGTTTTGTAACGTAACGTCACAAAAGTTACTCAAAAATACTCGTTCTCTACACTTTTTACACGACGCCTAACCTGTTCATTAACTAAAGACCATTGGCCCACAACGCTCACCTGAGTACTTATGGCCCCCTGCTGTTTTCATCATCAGATTTTCCCCCTTTTATTCTCATCTAAAACTTTGATCACATATTGCAATTGTGGCCGAACCTATCATGATTTAAACAAACTTGAATCTACATTGTACACAATTTCAGAATGCTTCCATAAATATGACTAATCATGGCTTTGTTGTTCTTGAGAAGAAGATATTTAAAGATATTTCCTAAGTATTCCTATGTAAAACACTTTGATTGCCCATTGTGTCCCCACCCTATACCTAGGGGTCATGATTTAAACAAAATTTGCTACATTACCTGAGGATATATTGATATAAATGTGGCTAATCGTGGCTAAGCTGTTCTTGAGAAGAAAATTTTTAAAGATTTTCCTATATACTCATATGTTACACTTTGATCGCCCATTGTTGCAACACCCTACCATCTGCGAGACATGATTTGAACAAACTTGAACTTACACTACCTGATGATCCTTCCATGTAAAAATGACTTTATCATGGCTTTGCTGTCCTTGGGAAGAATATTTTTAAAGATTTATTCGTATATATTCCTATGGAAAACTTTGATCACGCAACATAGCCCTACCCCTGAAGGTCATGGTTTTAACAAACTTGAATCTGCACTCTCTTAGGATGTATCCATATCAATATGAATTATCATGGCTTGCTGTTCTTGAGAAGATTTTTAAAGATTTTTTCTATACAAACTATACATGTTTATCTAAAACTTTGATGGCCCATTGTGACCCCACCCTCTCCCGGGAGGTCATGATCTGAACAAAGGTGAATCTACACTATCTGAGAATGTTACCATATAAATATGACTAACCATGGCTTTGCAGTTCTTGAGAAACCCCACAGGTCATGGTTTGAACAAACTTGAATCTACACTTTGAAACGAAACTTTCACATAAATTTAATCTTTTCTGGCCTAGTGGTTCTTTAGAAGTGTTTTGAAAGATGACTTTAAATTTTTACTAATTCTTTATTATCTCCATTTGAAAGAAGATATGGCCCTTCATATGAAGAAACTTGCATCTCCTTCACCAAAGGATACTTTGTGGCAAGTATGGTTGAAACTGGCACAGTGGTTCTGGAGAAGATGAAAAGTTAACAACAGCGACAAAAACAGACAATGGACAAAGCTCATTTGATCATGAGATTTCGGCTCAGGTGAGCTAAAATGTCTCCGTAACACTTGACACTTAGTTTGCTAACAATTATTTGAGTAGTGTAAGTTAGTTTGTCAGTATTTTCAAATTTTTTACCCTTAACTCTGCTATCACAGGCTCTGCAGCAGCCAAAATAAATCGCCATCATTTTCCATGACATCACTTACTTTTGATCAGATTTTTACCCATAGTCTGTTTCCTCGCAGACCGTCCATCATCCAATACAGAGTCTTTACCACTCAAAAACTGTCTTTGCCATTTACATACAAATGCATGACTTACTTTCGATACATTTCTTGGCTCCTCAAGCATTTTCAGAGTTTGATTTAGAGTTTCCCCGAGTTTAATACAAAATTATATGGCTACTCGCTGATCTGTTACCTCATTCAATTTAGGTATGACTATTGACACAATAAAGTGTGCTCTCTTTTTTTATATATTAATTGCATGACAACACAGTGAACTCGTATGTCGACATAAGTGGCACGTCAAAATAAATCAATCGGATATCGACAATTAACCTGCATGATAACATAAATATGTTGTATGAGGACATAAATAAGTCCTATGTCAACATAAATTTGTTGCTTCTTGAATGTACATGTATGATACTAGCGTTAGTAAATTATTCCATATTAAAATCAAAATGATTGGTGACTTGCACTTCAAATAATTATCTTGCATCTAGACATACTTAATTTGCATTTTGATATATTTTTTTGCAAGTTTACATAACTTATTTTGAATATAGGAGCAGAAATATGCAAACATAAAAAAGTTATAATAAATATTTTTTTTTTTTAATTCTATCATCACACATTCAAGAATCAATATTATATGTATCATTTTACAAATCTAAAAAAAAAATTAACTAAAAAATAGTTGATATTTTCAGAATTAAATATAACGATTTTTATAATTTTATACTTTATTTCGGAACATTCAAACAAATGAAATGAGAGGGAGAGAGAATTAAAATTAGCTGCAAACCTAAACCACAGATCTGATTGTTTTCTCTGTTTTTTGAAAGTAGAGGGATGCAAGGTCTTTCCACTAATATGATCAAATGCATCTGTCGTGGAATTTTAAAATCATTTTATTAATAATTTAATTTGACTAAAGTTGAAATACAAATTTTCCTTCTTTCTCTCCCCTCTTTCACACACACCTACCCTGGCATTCGCAGAAATGACTACTGATATGGAAATTGTTAAAGGTGACTTCCTTATGGCATTTTCCCTTCTGACCAGATGGACAGCTGCAATGACTATCATCTGTACAGTCTGTAGCAAAGATAAAATATTTATTTTTTTATTTTAACGAATAAAATACAGACCGTGCAAGTAGTACTAAACTAGTTTATTTTTGAATGTTACATTTCATTTCTAGGTAAAAAAAAAAAGCCTTTGAGAAAAAAAAATACTTGAAAAATAAAACCATGTCTTCCAATGCAGTGTAAAGGCATAAAACACAGACAAAAAATAACACAAAAAGGCGTTATATGTATTCTCTCAAGGGAATGGTGACAAACGCTTTTATCTATGTGTTGTTTGACATCAATGAATAGAAAAAAGGACACTGTAAGCAATTATTAACACTTTCTGCATTAAACAATTCAGAGTACTACGATTGTGTGGAGATGTTCGTCAAGCTACCAAACTATCTCCAAGGAGATTGATAGGATCATTTCATAGTCTAACCTCATGTCATCACAGGATGAACCTACACCATCCAGTCAACTGAATGGTCACTCAAAGGTCTGGAAAGGTCACTGAATGGCAGAGCTCTGCCATTCAGTCACCTTTCAGTTAAATGAATGGCGGGATTTCATCTTGTATTTTCTCCAAATAATAGAGCTCACACTGAGCGGAACCTTATTTACATTACCAACGCATTGGCAACGGGATCCAAAAAAATGTAAGCAGTATGGATGTTTTCCTCCGCTACAGTGGCTTGTACAGTCGTTGTCAGATGAACAGGCAGAATGTGAACCACCTAGAAAAAGATTTAGAATATAAAAAAAGTAAAAGCTGTACAGTAACAAAATAGTTTTCAATACTTTATTTGAACATTTGTGAACTAGTGTTGCAAATTTCATCTTTTGATATTATGTTTATATAAAGTCCTTATTTTTCTAACATTTCATTTCCATTTTCAAATATGAGGGAATGGCAAAAACGCCATATGCCAGTGTGTAATGGAGAAATATCAAATAGAAGCTATATAAGTCCTCCTTAATTATTTCAGAATACTATGAAAGTGTTTGATACAATAAGATATAAGTGAACACTAAATGTGAAATGTTTTACCGTGGCAGTTACTACAGTGGCCATTTGAGCATTCACTTTCGTCATTGTGACACCAACTTACACACTCACTGTCATGGTGGCAAGCAGCTGAACAAAAAGTAAAGTCATGTTATAATAGACAGCTAAACAAAAAGTAAAGTCATGTTAACAGACAGCTGAACGAAAAGTAAAGTCATGTTAACAAGCAGCTGAATAAATAGTAAAGTCATGTTAACAGGCAGCTGAACAAAAAATAAAGTCATGTTAACGTTCAGCTGAACAAAAAGTAAAGCCCTGTTATAATAGACAGCTGAACAAAAAGTAAATCCCTATTATCTGGCAGCTAAACAAAATTCAAAGTCATGTTAATAGGCAGATAGACACAAAAGTGAAATTAAATAATTTTTCAAAGAACAGTTCAGACTTAAGACTGTGAAAATCTTATATTCATCGATTATTGAAACATTGTTCTACTAAAACGATATCATAAATATCTTAATGCATCACTGATATTTCTATCATGTTTAAGTATTGAGTACATGTATCTGACCATCTCAAAGACTAAAATCAAATATTATTTAGTAGATTTTTCTATATTTGTACTCAAATTTATTTTACATCGAATTGGTAAACAATCAAAATTCTCAGACTAGACTTCTGATTAGGAGTTTAAAAAGGATACCTATTCTCAATCAAATCTAAATCAACTTAAATAATGATTTTTTTTTTTTAAATCATATATTAGTTTTATACAGCCTTCTAAACCGATTTTGATCAACTAATGATCAGCTGCGGGGTTCTGTTTTACAATTATAATGGGAAATTTTCCAGATATACACCTAGATACCTATACATTAGATTGGTATACAAATAAATTGTACATCAGACTTGCAAACAAGTAGTTTGGCATTATCATAGGGAAATTTTTAGTTACGGTATGTAACATATGATTGGTATTCAGGATCCCTGTTTATATAATATCATTGCTATACCAGGAAATTGATAGAATAGTCGAATAACATACACATTTTTTATTTGGCAAAATATCTCCGACATTTTTTAAAAAAAAAAATGTATAAATATCGCATATTAAACACCCTATTCCTGATATTCTGTAAACCATCTTTATTCGCGTGCAAGGAATATCTTTGAGTTTTGCGACTTTATTTTACTTGCGAATATTTCTTGATGCGAACGAATTCTATGTATTATTTATTCATCCATAAATATACGTATATATACATGTGCATGCAATATTTCCTCATTCTCGAAAAGCGACAGTCGAAGACGGATTTCAGGCTGACGAATCGCCCAAAAAAGTTACGGAAAATATTGTGATTATTGGTTTATAGTACTTTTGTTTTCAAGACCTCTTAATACCTTCTGTAGACTCTGTTAACTGTTGCTTACCTCCAGTATCTAGATATGACCTTCCAGTCTATATAAGATAATTATTAGCTAGAATGTGTTTCAATATTTTTTTTTAGCTCATTTTGAATTATACTTTATATTAAGTATTCAGAACTGACATTTACAGACTGAGTTATTTTCAAGGTTTTTATTTCTAATGCAAATTCTATGCTTTATAATGGTATGCATTATATCAAATAAAATAGCGTTAAAATGGTTGATGAAAAAAAAATAAAACTTGCCTAAAATAAATTAAAACATTTTAAAATCATACTGAGAAAGCAGACTCCCAAAAGCCTCATTTGCACAAGCACAAAAAATTATGTTACTAACTGTGAAATTTCAAATAGGAAACAAGGAAAATTCTCAGAAAATTTCAGAAGCAAGAAGAAAAAACCTTTTCAGTAGAAAAGCCTTTTCAATTAAAAAAAAAAAAAAAAAAAAAAAAAAAAAAAAAAAGATGATGAAGAATCAACCAGCTCAGGCGTTTTAAAGCATTCAGCAAATCCAGTCCCTATTTTTAAAACAATATTTGCATTTAAATAATAAATATTTTCACTTACCAAACATTTCCAAGGAAATTTATGTTTCTGACGTAAATTCATAAACAAATGTGATTGAATTTCTAAAATCTTTTTGATAATTTTATTTGCAAAACAATATTTATGCTGAAATATGAAATGCTAACAAGGAATTGTTTCTTCAACAATTGTTACTGCAAATTGTCAATCCCTATTCAGCTTCAGGGGGAAAACATGTCAATCAAAGGCAAGAGATATAATTATAATACCACTTCAATGATTCTTATTTGCAGATAAAAATTTGCAGAGATATGAAAGGACATCACGATAAATCCTCTCTGGAGAACTCATAACCAAGTCATTAGGTACGGTGTCTCAAACAGAAATCACATCAAAGTATTATTTACAAAAGTAACCGTTCAAAATCTAAAAGAATATGAACGACTGGAACAAATATAAAAAAGGATTTGTTTATTACAGCCAAATATCCCGAAAGGACTTCCTAATATGTATTTTACTTCAGAGACCTTAGCAATTCTTTTAGCTTTGAGATTTTTAAAGAACGACATGCATGTACACATAATAATTAGATCAGGATCTTGGTTTAAAAGGGTCTTCTTAGATCAAAGATCATATACATGTACTACACTTTGGCAACTCTTTATCAGCAGAATATAAATTAATTGAATGATGTCTCTCCTTTACTTTATATTTTTTTCTTCAAAAAATCCATTCATTCCGGTGATATATAAAAATTATTTGTTGTTTTCATGTAATTCTCTTAAAGAATATTTAAGAGAACAAAACAAAACAAAAGTTACCGTACCTACAAACGTGCTGAAAAGAAGTACGGACAGATGTATAAGTATAATCCTCATCTTGGTATTGCAGTAGAGGTTCCTTTGTCTTGTGTTGTTGTAAATGAGATAACACGACTTGTGTATAAAGAGTTCCTATCACGATACTGTACCAGTATTTTGTAATCGGTATTGTTCTACAAATGACATGTACATGTATCTACTTCTATTAGGTTATTCTGGCCTTAATATTGTTCTACTTACATGTATATTGTAATCAGATAATAGAACTACATTTTCCCCATTTTCTTTGTTAAAAAAATATTGGGTGACTAAGAAATTAATATTGATTCAAATAAAGTACTTTCAGTTTATGAGTCCTGTATAAAATCTCAGTCAGTTCTTTCAGGTCAATGTTACGGCCAAGGTTCAAGTTTGAAAATAGACAGTGGTCTCTATAGTCTCTGATAATTTATTGTTATCGGACCAAAATAAGAGAACCAGTGTTGTATAGTATCTTTAACCCTACCCATCATCCCCTCCCTGGGAAAACGATATATCGATGACGTTTTATTAATTAACAAGTTATTTCCATTATATATATATATATATATATATATATATATATATATATATATATATATATATATATATATATATATATATATATATATATATATATATATATATATATATGCTTTGTATGCTAAAATATTTTCAGTAACATTTTCGAAAAAGCCGGAATGATTACTGTACATATATGTAATCTGCACAACAAATAAATATAATTGTAAGGTTTATTACCTTTCGCGATATACTCGGAACGGCGATATTATGCTTATTAATAGTACATGTATATGCTTTTTATGTTGTATGCTGCTACTTGTTGTAATTTGGGGTTGCCCTTTACGCTCAGCAACCCTCTACTGCTTTTAAATATGCCACCACTACTAGCAATCGCCAATATTAAAATAAACATGTTTAAAATTAGGTTTGTTTTACTTTTCTTATAATGAAACATGGAGATAACAAAGAGCAATCAAGTTAAAAAATCCACTGAAAGAATACATAGCATAGCAAACACGGCCCTTGAGCTCCAAAAGCATCAGAGATGGCATCAGGTGCCATGGATGAGAGGCATCCCCTGTTGACCGGTCACACCCAACGTGTCCTCCTTGTCATGACTGGGCAACTGGAAAAATCCGTAGACAATTCAGTGCGTAAATATTGGCCTAACAATTAGTATGAAAACGCCAGTCGGTATTCGACTTTATGATAGATTGTATTTGTTGACGAGGCCATTTTATCGACCATAGAACTTGCAACATAATGATTTAAAACGGAACTGTTAATATCCTTGTTTCATCAACTTGTTTGTCAATAGCTTACTTCGTTTTAGAAACTGTTCGAACGTAGAGCATGCTCTTGCGTATCGAATCAACTGGGAGACATAAACTCCATATGCAGGTGATAAGGGTATATTTGCTACAAAAATAAGAGAAGTGGACGATAGAAAAGTTAAAGTCATCATATTTATCATAAAGTTTTGTTGTAAGGTTACCATTAATTTCTTTTTTAGTAAAATATCCAAATACAAAACTCTGTGGTATCTTTTATTTTTAGTTCACTGGGATACATGTATGTCGAGTCAACAATTGAATGGAGGGAACTATTATTAATTGATAATATGTCATCGATATATTTAAATGTCGACTCGAAGGCCATAGAACGTGTTGTCTTCTTCTCATGTAGAAGTTTTTGAATAAATTCTACTTCATATGAATATACAAATAGAATCCAGCTGAGTAATACAAAAAGGAACATTCCATGTGATGTGGCGAGACGTATTTGTAGCATTGTGACCGATCTTTCTCTACGCTTGAAAAGACTTTCAAAAATTAAAACAACACCTGAGACGACAAAACTACCCAATGAACCTAAATGAAGACGGAATCAACCGGGCAAAAGACATACCTATAACCCAATTATAAAAAATTCGTCATCCAGAGGAAAACGACGAAGAGAACATCTCATTTGTGATAGGTAATTCATAATCCACGTAACCACAATATTCTTAATTCAGCGAAACGATTTTTTCCAATATTAGAATCATCTGAAAACATGAAAAATCTTCTGGACAATTATTAACAGCAGAAGATGAGCACCAAGCATGAGGAGGATATTAACCAAAGCAAAATTTTCCTCCAGCAACCAGAGAATCGTCAAAAAGTGTGGTGACCCCCGATCTGGAACGTGTGAATTCATTCAGGAAGCGAACAGAGTACACTTAAAAGAGGGGAAGTTTTAAAACCAAATATTAGTATGAATTGTAAATCTTCTAATTTGATTTACTGTGCAACATGCCCAAGCAGGGCGAATATTTATATTGGACAGACAAATCAACTCAACGCACGAGTGAGGGTTCACAAACAACGTAAATTCAATATTGCTACAGATGTTGGTTTATTGTATAGAAATCTGATACACGAGGAGTAGTCGTCTCATCTAATATCAAGATCATTGGAGCATCAGTACACGTCTGGGCCGCAATCTATAATACATAATGGAATCGTCAAGTATTGGTTTGATAAAGCTGGGGATTTTTTTGTAGCAAAAATGTTGACATTTTTATTTTCTAAAATAAAAGAAAAAAAAAATTGAAACTTTGATTTAACGTGGTAAGCTATAAGTTAAAATTGCACTTTGTTAGGATGCAATATATTTTAATTAGATATAATTGTGAATACTTTAGGTTACACGAAGCTCATTCAATCAATCATAATTAAAGATACTACAGTGTATGTACCTTTATTTTGAATTCTGTCCCCGTTTCTGTACAGTCGATGAAAAATCCCGCCATATTTGTGCTTTTGTCAAAGAACGTGGAAATAGGTGTGTATGGTAAAATTGATTTACATGAAGAGTGTACCTGTAAAATTAAATTGCATCATCACTTTTTTTTTTTTCAAATTGTGATATAAATACATGTATGGATAAGTGGGTACTAAAAAGCCTATAAACCTATAAAAGTAATATACATGGGGTTTCATACAGTTTCATGATGACCAAGCACTTTTTAATATACATGTAAGATATTTACATCGTGTAGCCTCCTGTGTTATGCATAACTACGATCAAATAAAAGGACATCTAAGTGAACTATATCCAGATATTACAGAAAGACTAAGAGAATTTTTCTATCAGCAAGTAAACTCTTTTAACAAATACCTTAAAAGCGAGAAATTTACTTTTCCCGAAACAAACATATATATTGGAAATGAACTCAAACTATAATTCCTGAAAGATGTATATCATTTAACATTATTTTTTGTATAGTTTTCAGATACAAGCGTTACATGTAACAACACAGTATAACAATGTGAGTGTTTGCTGTTAATCAAAAGAAAATTAAAAGCATGGGATCTCAAGGACCAATTTATAATAAAGTTACGGTAGAAGCAAACTTTCATGGCTTTATAATACCGTTCTTTTGTGATCTAACATTAATTTTTATGAACTTGATTTCATTAAAAACCACATAAAAATTTGAATTTTGGGATTTAATTTTGTGAATAATTCTTATCATCGAAATAAACGAAATTTGATTGCCAACAAATATTTTTACTTTAATGTACATACATGTACTTAAATAACAAACATTTAAAATTCTTTTTCCGTGTGAATCCCATGCATTTTCAGAATCATTTTGAATACGAGGTCAAAAGAAGCGTAAGATATAGGATGTAAAACACGTTTTAACATTTTTGAGGCAATAAAAAGCTTTCGTTTTGTCCGATCATTTCTGCATTTTCAGAATCATTTTGAATACGAGGTCAAAAGAAGCGTAAGATATAGGATGTAAATCACGTTTTAACATTATTGAGGCAATAAAAAGCCTTCGTTTTGTCCGATAATTTCTGTATTTAACTTTAATTTTTAAGTTTTGTTTTTACAAATAGAAATCTCAGGACAAATAACAGTGCTATGAGAAAATGAATTGTTTTTCACAAAAATCAACTTTGTGTAAAATTCGGTTGGCTTCCCCAACTTTTATATTGCTTGAACTAAAATGAGGAATATTTGCAGCTAAAACAATGAGACGTTTGTCGGTTTAATTTGATATACATGTAGATTAATTATTAGGATGTTGAAACACATTCGCACTTCACTTTACTTAAGTTCATCTTCGATGATTAATGTCATATTTCCCTCCTGTATCGTTGCGAGAATAAACAAGAGGCTGTATATTATCCATAGAAGTATAAAATAAAACAAATATAAATATATAAACTGAAAGATGAAAACATGTCGTCCAAAAGCAAGAGAAATAGAATGATCAGGGATCAACAAATTAATAAGTCTTAGTACTTCGTAGAAAAAAATCTTAAAATAGATATATATTTGTTTGCCTGTATTTGCCCCTATATGTCACTATCACCATGTAATCGAAACTTTGTATCATTTTTATTCACAAATCTCATTCATCCTTAAAATATGAAAGTGCTTTTTATATATTATTTTTAAAAAAATTCTTGTATGAAATATGGAGATAACGCACAGTATTCAAGCTCAAAGTCCATTGAAACAATACAAATCGGGAGCAGAGCAAACACGGACCTCCAAAAATATCAAAGGTGGGATCATATACCATGAAGGAGTGAGTATCCCTGCCGACCGGTCACACCAGCGGTGTGCTCCTTATCATGATCGGGAAAAACGGAGAAAAAATCCGTCGACAATTCAGTGTGTAAATAATGGCCTAACAATTAGTATGAAAAACATCAGTCAGCATATGGCTTAATCATGAATTGTTTTTGCTGACAAGGTCATTGTAATCGACCATAGAACTTACGAAATGATGACGTGAAACGAGACTGTTGATATTCTTGTTTCATTGACTTGTTCGTCAATAACTATCCTCGTTTAAGAAGTTGTTCATACGTAGAGCATGCTTTTGCGTATCGAATCAACTGAGAGATATAAACCCCATTTGCATGATAAGCTTAAGGGTATATTGCTGCATATATAAGTAAGGGAAGTTGACGATTAATCTCTTACTCAATTGACTTTTTTATTACATTTTCTACTTGATTCTACGTGATTAATTTGTCATAGGTGAATAGAAAAAGAAAATAACTTCTCTCAGTAGAAAACAAATTTATAGATTTCTGCCCAGCACCAGAACACTTGACCGAGTGGTCCAGAATTTCAAAATGTGGTTAAATACCCTTTGCATCCTTGATGCCCATGAGCAAAGCAGCAGATTTTCTCAGAAATAAAGCCCCGCCTTAACACCAGAATCCTTGACACAGGGTCACGAAATTCACAGTTTTGGAAGAGTTGCTTATCAGAACTATGTACATGGTTGAACTGCAGAATCCTGAGAGCAGAGAAGAAGATTTTCAAGGAATTGATGCATTTTCACAATATTATCAATATAGACCCGCGCTGACACCAGGACCCCTGACTCTGGGACCAAATCATTTGTGAGAGGCACCCTTGCTTATCATACCCCTCACGCCCCAAGGGTGCAGGGACCATGAAATTCACAGTTTTTGTTCACCTTCACTCGATCATAAATGCTACATGCCAAAATTTGTTGTGATTGGTTTTGCAGTTAAAGAAAAGAAACTGAAAATATTCAAATGATAACGGACGACGCACATCTCATATCGCACGATGACGGACAAAATCAAATAGCAATACCTCACCTGAATGACTTAGGTAACCTTTAAATACAAAGGGTGAAAGGCTTGCCATTTTTATCTAAAAGCTTTAACTCAAGAAAAGTTTTAGGCCTAGGTATATGATTGGATGGATTGAGTTTATTTCGACGGGAAAAATACTTGGCATGGTATTAAAGTACATGAATTCATCATACTAGTTAAAGAATTGTTGATTCTTTTAAAAAATTTAAAATCGTACGGAAAAGTTTTGAAAAGAATATTAAGTCTAATAACAATACAGCTTGGCGAACAAGTCAGCTCTAGGCATATAAGGAAACTAACCAAGTATATGAGAAGTGTAATACAGTAAAACACGTTTATAGCGAAGTGCCAGGGAAAAACAATTTTGATTCGTTATGAATGTAATTCGTTATATCCGTGTACTTTTCAATAGGTTTTAAAACCACGGGGGAAGGAAATCACTTCGCTTTAAGCATGCATTCATTATAACCGTGTTTTACTGTATTAATAAGTTAAACTTGAGTTGTAAGTATTGACACAGACTATACAGAAAAGTCAATAATATTGAAACGAAATTTGAAAAGTTAAAGTAAGAGATAGTTTAACTTGACACACTAATGAACTAATAAACTTTTCTCTGGAAGGAAAAGGTGTAACCGGTGCGAATGAAATTTTTGCACACATAGGAAAAAGCAAAATTTTATCTACCAAGTAACCGTATAACCGATTAAATGGATTAAGAAAAAGCTCCTTTGCACATAATATAGTACGACAATTTTAAACAAAGCTGTCAGCAAAGTAGTCCGTCGAGTTATATGTATGTGCGTGCGTAATGATGCCTTATATGGAATCAACAGTGATTCCCCAAAGCCGATCACAACAAGAATGATGTTACACTGTTTCAGAATCAAAGAAATAAAATAAACACGTTTTTCCCGGCACGCAAATGCGCGGTCGTACATCAAATTTCACTTATTTTCGATATTTAAGTACTTTCAATAATTTGCTAGCAACATGCTTGTGTATTGCAAGCATTTTGACATACGCGTCGATATATGGTAATTTTCTTGAAAAGATAATTAGTCCCCTACCGGTGAAACCGGAGAAGACTATGGGTTTCCTCTGCGTCTGTCCGTCCGTCTGTCTAGCTGTCCCTCTGTCTGTCTGTCAGCCTGTCCCACTTGGTTTTCCGCACTTTTTTCCTAAACGCTTGCAGATATTGAGCTGAGTTTTTGATATGTGAGTGTATCTTGATGAGTTACAGATCAAGTTTGCATTTCGTTCCGCTTCATTGATTTTTGACGGAATTACGACCTCTTCAATTTTTAAGGGTTTTCCGCAATTTTCTTCTAAATGCTTGCAGATATTTAGCTGATTTTTGAAATGTGACATTACCTTGATTAGTTATAGATCAAGTTTTAATTTCGTTCCGCTTCATTGATTTTTGACGGATTTATGACATTTTCAATTTTTAACGGGAGCCAGATTACACTTGCCGGTATGGGACTAGTATTGTTAATACATTACTCTCAGAATGCTTGTTTTCGCCGAACTTGAATCCAGCATTGTCAAAAATACTGTAAACTAATTATCATTATGAAACTCAATAAATAAATGTACCAGATCACTCATCCATGCAATACATACCGACAAACCCCGCATCCAGGAGCTCCTCTCTGTAGAGTTACATTTGTGGATGACGTAGGCCTCAGACGATTGGTGTTTCTTATTAATGGGACACAGCGACGCTCTGCTGTCCTCCACATGAACATTTTCTGCGATGGATTCGATGACACTGATTTTGTGATTGCTACATTTTAATTGCACCAGTGGTTGAGTGGTAATGGTCGTGGTTGAAGTGGTAGCTATAATAATGAAATATGGAGATAACGAAAAGAAATCAAGCTCAAAAGTCCCTGAAACAATACAAAATGTGGGCAGAACAAAAAAAGAACCTGAAAATATTAGAGTCGGGATCAGCTGCTATATACGGAGAAGTGATACTCTTTACAAGTTAAAAACAAAGTTGTGTAAAATTAAAGTTGAGTTTAATTTTATGTTCAATATACCGTTAAATAACCAATAAAAGTATATTTTTAAGTAAAAATGTCATGATTTTCGCAAAAAATCTATTGCTTTGTTGTACAGTTCTGTTCATAGAATAAATTTATGAACAATTTTGAAGATATTCTAGTGTTTCTTACCAAAAACAAAAAATAAAAAGGAAGAAAGAAAGAAAAACAAAAATACATTACATATATATATATATATATATATATATATATATATATATATATATATATATATATATATATATATATATATATATATATATATATATATATATATATATATATATATATATATATATATGACTACTAGTGGGAAAAGACAATAAAGGTGAGTCAACAACAAAATCATGATTAACTTGATGTTTCAATCTGAAAATATAAAGGCATATAATTTTCTGATCCTAGTCTTTAACCTCTTGATTGCATAATCAATAGGTGTCTTTTTTACGTCATATGAACCAACGATGTAAAATGCATCAAAAAACATCTAGGAAAACTAGCTTTATGACCAGGAAATATTTTATACAAGATATTAATTTTTTCTCTTGACCAATTGATCTAAAAACATAACTCCTTTAAGTCACTGGAAGTTCTGATATAAAATTTTATAGAAAACGCTAAGGGAAATCTGAAGTTACATGTTTTTTCCGGAAATCATTTTTTTTACATTGTATGAATTTCTGATCTTGATATTTGACCTAAAAATCAACACAGGCGTGGTAAAAGTAACTAGGAATTATGACTTCACTGGAAAAACACAAATAGAACTAAAGATATCACAAGGGAAAAAAACATTTTTTGCAATATATAAATTTTTGACCTCAATATGAATAGGGGTCTGTTTAGGAAATTGTAATATAGAATTTTATTTTCCTTGCAAAATCTCAAAGGCTTTCAAAATATAGTCTGCAAATGAAAGCCATATACAGACTGAGTGTATGATATTCTGACCTTCATCTTTGAACTTCTCACCTCAGAATCACCTCAAAATCAAAAGTGGTCTCTTTTAGTCCAAGGGGAATGAATTTTGTGATGTTAAATTTTATTGAAAAACGATGAAAGAAAATCTGAAAACTGTTATTTGTAATACACCGTATATGATTTTTTTAGGTTAAAGAGTTGTGATATAAATAATTTCAAAGCAAAAACGTAATGGATTTTCAAGATATTGACTGGAAACGAGTGTTACTCAGACAGAATGACAGATAAAAAGTCGGTTGGATAGTCAGACCATAATTGATATCCCACATTTCAGTGAAAGCAGGGGAAAAAGATTTTTAAGGACACTAGTTACAAGCATAAAAATTCAAAAGAAGCACTGTTTTTACTTATCTTCAAATTAAGATATTATCATATTTAAAATTCAATTTAAAGCGTCACATTTTCAAAGCCTGTCCTAAATTCATTTTAGTCAATGGAATATGATGATAACGAACAGTATTCAAGCTCAAAGTCCAATTAAGCAATACAGATCGGGAGCAGAGCAAACACGGACCTCCAAAAACATCAGAGGTGGGATCAGATGCCAAGGAGGCGTGAGCATCCCCTGCCGACCGGTCACACCCGCCGTGTGCTCCTTATCATAATCGGAAAAAAAATGCAGTGTGTAAATAAAGGCCTAACGATTATTATGAAAAACGTCAGTCAGCATTTGATTTGATAATAGGTAGTATTTGCTGATCAGATCACCGTGTTCGATCATAAAATTTGCGAAATGAGACTGTTGATATCCTTGTTTCATTAACTTGTTTGTCAATAGCTTGCCTCGTTTTTAAAATATTAAAAAAAACCAAAATCCACAAGATAGTTCTTGTAATTAATATTCTAAAAAATATAATCGCAATTATGTAAACTAGAGTGTCCTGTATTTTTCTTCCTACAGTTTACATACCCTGACAATGGCAGTATAGATGATGGTCACTACGGTCCCTCACACACTCTCCTGTTTCTCCTGCTTTGCATTGGCAGTGGATGTCTCTGGTGCAGTCTGGGTCAAAATAAGGATACCATAGCTTATAAATATGGTTGAAAAAAGAAAGTAGACAATTAAAAGTAGAATATTTCAAGGAGTGATGGTACATGTATTGCTTTACAAATATCGACACTAGTTGATTTAATAACAACAAATGCACAGTCCCACGGTATGAACCTGCACCATTCATTCAAATGAATGGTGACTGAATGGTCTGGAAAGGTCAACGAACAGCAGAGCTCTGTCATTCAGTCACTTTTCAGTAGACTTTCAGTCACTTTTCAGTTAGGTAAACGGCTGAGTTTCATCCTCTGTCTGGTGTAATTTTCCTCAAATTCTCATCAAATAAAAAATTGGATAGGATTTTTGTACCAAATTAATGTTTAGAATACCATTCTTAGTATTATACATCATTTATAAAAAAAAAAAATAATAATGGGAAACGCCTAAGCGTAGTCTGAACACTAATACTAAATGCAATAAATAAATAAATAAATAAATAAATAAATAAATAAATAATGTATTCGGTGTTTAAAGGTAAATTTGACCTATATTAATATTCTGATACTTAATTTCAATAAAAAAAAATACTACAAAACAAAACAACAAAAAAAAAAACAACATATACTCCAAAATGAGCTGAAGTGTCATTAATAAACTCTCTGCTGTCTATTGAAAAGTTCAACAAAATCTAAAAATTAACTTCAATGAAAAAGTCTTGACATTTTTTCTCTGTTAATTCATATAGAAAATTGATAATTCCACAGCTTTCCGCTTTCCACTCTTTTAAGTTTGTAAGAATTTTTAAAACATATATTTTATGAGCATTGAAGTTTATTTTTACAAGACAATTTTTCTTGCAATAAGTTTGATGTTTGAATCGACTGAAGCCATGAAAACAATCTTATCAACAATTACCATACAAGTGCTTATGATTTATCCATAAGACTTACTAATATAGAGAGTGTTGAGGACTTTTTTTTACCTCATGCGGTTAACACTACAATAATAAGTTTATATTTATACTACCGTAGCAATGACAAACATGATAGTGTCCTGAGCAGTAGGGATGTTTTCCGTTTTCATGACATTGACAATCACTGTTTACTAAACACCTGGGAGCTGAAAAAAAAAATAAAATCTATGCTATGATATCGAAGAAATATGAAAGAAAAAAGGAGAAGAAAAATGAAATAAATAAAAGTCAAACTAGATGTCTAAGGACCTTAACAATCACCAGAACATACTACAATCCTCTAAAGGATACATACATTTAGAATGGCAATTTAATAACAATGACACAGCAAAGCAGAGCATACCCTTTCAAGAGAGCACATTTCTAGCAGCACTGTTAAGACTACATAAAGATTATGGGGCCCAAAGTATGCGGGAAATGTTACTGTGACATCATGCACAATAACAACTCTTCAATATACCAGAAAATGAAAAAAAATGTGCAATTTTGACCTGTATCGATACTAAACTACGTAAATTTACTACTGCGTTCAATTTTGCTTGCTTAGTCCCACACAACAAGAATATCAAATTCATAATAAGGGAACAAATTTATAACAAGCCTCATAGGCCTTAAGACGTTCACTTGAGTATCGAGTTTCTAAAGCTATTGTTCAGTTTGATTCCATCATTACAGAAATAATTTTTATTATTCTAGATTGACTTTGGAACCTGGAGGACATGAATTTTAATTTTTGTAGAGGGCTAGTTGTTTCTTACGTTCATGTCAAAATTTGCCTTCTGATTTGCCATAAGTACATGAAGAGGATTTTCAAATGTGTAATATTTTTTGAACATGCGACCAACCAATCCCCGCATTGGAGCATATAGTTGTGGTTTGGGTCATGAATATCACAAATTTTGAAGAAGGTACTAAGTGTTGCAAGTAATTATAACCATAGACATAATTTGCGTTAAATGTCAATGAGAAAAGAAAATGATTTTCAAAGGTATAATTATTTCATTGACTGACTAAATTAACCTCAGCCAGAGGCTAGAATACTGGACCACTATTTTGTTAAGTCTTTCAAGGATAGCTGCATTTAATGCGGTTTTTTCGTCGCTTCTGTTGCTTTTATATATTAACCTTATTTCACTTTTGTACATTTACTAAAGAATTCTGTCAATTTGGCACCAAATTTAAATGTAAAAATGATTTTAGACTGTAACACAATAAAATAATTCTATGTTTTTTTTTGTCCTTACTGTTTTTCTTATATAAAGAATTTACATTTACCTGCCCTTGATTAAACATTAGGTATGCATGAGAGGTGGAACTAACATTGTAAGAGTGGCTCTAAAATTAGACTAGATAAATAACAGTGACGTATAAAAATAGGAGATTACTGTTTCCCATCTCCCCCTTTATTCTGTATGGCACAAGTACACTATTTACAAAGGTTTCAAAACTAAATTAACAATATGAGCACGTCCATGTAGGTAAAAATTAGCTTGAATCGATGCTTGACAATTCAACGTGTTCGAGCACAGTGTTCTAGTTAGCACAAAACATGCTACCTTTAAAGCTTACACTTGACGGAATTTAGTATTCACAGAGTTATACCTGAGGTAAGAAATCGCGTGGTGAATTATTACATTCAATATGCCATGCCACAGCCCTTGGTTGCAACAAAGAGAGCGAATATAAGAAGAAGCAGTAATTTTTCTCTTTTAAACCATGAGTGCACAACACAACATTATAATGCAAATATACAACTACTGTCAACGGAGAACAATAGAAAAACATGCACTGACTATGTTTAAAGTCAAGTTGGCGTCCTAATTATCGCACGAAGATTCAAGAAATTGTCATAACCCCCGCCTTTGAAAACAGCTTTGTACTTCATAAATACGTACTTTTATTTAATGTAATTACTAAAGTTGTAGATTAGATGTTGACCATTCCTGCAATCAAAAGAAAAATGCTTGCTTTGAAAGTTTATTTTGTTGCAATTTTCGCATGTCCTTAAGTGCAGTCATCCTTTCTATAAGTAAACCTTCAAAGGTGTTATGTATTGCTTTTTCAACGTTTTTGGAGTCAAAACCATGTCCGGGGGGGGGGGGGTGATTTTCAAAATTTTGTAGAGGAGCATGTGTTTATAACAATATTCAAAGAAAGAATTTGCCTGATTATTATCGACGAGAAGAAAAAGACAATTTTTCAAGCAGAGGGGCGTATACATTTGGCGTGTAATCCACAGGAATCGAAAATAGAATAATGAGGAGTTGAAATACCCGGTAAGCAGAGGCTTTGGTGGGCGGACAACAGCTGGAAAGTCTTATATAAACTCGCTGAAATATCGTCGTATGATATTAATATGCATGGGTCATTTAATTGACTGCTCAAAGTCGCGATAGCAAATCAATGAATCATAGTTTACGTTACGTCTGTATGTTCAGCAATGAAAAACGCTCTTTCGTAGTTATCACATCGATTGCAAACACACCCATCGGCAGCGTGGCTCAGTGGTTCGGGCGTATGCTCTATTAGTCGCAGATTAAGGGGGTAAGAGTTGTGGGTTCAAAACCCACTGTGGGATGTGAATACCAGTTCTTCGGATAAGACCGTATAAAGTGAGGTCCCGTGTCCGAAAGTGCTGGCACGAAAAAGATACCTCACTGCACAAAGGCCGTAAATACAGTACAGATACAGTACAGTATGTGAGTACAGGTTAACTTTGCAACCCTCCAACAGAAAAATGGGGATATATGACTGAAAGTAACATGCATGTAAAATGCAAAATCATATTTTTTTTTATACTTTTAAAAATATGTTGAACTGCCAGAATATTGATGATTTTAGAAAATAATGGGGGTACATCTTATATAGATTGAGTGTTCTAATCTTTTTACATACCCTGACATTGGCAATATCGATGGTGGTGGGTGTCCTTCAAACACTTGCCTGTTTCTCCTGCTTGGCATTGGCAATGGCTGTCTTCAGTGCATTCTATAGCAGAATGAGAATATCTTTAGATTTCCTAATCATATGAAACTTCTACAAGAAAAGGAGAAACTTAAATAAATTTTAGTCATAACTTTCCGTCCCATGAAAACTTAGGAAATCAACCTAGCATTCACAACGGAAATCAATCGCAAACAAGTTTCCATGTTGTCTCCTTGATCATGTAGTTTCCCAAAAAAAGAAGCCTTTTTTACCCAGTGATTCTAGGAACTTCGTATTTCATAATAAATTTGGCATATTCCTAAAGAAATTTAAAGCTCGTATATCCTTATGACAATTAACTAATTGATATAAATAATTCAGCTTCAAATAAATAACACTGCCATTTGTGTTAAAAGTTGAAATCTTTCTTCCTACATTTGAACATTTTACATTCATGACGAAAATTCACACAAGTGAAAATTCTCTGAAAAAATGAATTATTAGTTAAGATAAACATAATGACAAAATTTTCAGGATTTCTTACGTAAAGTGTTAAATAGCAAAAAGCTTTTTGATGTGTGTGTTTGTGTGTGTATTTCGGTTTTGGTGTTTTTTATCGACGAGCAATATATCATTTTTTCCATAATGTTCACACAAAATGCATCAGATATTTAAGTGATGATTTGTTTAAATTATTGGAGTATAGATAGACTCAAAGAAAATCTAATACCTCATGTTGTCAGTTAAAAAAAAAAACAACAAAAAAATACCCACTTAAATTCGATACGTCCAAGGGTGATATATTATGCGTTACACGAGAATTTTGATAAATATTTCTTTGTTAATAGGAAAATACCTCTTATGACCACATTAAATACTATTCCTCAAAACTGGCAGCATTTGCTGTACATGTATATCTACGTATTTGTATCCTGACAGCCGTTTCTATGGCTAAAACCAATCTATGACTGATTATAATCTATGACTATACAGTAAACTGTTGTAGATGATGTTTCTCCCATGGCAAAACTAAGTAATCAAGAATGCGCAACTGGATGGGGAACACTTATTTTCCCTGAAATCGGCAGAAATAGCCTTGAGGGTAATTATGAATAAACAATTTCATGTCTTGCTAGTGATGCAAGTGCAGATTCTATCTATTGTACAGTTAAAAGGAAAGTGTTTGAAATACGATTGCTCTGTAAATCTTGCATTTAGCCAGGGAGAGCAGACACAAATCAAATACTCTAATCAGTGAAATTATTATCCTATGAAGATATTGGTCAGTTTGTTTAACATGAAAATATGCTACTAAATGTTTAATTAATTATACCGTAACAATGGCATGAACTTTGATGGTAGCTGTAGTGAGAACAGTGTGGATGTTGGCCTCCGTGACACTGGGAGCTACAATCACTGTCTTGGCGACATCCACCTGGAAAAGACCTTGGAATACTTCATCCATATCTATATTTATATTGAAAATGTTGTGATTTATATTGACAGATTTATGGAGAGGGCTAAAATAGACTGTGCCTGCTACCCATCCACATTCACTTTTGTGATTAAAGGTGCACACGACTCGTAAATAGACATACGCCGTATTAGTTTTCCTATTTCCGATAACAGCACTGAGGTATAAACTTCGTATTCGTTACACCTGTCAGTGACTGCTTACTTTTCACGGGTATCTACGTGGAATGGACGACACGTGTCCGTGTTGATTTATTGCAGTTTACGTGTACGTGTCTGTGTGTGTACTGCACTGACCTGTGCAATCGATGTAAGTTTCTATATTACTGAGAAACACAAAGTTTTTTTTTTGTCGCTACTGAGAGTTTTACAATTATAGCTGTTTAGAATATGTCCATCCACAAATAAATATATATATATGTATATATATATATATATATATATATAGAGAGAGAGAGAGAGAGAGAGCAAAGTAAAGTACCCTATTTGGGTCTTTAGAGCAAAATTAAAAAGTGAGTAGAATCGTCGACATACATGAAATAACAATAATTATTTTTATAGACATTCATTCAAAGATTATTCCATCTGATCATCTTTTTATGTTAAACAGTGGAAGTGTCACTGGATTTTATTAACAAAATGGTTTAGAGATATTATTTTAGAATGCAGTTTATTACATTTTTAACGTGAAATACTGTTATTTATCCATTGAATTCAAATTATATTTTTTAAAGTGAAAAGAGAAAACTCAACATTTTATGGTTGGATACGGAATTTATTTCACACTCGAGGGAAAGAAATTTTTAATATTTTCAGACGTGCGTGGCACTCGTGAAGATATCAAACAATCCTGTCCCACTCGTCAAATTTCACATCCAACTACAAAACATTGAATATCCTCTATTAATCGCACAAATTTTTTTGTTGTCTAATTGAGGAATGGGGTTCGACAGTTTTGGAAAAGAACATAAACTGTTCTTGTCTACGTGTATGTCAACATAACTTTCTCAGTGGTGGATTCACTGAGGAGGTGGGATGGGGGCTGTTCCCGAATTATTTTGACATGCAAAAGAAAACAACTAAAAAAAATGTTTTCATGGGAGGGGGGTGGATGGGTGTCAGTCTTTGGATACAGTATTTTGCTATATAAATTTCAATAATTCTAAAGACTGGCGTAATATCACTGGGAGTCCAGGCCACTGCCCTGTCCAGAGTAAGAACATATTTTACCTCAAAACTAATCTTAAGCAACCCTTACCGTGGGGTTAATCTTATCACCGGATGAAATTCTGCCATTCAATTAACTGAAAGGTGAATGAAAGTCTACTGAAAGGTGACTGAACGGCAGTGCTCTGCCATTCAGTAACCTTTTCAGACCTTTCAGTTACAATTCAGTTGACTGGATGGTGTAGGTTCATCCTGTGTATTTTTACGTTCCTCAGATATACATGTAAAACATTTAGTATCAGAAGGCCTGAAATTCTTATTTCATCAAAATAATCAATACTTTGAAATAATTTTTTTTTGGAATATTCCGTTTTCCTTTTATATGCCCCACGAATCTGCCACTTCTTTTCACTTCATTTTTTCACGAAGTGGCCAGAGAGAGGGTAGGGTTCTAGTGTATATACTTTTTCAAATATCCTCATATTACACATGAAGTCATTGGTTATAAATAATTCATTTACGTAATGTTAATTTAGAGTCTCTGTAAGTAAAACAAATAAAGAGTGTGGAGGAGGGGGGACGCCGGTTCTGGGTCCGCCTTTGTTCCTCTTCCTACAAACAGCAGTTATTCCCTCTCGGCTTAAACAGACACACAATTTTCTTATCTCTAAAGTATCGTTCAAACACCACTTCCCGCACAGATCCAGGACAAATTTCTTGTCGAGCCCAAATCGTTGATCACTCTTTCAGAAGTTGAAATTTTATTCAGGAACTTAGAAAAAACAGTTTTTTGGCACTGTTAAAATAATCTTCAAGTTACATCATTTCTGAAACTATATTTTTAACAGTCATTTCTTTTAACTTAACGCAAATAGAATAAAAAAAGATTAATACTTGCAAACATGCAGCTCATCAGAACAAATGTAGCAACAAATATCGCTTTCATCCTGTCTGTGGAATAAGACTTCCTATTACCTCCTGCCCGGTTATAAGAATGTAAAACTACTGAGAGTCGATGGTTCTTATCACGGTGTTCCAATGATAAATTCTTATGCATTTCGATAAACATTTGTGACATATTTTTAGAACAGAAGCACACGTAATGGTGTTATCATAAAGGTCTTATATGTGATGTCAGTATGTATTTCTTTTACCAAAAAAAAAAAAAAAAAAAAAAAAAAAAAAAAAAAATGCCTTATGATCATAGATCAGACTGGATCTATGAATATAAACTCTGAAAAACTCAAAAAGGATTTTTATTAAGAGAATCTTTTTTAAATTATAAAATGGCTTAGATTTATTAAAAAAAACCCGGATTCTTCAAAATTGTGGCTGACTTGTCAGTAATTGTTAAATTAATGTAAAAATACAACAGCTGTGCATTTAAAATTAATCTGTCATTTTTTCCCCTCGCAATATTTATTTGCATTATATAAGTTTCCAACGTCACAAACGGCTCTTACGTCTATTAAGCATACCAGTTCTGAAAGGCGCTAAATTCGTATTAAAGATTAACGAAATAAACAATTATGAATAGAGAAATTAGAGAATGTAAATATAAGCATTGAATTCTTATTTTTGGATGTCGTCGGTCCTATATCCCACCTGGCCGTGCCGACAAATCAATTCAATTCGTCGGCACGGCTAGGTGTGTTATCACGCTAATGCGCATTATTCAATTTGTCGGCACGGCCAGGTATGTTATAGGACCGACGACATCCAAAAAAAAGAATCCAATGCTTAAGTGACGACAATTTGTAATTTATATGACTTAGAAACTCCGAAAATTACGTCAAAATCCCGAGTGTTTAGCATACTGACCATAAAAATGACGTAACCAGAGACACAAAGTAAAAGTGAAAGCAAAGTAAAATTTTAACATCAACTTTTGTTCATTACTTGGATGCATGCTAACGGACACAATTGCCAGTTGGGAGAATGTTTACATAAATTACAGACTATCCTGTGGAGTTTTATTCAGTAGCTCTTATAGTTCTGAAGTGGTTTAAGTGTGTCAATTATAGCATGTTATTATCGAATCTTATGTAGAAGTTTTTGAATAAATTCTACTTCATATGAATATACAAATAGAAACCAGCTGAGTCATACAAAAAGGAACATTCCGTACAATATGGCGAGACGTATTTGTAGCATTGTGACCGACCCTTCTCTACGCTTGAAAATACTTCAAAAATTAAAACAACACCCGAGACGACAAAACTACCCAATGAACCTAACTGAAGACGGAATCAACCATGCAAAAGACATACCTATATCCCAGTTATGAAAAATTCGTCATCCAGAGGAAAACGACGGAGAGAACATCTCATTTGTGATAACTCATAACCCACGTAACCACAATATTCTTAATTTAGCTTTTAACGAATACACTATATAATCCAATATTAAAACAATTTGAAAATATGAAAAATCTTCTGGACAAATCGTCAATTATTACCAGCAGAAGACAAGAATTAGAGGAGGTTATTAACCAAAGCAAAATTTTCCTCCAGCAACCAGAGAATCGTCAAAAAGTGTGGTGACCCCGATGTGGAACTTGTGAGTTCATTCAGGAGGGCGAACAGATTACACTTTTAAAAAAGAGGGGAAAGTTTTCAAACCAAATATTAGTATGAATTGTAAATCTTCAATTTGGGACAGACAAATCAACTCAACGCACGAGTGAGGGTTCACAAACAACGTAAATTCAATATTGCTACAGATGTTGGTTTATTGTATAGAAATCTGATACACGAGGAGTAGTCGTCTCATCTAATGTCAATATCATCGGAGCATCAGTACACGTCTGGGCCGCAATCTATAATACATAATGGAATCGTCATGTATTGGTCAGATAAAGACAAGATGAATTACAATAGTTTAAAAGAATACACAAAAGCATAGCTGTATGTTTGACATAACAAATGGGTCTTCTATGCAATGTTTTCAAATAGGATGATTGTCCTAAAACCCATTGTATACGATTTATAAATGTTTGGAAAACTTGTTTTAAATATATTTCAAGGTTGTAAACTGACCAACATGCCTTGATGAGACTTAATGAGACCGTTACTGTAATTATGAACACAGAAATAAATAAAAGAAAATGACGGGGGATTTTTTTTGTAGTAAAAATGTTGACATTTTTATTTTCTAAAATTACAGAAAAAATTTGAAACTTTGATTTAACGTGGTAAGCTATAGGTTATAATTGCACTTTGTTAGAATGCAATATATTTTAATTGGATATAATTGTGAATACTTTAGGTTACACGAAGCTCATTAAATCAATCATAGGCCTAATTAAAGATACTACAGTGTATGTACCTTAAGCTTGAATTCTGTCCCCGTTTCTGTACAGTCGATGAAAAATCCCGCCATATTTGTGCTTTTGTCAAAGAACGTGGAAATAGGTGTGTATGGTAAAATTGATTTACATGAAGAGTATACCTGTAAAATAAAACTGCATCATCACTTTCTTTTTTTTCAAATTGAGATGTAAATATGGATCAGTAGGCATTGAAAAGCCTATAAAAATGTACATTGAGTTTTATACAGTTTTATGATGAACTAGCACTTTTTAAGATACTTATATCATGTAGCCTCCTTTGTTAAGCATAACTAAGATAAAATAACATCTAAGTGAACTATATCGAGATATAACAGAAAGACTAGGAGAATTTTTCTATCAGCAAGTAAACTCTTTTATTATATACCCAACTGTTTGTCATTCAGTTTTACTGTTGAATTTACGCAATCACGTAACGGTGTGATCCGACGTTCCGGATCACCACACGGTGGTTTTCTGAATCCATATCACCCCTCTCTGAATCTGATGACGTAGTACACAGAAAAATGACGTTTTTATTCTCACGCATCAAAAAGTTCCTTGGAAAAATGCTTTGTTTAATGTATAAAAATTATGTAATTGATCTTAAAAGTTTCCTTTTATTATATTTTGCTGGTTGTAAATAGGTATATAATAAATTTATCATTACAACAGTAACT
Organism: Saccostrea echinata; assembly: GCF_033153115.1. Lineage (NCBI taxonomy): Eukaryota > Metazoa > Mollusca > Bivalvia > Ostreida > Ostreidae > Saccostrea > Saccostrea echinata. The sequence continues at coordinate 9,926,771 of NW_026889774.1, forward strand.
TGATCCGAAGAGCCGTATCACGTCGAGTTGACAGGCGCGGATCATCAGATCAAACGAGACGCGAAGCTGTTATAATAATAAATATTTAACAAACACCTTAAAAGCGAAATGAGCTCAAATTATGAGTATTCAAGAAAGAGATATATCATTTAACATTTCGACATATAATTTTTTGTATAGTTTTCTATAATACGAGTACATGTATATACAAATTAAAGAGAACAATCTTCACGTTTTCATCAGCTCTAAATCTAACATTTTATAAAGATACAGATACAAGCGTTACATTTAACAAGACATGTACAGTTTAACAGTGTGTGTGTTTAATGTTGATCGAAAGAAAATAAAAAACGTGGGATCTCAAGGACCAATTTATAAATAAAGATAACAAATGTTACCGTAGAAGCAAAAACTTTCATAGTATAACTAAGAGGTGAAGGAAACACAGGTTTTATAAAGAACTGGGTACGTTACATATAACAAGGCGGCCCTGTCTCCAAATTTGATTTCAATTTTATACAAACATGCCTACGATGTGTCCTTTCAAGATCATTTTATTTTTTTTAAATTATCACATACCGTTTTTTCCGTCAGATGTCTCGAAAAATGGGGAGTTTTCTTTAAAAATTACAAATTTTGACGTGATAACGTCATCACGGCGTTACTGATTTTAACGTTACGTTAAAAGAAATCTGTGAATTTTCTGAACCGGAAACTATTTACTTTAATCTGCCTTAGTTCCAGAAAACAATTTTGAACTTTTATTTTAATTCATTGTACATATATCTGTGATAGCTGGAAGCTTTAAGGAGTATAAAAATCTGTAGGAAAATATAATTTTATTGCAAATGATTCTATCAGACAAGTAATGAGGCTTGATTCATCCATACAGACGAGACAAGGTACGTTCTTTTAAAATTTATATCACGTATACATGTATATGTGCGCGTATCAAATTTATTAAAAAAAATTATGTGAAAATTTGCTAGATTTCTTCAACCTTTTTTCGCATTGTCTATGAAGTTACATTTAAAATTTTAAAGATGCATTGATCAATTAAAAAGAAAATTGGAACGTCCCATATAAAATTGTCAAAATTGGACTTTTGGCAATGAAAAAGCCATCACCCCCCTTTTCCATTCCAACAAATGGCAGCGCTAATAATTTCGTTTCTTCTATTGATAAATGTATAAATTACTCACTATTTCAGAGTTATGAGGTGTTTGTTAAACTGCGTTCATTTTTCTTTGATGTTAGAATTTCTTTTATAGATCGTTATTTATTCATTCCAGTGGATCCGCTTTACTGTATGGTTCATGTCAAATGCACTAACCAGGAATAATCCCCAATATACTTACACACATTCACTTTCTATTTTAAACCACAAGGGGAGGCCAGTTATAAGATGTTACTTGAGGAGTCCTGATTGATGGGGCGATTCCAATTTTTTTCCTTGTTTAGCGTCCACCTTAAATTCGAAAACCTGTCTTCCAATCCGAGAAGTTTTAAACTACTAGTTTATTGAAATAAAAAAATTAATACGCCACTCAAAAAAGAGAGATGTCAATTCCAAAAGAGTTAAACGCATCTCAGAGATTCGTATTAGTTTATTTTAATTGGAGTTAACTTTGTAATTGCGTTTGAAAGCTTTGTATTTGTCAATTTTAATTTGCGTTTGTTTTCAATTTCATAACCTCAAAAATGTACATGAATTCTCGGGAGGGGATTCAGAAGCCTCTAGTACACTCTAACGGGCATAATTCCCTAAAAACTAAAATGTATAAAATTGAGGATATAGTATGTGTGTATGATTTACATATAGAGTTTATCCACGTCGGCTATGAAAATCTCCGCGTGTCGTCTTCAAAGCAATGCAGCATGAAGCGGCAGACATTGCATTGATATCGATCAGTAACAGATCGATCAACGGTCACGGTCGAGTGGAAATTTTTTTATTGGTCCTCATTAAAGTACATGTACATGTATAACTTGATTATCAGTAACCCCCCCCCCCCCCCCCCCCACACACACACACACGTCTATTTAAATGGAGACAAAATACAAATAATCGAAATGCAGAATAACAGATCACACATAAAAGAATCAAAATTCACTTTCACGTCCCTTTTGATATACTACATAGAGATTTAATTTCTAGTTCATTTATCAAATTATACGAAATCTGATGTTATTTTGTTACTTGTCAGTTATCGGAACAGTAAGTAAAACGTGTCACAGTGTTTCTTATAGAGTTATCTTTGCCATTCCTGGATTATATCGCTTGATTATGTTTCTTTTTCATGTTAGTGTCTGATAAAAAAAATCTTTAAAAATATACCTAGCAAACTGCTGACATGTATTACATGACTATACATCTACTAAGACAAAAACTGCTTTAAAATAGATAATGATTTTGCTTTAAAACTCCTCCTGATGTTTACATGGTACACAACCGTAGGTAAGATATTTGATATATTTCAGAGACAATGATAATTTTATCACTTTCTTCGGATACATTAACTCTCTGGGGCATTTCCTCCACAAATCTTTACATTTGTCCTTGTAGTAACGATAAGATACTTTAAATATTTTTTCCAGAACGGATTATTATCATAGACGGACGTATTTTAAAAATTCAGAGATAATGTGCACCATTTTCACAAAGGTGTAGGTCGGCAGTGGCAGATTTAGAAGTGATAAGTCCTATATAAAACACTTCCTTGTTATGCGATAAAACACTAGAATCCTTTCTGACATAATTAATTATGTCAAGGATAACAAGTTTTGAAAAAAAATGTTCAAATGGTGACTTCTACTAGTATACCCCAAACTTCCCTCCTACCCCCCCCCCCCCCTTTAACTGCCCCGATCACTAGCTACATGTATTGTCTTTTGATATTTATGAATCACACACATATATAAATTGAAAACGAATAAAACATACTTAAGAAAGCTGATGATTTTCAATAATAATAAAAAAAAAAACAACAAAAAAAACAAAAAAAAAAACAACCTTTTCTTGAACAGTCAAATAAAGTCAATGTCCATTATGAAGGAGACGCGCTTTTTAACTGGAGGTACATGTACCTGTATGTAATTAGATGTAAATTAATTGTCTGAACCAGCCCAACTTTATGTCGTTGTTACTTTTTTACGCTGTACATATTGATTGAATATTTGTTGATTATTTGTTTCAAGTACATATTTTCAACATGATTGCTCTTTGTGACGTCATGTTTTCAATGCATTGCGTCATTAATATTACATGTAATGTCGCATAATAAATTTCACTGAGAAAGGTTTAAATGGTTTTCATTTGCCTTAATTGTATTAAATTATTTTTTCAAGTGCAGAATTGAATTTAAAAGACAATAAAAAGAATAATAAAACCTTCAGATACAGAATTAAACAATTTATTTCTTTAAAAGTATAGATTTATTGTGGAGAAAAGTGACGTCTATCAAAACATGCAGCATTTCCAACTTCACTTTTTTGTAAAAACGGATGTGGCCGCACTTTTGTAAGGTCATTTTTTCTTTTTAATATTAGAAATCGGGTTATATAAGGATTTGTTCTTTCTGTGAAGTTTCGCATACATACTCGGATGCGGCCATATCAAAATATAGACTTGAAGAGGAGGAAAACGTCCAAAATAAGGGAATTCCGGAATATAAGACCGGTTTTAAACGTTATATAAATGAAAGGGCGCTTGAGTTGAGAAAAATTGTTACCCATTTCACACACAGGGAAACCTCAACTGTAACTTGACAAATTTGATAAAATGTAAACCTGCGTTTAATTTTTGCCGATTCTACAGGGCCGATTATTGGGCTTACCGTACCCGGTTCTTTATTGGGAAAATGAAAAAGCAATGGCAGATCTGAAATATATACAAATACAAATAAATAATACAATATCATAATACACAAAGACTTTGAAATTAATACACTGAAACAAAATACATTAATTTCCTATTCACTTGAAAATAAGGAAATTTGAGATGACTTAGCCCAAAAGTGGTATTTTCATAGTTTAAAAAAAAAAACGTTTCTTTCAAAAATATGAAAAAAACTTAAGCTTATAACTTGGACTTAATAAATAAATTACAAAAAATTAATAAAGAAAATTTACCTTTCAAGTGCTGACAAGGCAGCTGGTAATTTGTAAGAGTAGAGTTAAATTTCCCGCACTGATAGGAATGAGCCAGCGCCTCAGTATTTACAGAAGGAAAACCGGTTAAACAAGATTTACTGGGGAACCAACTTACTGGCCAATGAAATTTTAGGAGTAGAATTCATGAATGAAAATCAAAACACGAATTAGCTACTAGCAAATATGGCATATACATGTAGTAAATAATGGCTGAGCTAGTTCTTAAGAAAAAATCGAAAAATTATTTTAAATAAATATCACTCTGTCACAATAGGGATAAAAACCGTTCCTAAGTGATCTAAAATTAATTTGTGTGGACTTAATTTCGTTGATTCAAAATAGATATATCACCACATAAAAAAACTTTAATTTTGGGATTTAGTTTTGTTAATAATTCTTATCATCGATATAAACGAACTTTTAATTCCCAACAAATATTTGTGCATAATTATATTAATCAAATGCTTTTTTCAGAATCATTTTGAATACTAGATCAAAAGAAACTTTTAAGTAATAGAATGAAGTTCGAGCCAATCATTTCATTGCAAATATTAACAATTTTTGGCAATTAAAAGCCTTGAAGTTCGTTTAATCCGATCATTTCTGCGTTTAACACTAATTTTTAAGTTTTGTTTTTACAAACAGAAATCTCAGGACAGATAACAGTCTTTTGAGAAAACGAATTGTTTTTCACAAAAATCAATTTTGTCTAAAATTCGGTTGCCTTTCCCTACTTTTATATTGTTTGAATTAAAATGCGGAATATGTGCAGCTAAGATCATGATATGTTTATCGGTTTAATTTGATATACATGTACATTAATGACCACCTAATTATAAGAATGTTGAAACACATTCTTACTTCACTTTACTTAGAGTAATTTATCCTCAATGATTAATTGTCACCTGAGCTTAATACAACACTGTAAATATCCATAGATAGAAGTATAAAATAAAACAATATGAACTGAAAGATGAATACATGTTGTCCAAAAGCAAGAAAAATAGGATGATCAGGGATCAATAAAATAATTAGTCTAGTACTCCGTAAAAAACTTAGAATAGATATATTTACTTGCCTGTATTTGCTCCTATATGTTACTATCACAGCCCTAGAGGGGGACAGGGATCATGAAATTGACAATTTTTGCTCCCCTTCACTCGATTATATTCGCTACATACCAAAATTTGTTGAAATTGGTTTAACGGCTCAAGAGAAGAAGCAAATATTCAAATGTTGACGGCACATTGAACGACGACGGACAAAAACAAATAGCAATACGTCACCTGAGTGACTCGGGTAACCTTAAGGTACAAAAGAGGGATTGGCTTGACAATTTTATCTAAATACTTTACCTTTAGAAAAGTTTCAGGCCTAGGTATATGATCGGATGGTTTGCGTTTATTTCGACGGAAAATACTAGGCATGGAATTCGACGGACATGAATTCATCCTACTAGTTAAAGATATGATGATTGTGAAAATTGCATAATTTAAAAACGCAAGGAAATCTTGGGAAAATGATATTAAGTCTAATTACAATACAGCGTAGCGACCATGTCAGCCTTAGCCATATAAAGAAACAAGCCATGTACACGTATTCCTTTCAAAGGAAATAATCGTCGAAGTGTAATACAGTTAAAAACGCTTATAGCGAAGTGCCAGGGACAAACAATTTTGATTCGTTATAAATGTAATTCGTTTTACCCGTTTATTTTTCAATAGGTTTTCAAACGACGGGGAATGGAATCAACAGAGATCGGCAAAAGCCGATCGCAACAAGAATGATGGAACAGTTTCAGAAATACATTAAGATATTAAAGGAACAAAAACAAACACGTTTTTCCCGAGACCCAAATGCATGGTCGTACATCAAATTTCACTTATTCTCGATGTTTAAGTCCTTTTCAATATTTTGCTAGTAACATGCTTGTGTATTGCAAGCATTTCGACATACGCGTCGATATATGGTTATTTTCTTGAAAAAGTAATTTTCACCGAACTTGAGTACAGCATTGTCAAAAATACTGTAAACTACTCGTAAATATCATTATGACATCCCCTAAATGAATATACCAGATCACTCATCCATGCAATACATACCGATAAACCTCGCATCCAGGAGGTCCTTTCCGTGGAATTACATTTATGGATGACGTAGGCCTCAGACGACTGGTGTTTATTATTACTGGGACACAGTGATGCTCTGATGTCCTCCACATGTATATTTTCTGCGATGGATTCGATGACACTGATCTTGTGGTTGCTACATTTTAATTGCACCAATGGAAGAGTAGTGGTGATTGAAGTGGTACTTTGAGCTATACACACAAACAGTACCATTACAAAGTTGAAAACTTTCAGAATTTGCTTCAAATTTATATCAAACATTATTTTTAGCTTAGCATTGTTAATAATGGTTTCTTTTCTTCAGCACATATTCAGTAAGAGACTAACATGAAATGCTGTCCACAGTCTAATATTGCTCATTTGGTTTGCTAGTGACTGTCTACAGAAATATCACGGGTTGATCAATCTCATAGACGGCGAGGCTAAGTTTTATTTTGTCGAGGACCAATAATAGTTAACAAACCTTCGGATCAAATTACAATTAAAGAATTTTCTCCTCGGTGCAAATCTTCCTTATTCGTCATCTTGTTGTTTACTGATTACGTCACTGAATAGAGGCGCTACTCATAATTTCATCACAGCGTTGCCAAATTGAATGTATCGGTTTCTTTATTAAAAGCAAAAAATAACGCTAGCATAATAAACATTGTTTTGTCCCCCATGTTGCCGTTTTTATCTTTTTACTTGCCATCTACAGAAATATAGATGGCAGATAGATAACTTCCATTATCCAAGGACAGAGCGTCATTGTAGTCCGAGGCAAAACAAAATAGTGATGAGTCTTAGTGAAGAGCGCTTAGAATGGCGAATTGTTTTACATCCTCCTTACCTTTATATTATAAAGATCGTTCTTGTAGTTTGTTTGTTTGTTTGTATGTTGTTTAACGTCCCTCTCGAGAATTTTTCACTCATATGGAGACGCCACCACTTGCCGGTGGAGAGCTGCAAATTTTGTCCTATGCTCGGCACTTAAGGCCATTGAGCAGTGAGGGATCTTTTTCGTGCCAACACCTACTGTGACACGGGACCTCGGTTTATACGGTCTCATCCGAAGGACCGGTCTCCACGTCCCACAGTGGGATTCGAACCCGCGACGTAAGGATCAACTCCTTACTTCGCTACTCTAGAGCAAACGCTCTAACCACTGCGCCACGCGGGCGACCGTTCTTGTAGTAAATATATTGATGTAATCTCCCCTATTTTATATAAAAGTACTGGAAATAGCTGGAGTGTTCGATGTGTTGCTTTCTACGATGTACATACCCTGACAATGGCAGTATTGATGGTGGTTGTGGTCCCTTGAACACTTTCCAGTTGCTCCTGCTTGGCATTGACAATGGCTGTCTGAGGTGCAGTCTGGTACAAAATAAAGATAAAAATGGTAACTTTGTATAAATATGACTTAAAATAGAATATATTTATTCTCTTTTGAAGCCATATATGAGGGCCATTAAAAAAATTTGTCCTTCGTGGGATTAAGAAAATAAGGACATGAAATCATTTTCATTTCTTCATTTCATTCATTCAAAGTACTGCCTTTTAACACGTATACACTTTTTCAGTTGAGAAATCCACTCCTGGAAGCTTTTCTGTATTTCTCTTTAGGCAGACCCTTTACAAACTGATGATCTGAAGATCAAAGTGATGATCTAGTTATAGCTTCTTCACGCTAAATGTCTTTCACGTTTTGGAAACAGAAAAAGCCAAGGGGGGAAATAATATCTGAATAGTAAGCATGGTGAGGGATGACAAAACCTCCCTCTTTACTGAGAAAATATGTGACTAATTTTTACTTATGGGCTGTGGCATTATCAAGCAATCCTTGATACTTGATACTTTTGGACGTCTGTTTTTGTATTGCTGTTTGTGTTTCTGCCAAATTATACATTTGTACATTTTTCTAGTAACACTCTTCTTCTTTGGATTAGAATTTTGCAACACAACAGCCTCCTTATGAAAGAAAATAGATATAGATATTTAATCTTTTTGTGCTCTAAAAACGTAAGTGAACGCCTTGTATGTTTTGTTATCCATACTTTCTTATCAAACTTTCTTTGCGGCTCAAAATAAATGCACCAACATTTTATCTCTGTTATTATATCTGAAAATACTCGACTTGTCCTCTTTTTGAATAGTTTAGTTATTTTATCGCACATGAAACACGGTTAGCTTTCCTGTTCTCATACAGTAAATGAGGTATCGATCTTGCAGAGATCTTCCTGTGTCCGAGGTCTCTTGTTAGAATTTTATGAACTGCCTCCATTTATATCCGTACTATACATGTACAAGCTAAGTCCTTAACAGTGTACCTTTACTCTCTTTACTAAATCTTTGATTTTCAGCAATTTTTTTTTTCATTACTAACTCTTTTTGTCTCCCATCGTTCATCATCTTTAACACTTTCTCTTCAATCTGTGAATTTTTACAAATACCCGGGAAGGGTTCTCTATGACAGTTGTTGGTCTCCATATATATTGTGTATTCTTCGTATGTTTCTTTGGATGATCTTTTAAGGTTTAGCACAGGCTTTCATGAAGTTTCTTTTTTATCTGTTATACTTACTTTCTTTCCCATGAGAAAAACAATAGAGTATCATGTGTAGGGTATTTTCAAAACTTCATAATTGATATGCATGGTAGATAAGGAATTTAATAACCCGTTAAAAGTGTGTTTGAAGTGATCTACATTCAATTTTAAATGTAGGACTGGGGAGGACAAAACTCTTTGAATGACCCTCGTACACTGTTGAGTTTCCTAATTCGAGACTTTTCGCAAAATCACTTACGCAAACAGAGCTTACAATGAAATATTTTTTCTATGTTGTTGAGTTGAATACTTAGTCTGCGTAGTTGAATAAAGCAGGTTAAAATAAAATCAGCTAAAAAGGTAGTGAATATGTTGAAAATGCCTAAAAAGTTTTCCGTAATAGTATTTTTAAGAAAAGTTCCGAAGAAAAATGTTGTAGATATTCAGTAGTAAAACTCATTATTTTTAAATGGCTGCAGAGAAAAGATGAAAGCCAATCAAAAAAAGATTTTTAAATATGACAATGAAATAAGCATTATAAATAAATCTTTTTCACTACAATTGAAGGAAAAATCCATGTTTCTGTTCATACCATAGAAATGTAATGTTTTTCTCTCGGTCTGCTCATCATACATAGCCATAAAACAATTATACATAAAAACAAACATACATAACAATAATAAACAATCGTGCATAAAAACAATCATATGTAGCCGTAAAAACAATCATACATAGCCATAAAAACTATCCTACATAAAAACAAACATACATAGCCATAAAAACAATCCTACATAAAAACAGTCATACATAGCCATAAAACAATCCTACATAAATACAATCATACATAGCCATAAAAACAATCCTACATAAAAACAGTCATACATAGCCATAAAACAATCCTACATAAATACAATCATACATAGCATGTGATGGGACATCGGTTAATTTTCATAATCGATCATCGGTTGGAATCGTTACTGCTTCCGATGCAATTTTACCGATTGTAATTGTATGTCATAATTTTATATATAAAACATGTAAAAAACAGACTATTACAAGTATTTCATATTATTTCTTTATCATGAATATATGAAATATATAATATATTGTTATCTCTGTTGTTTTGCTTCTTTTACACTTTCAATAAATGCACCTTTTGGTTCTTAATCACCTCTGCTTTGTGCTAGTTGGTGCAGACGCCATTTTCTTTCATTAGAAAGAAATAAAATTTAAACAGGGAATGGAAAATTCAGGAATGCATATTATAAGAAGTAAGTTTCCAATGATGGATTATGAAAAATAATAATTGATCATCAGAATCGGTAAAAAATTTTCGTCGTCAATCGATGTTTTCTGATTATCGGTACAACACTATACATACATGTAGCCAGAAAAACAATCCTACATAAAAATAATCCTACATAGCCATAAAAATAAAAACGATCATACATAGCCATAAAAACAATTCTTGTCATATATTGCTAATCGTGAGAAAATTTTGTTCATGAGACCTGAGTACCAATTAAGAGTTTGTAAAGGACAATATCTTCTTTACTAAAAGTGTTGATATAACTATAACAAGTTACGTGTACATTACCGTAACAATGACAAGTATGGGTGTGTCCTGAGCAGTAGGGGTGTTTTCCGTCATGGCAATGACAATCTCTGCTTGATGAACAACTTGGAGCTGAAAAAAAAGAAGTTAGAAACTATTCTTAAATTTTTGACTTGAAGAAAAATGCAAATAAATAAATGAATAAATGATATTAATAATCAAATAAAATTTTAAAAAGCGTCGAGACATTCATAAGAGTTATATGCCATTCATGTTTCCAAGTTACATGGAATAATGCTGTCAATTTATAAACGCATGGCATCATTTCTATATACACTCGAAAACTCAATAATACTGCTGATAAAACCAATGATATTTTTTAAAGAATTATTTAGCATATTTCAGAATCTAATATTGTGCAGCTCACTCTGAAGTGGAACATACTTATTCAATGACCATAACTAGATGTAGTTTAATTCGGGAGGTAAATGGCTAGGTCTACTGCGTGAGACGACGGCACACTTGTCAAATACTTCAATGCACCTTGACAATGATACTTTACTTCTTTGGAATTACTGGAAATAAAATTAGAGTGTCTACAGAAGTTTGCTTTCTACATACCCTGACAATGGCAGTTATATCGATGGTGCGTGGAATCGTACAAACACTTTCCTGTTTCTCCTTCTTGGCAATGGCAATGGCTGTCTTCAGTACAGTCTGTAGAATAAGGATACAATGTTTTAATCATATGACTTAAAAGATTAGAAGTGTTCTCAGGTAGTTCAAATAAGGTGTTCTAACACGAGATCGATGTTTCTTATTTCATTTTTGCAATACTTTCAATGGATGAAGAAAAAAATCATGTTATTCAATGATAAATTTACAGGGTTAACCAAATAACATGATCAAAAGGAAACTTTTAAAAAAATTACCGTGTTTTATCTATTTGAATCATCTCTCTCTCTCTCTCTCTCTTTTAAAACTAATCCTGAACATGCCAAGAAACTGGGCAGATTTTTGGGCGGGCAAAGTCAATTAAAGCGCAATTCCCACTTATATGTATATTTGATATTCCCTTAAGCTATCATAACAGCAACAGCTATTTAGTTGAGGTTCAGGTCAAAATTTAGCCAAGGCAAAATAATTTCTGAATTTCCTTTCTCAGTTCTGTCATTTATACACCAGATTATGAGATGAAAAACTAATATATGCAAACTTTTTTATTTTACCAGATTCATTAAGATTTTGATCGTGTTCAATTTTGGTATGCTGTATTTGAGGGAGGCGTGATTAGACGAGCACTTGATTTTCAAGCACCCGCTTGACTTCGACTGAAACAAACTTAATTTGCCTTGCTGGATGGCTACGTGTTTTTAGTTCATGGAATGAATTTCAAGAATTGTTTCACAAGATCTGAAAAGGAATGCTCTCAAAAGTTTGTTTTGAATTCTTAGTATGAGTACTAGTATATAGCAAAATTGAATACTGTAGTGACACCTTAAGAGTGATCGCGTAAAAAGTTTCTTCATAAATGTCAAAAACTTCTAAACGAAACACATGGGGCACCTATGATCAAACTCTTGACTTTTGACCTTGAAAGTGGGCAAAAGTGGAAAGTCAGTGCCATTTTAAACTTTAAAAAATGCTGATGGTAATATTGTGAGCATGTTACCTTGAACTTTGACCTATATTATATATTAGATAACTTACACATGTATTGACAAAAAATAGCAGTAATTGATTTGTTATATGATTCAATGAATAAACAAAACAATCATAAAAAACCATAAAAACAAAACTCGTAAGGACAATGGCGAATGTAGGTAATGCGTGTATGCTTGTCTGTTTTAAAATCTCTTTTTGATAGAAAGAAGGTGGGCATATTTGGCAAGTTGTCTGACAGTGTGTACATTCTAATAACTCATAGTTTAAGTGTTTGGTAAAGTAGAGGATTTGGTAGGCTGATCTGACCACAGCTGGACAGACATTTCAAAAGTTATACCATTGGAAAAATGTTATATTACATAGAAATACCTTGTCAAAAATTGTAATATTTAAGTCAGCTTATCTTAACAGTTACGATATCATTGTAGCACTTCACATAATCAATAAACAGGTATAAGATAGTAAGGTATAATTAAATACAAAGTAGTAAAATTTCAGTGAATGTGATTGTATGTTATTTTACGTCCCACTCAAGAATTTTTCACTCATATAGAGAAGACACCAGAAACCGATGAAGGGCTTCAAAATTTGACCTTTACTCGGCACTCGGGAGCACTGAGGGATTTTTATCGAGCCAACGCCTGCAGTGACAAGGGACCTCGGTTTTTAAGGTCTCATCCGAAGACCTTCAACTTTCACTTCAAAGTGCTGAGCGCATGTCGAAGAAACAGTTGCTACCCATTTTTTATCGACTTAGATCAGTCGCGGCCGAGATTCGAACTCACGACATCCCGATCACGGAGCGAGCGCTCTACCGACTGGGCTACCGTGAACGGTTCAGTGAATGTGAAGAATTGCTTTCGCTCTCAGTGCAACAGAATCAAAATTTAACTATTTAAATATTTTAATAAATCAGTAGTAAATCAAACTGACAAACAACTTAATTGTTTATTTAAAAAAAATAGCGCCCCAGACAGGAGCAATATATATATATATATATATATATATATATATAACGATTCCTTGCCGTCATCCACATATTAGGCATACCATTATGTTATTGCTGCAACATACTAGATGTGTGTTTAAAATGACAACGAAACAGTGCATTTAAACAATGTGATTTGATTGGAAAAAAAGTTTATTGCTCTACGAGTATTCTCTCGGTACTCTTCATTTTCTACAAATATTTTATCGTTTCTTAGAGTTAAAATACAAGCAAATAATTTATTAGAATCACAGAGAGATGACCCAAAGATAACAAACTTATAGAAAAACGTGTTTAAAATTGAAACATTTGTACCAAACGATGTATCTGGCCATATATTAAGACATCTTTTATCTGATCAATAAACATTATCGTGAAAATATTCCCTTTTCATATGCCACAGGAACCTGATGCATCAACAGAATGCAAAAATACCATGCAACATTTCATTGCAATTTTCCCTTTTTAGGCGCGCACAGATTCTTGCCAAATCCAAAGTAAATGCGCCCTCATTCTTATATACGACTACAATTAAAGGGAGAACAACAGTCAAACATGCGCTGAAAATCAATCAAGTCAGTAAAAAAGCGGAAGTCCTAATCAACGCAAAGAGATACAAGAAATCTTGATGACCCTTGTTTATTCGTAAACAAACTTCTAACTATTGTTATTACGTAAAGTGGCAATTTAGATATTGACCATTTCTCAAATTAAAAGAAAAGAAACTTTATTTTGTCGAAAATTTCCTGTTAAATGTCGTTAAGTAGAATCCTCCCTAAATTTTCTTATTACTGATGGTGTAAGAACAAGTAAAAGTACAATACCGTAACAGTGACACGAATTGTGGCGATGGGAGCAGTGTGGATGTCCCTTTTGACAATGACACTCACTGTCACGATAACATGCACCTGGAAAAGACCTCAGATATTTAAATCTGTATTTATATTCATATTTGCATTATATATTTGTAAGTTATTCATATTGACGGAATGAAAATTTTGAGGCTTTGATTGAAAGATGAAATTTTTTCACTCATCCAAAGAACAAGTTAAGTGAAGCGTTCCATTTGGATCTCATTTTAATGACTTTTACATGAAATTGAGTAGAATTGTCTGAAGGGTACTTCAAAACTTTTTCCAATTGGTCAACTTATTGTGCTTTCAAAAACGAGACAGTTTTATAATTTAAGTTGAAGAAAGGGTTTGACAGTAAAAAAAGAAATGTTCTAGACCTGCCCATAATTGTGTGTGAACATGAAAGAAATTCGACTAAATAAAGATTTTTTTCTTTCTCTGCCTGAATAGACACATTAGTTTCTTATCTTTATATATAAATCACAATTTTCGGCACAGATTCAGGACATTTTCTTGCCAAGCCAAATTGATATTCACTATTACATGAACTGAAATCTAATTCAGGGAACAAGTAAAAACTTCTTCTTTTCTTGGCACTTGTTAAAAATAATAATCTTCTAGTAATATCACTTTTTAAACTGTATTTAAAAAATACTTCATTCAATCTATACAAAAATAAAAAATAAAAGAAGATGAATACCTGCAAACATGCAGTACATCAGAACGAATAGTGCAATATATACTCCTTTCATTCTGCTGATACAATGACACTTTCTAGTTTCTCCTGTTCGGTATACAGGAAAACAGAACAAGTGTGAGCAGATAATTCTTATCACATTGTTCCGAAAATAAATTCTTATGCATTTCGATAAATACCTGCGGCATACTTTTAGAATAAACGCACACATCATGATGTTATCATAAAGGGCTTCAATGTGTAGTTCATCATGTATTTCTATTAAAACTAAAAAAAAGAATAATTATTTGATCAAAGATCATTCTTAGCTATGGATATAAGATATATGATCCAGAAATCAAGAAATGCTGTAATGAAATCAAAGAGGGAAACATAAGCATCCCTTCTGACGGTCTACAGGAAAGACAGAAGAAAAATTCCATTATTCATGAATAATAAAATTGTGTGTGCGATGCATGAATGAATAAAAGTTTATAGTTTATATTCGAAAGATTTAAAGAGATTTTGAATGCATAATTTCAAACATTCTCTTGCATTACAAACCACTTCGATTGTAGATATTGAATAGGTTAAGAGCCAAACCATATTTTCTTTACTCCCCAGTGCGATTCTGTCTTTTTTTCTTAAGGGTGTATTTATAGTACCTTCCTTTATGAATAAATCCTTTAAGAAACTCTGTAGCCAGTGTAAGAGGTATTGAATGTGATCTTTCTTTTAACTTAAATTTATAAGAACTGCAGTTCATTCTAATAGTTGTTACTGAAATATTGAGAAAGAATTTGTCCTAATAAATTACTCACAAATATATGCAGAATGTGACTTATCTAATTTGCACGTAAAATATAATCACATATTGCAATGTATTATGTATCATAAAAATCCTAGTATTGGGATATTTAGTATGTGATATGATATGCATAGTGTTTTGTTAAGAAAAGTTAAAGGAAGGTCACAGCAAGAGACTTTTTCATTTAGAATATTTAAAATAAATTCTGCTGTGTAAGAATACAAACAGGGGTCTTCTAATAATGCACCTTAGTACCCTTGAAAATTCAAAGAGATTGTTAGAAAACCTGATCTCCAAAGACTATATAGAAATTGTCAATGAGGAACTCGAGCATCTTTTTTAATATCAACTTCAGAGTTCTGGTGTGTAGCATCATAATGATTTTTTCTTTTTATTAATAACAATGTAAGTTTATGGATGACCAATGACACGATATGAAATTTGCGAATTCCATTCGTATTAATTAAAGAAGCAGTTGTCTATGTTGTCATATATATATATAGCTTGGTCTTTAAGTTTTCGTGTATTTGTTGTATAAAGTGTCATATGTTTTGATGTGATATGATGCTAACAGTAAATATAAAGTGTCATATGTTTTGATGTGATATGGTGCCAACAGTAAATATAACGTATTTTGTTTCTTTAGAAAAAATCTTTTAACTATGGTAAGTTTAATGACAGTTTTTTTTTCGGATTATTTAGTCTAAGAAAAATTATATAAAACAAATATTCACCAAAATGCGATATTTCGATTATTCAGTAATATTAAAAATTAGATAACATTTTAAAATTACTGGAATTGAATGCCCTTTTTCATAATGACAGGTCATAAACATTTTCATTTATTTGCATGCATTCGTTAGACTACTGATAGAAAAATCTCTTTTAAGAACTGCACGTGCACAAGGACTAACGAAACAAATTAAATTTCAAGATGAGCCCATAGTATGGTCTGGTCTGATAAAATTCGGATTTTAATCATTTACAGTAAACCGAAAACTAGTGATCGAAAGGATCTATTGAAATTATTATACATCCCTATATAGCAAGTTTTGTTGACAAACAGAGGGAAATAATTGTTTTTGAAAAGAAAAAAAAATCGCCAAAATGACGACAATTTTGTAGAAAATGGATTTCTCAAAACCTTGGCCGACGTTTCAGTAAGTCTTATTTAAATAGACATGACTTTGTAACTAAAATGAATTTCCAAGTTTTCTTAAGGTATTTCATGTATATGTTGAAAAATGTTGAAGAATAGTATATCAAACTCTCTTATCTTTACTGTTTTGGAGGCTTTAATCCAAAGTTAAATAAAGTTTTGACCATACATATTTGAAAATATGTAGGATTTTCAATTCATACTCCCTCTATTGGAAACAGTGAAGGTGGTGTTATACCACAAGAGGAATTCTGTCACTTTCTGTAATTTTACTTTAGATGAACAAATAAAACATAGATGCTTGATAATAAAAGGAATATATTTTCAGAAGTTGCTATAAACTAATATAATTCCCAGTTTAAATCATACTTTACTCAATGGTAAATGTGCATTTCTTATAAGGACATTATTTTCTTTTTTTTTAAATAAATTAAAGTGGACAAAAATAACTCAGATAGAAAATAACTCTTATCATAATATATATACAAAAATAAAGCGCAAAACTACCATTTTATGGTCTTAAACTTCAAATTTCAATCACAAAAGATAGGCACAAAATCATATTGATTACCTTATTTTTTACAAATAACTATTCAAACACCATGCACGCAAGCAAAGCTTATAACAGACAAACTCTTGATGTAAATTGAAACTGACTGGGGGCAAAATCATGTAAAAAATAGTCATACACACACAATTTCTCTCTCTCTCTCTTATCCAAAATGAACTTCCGAAGAAACGCAATATCAAGATGTTTCCGTGTTGCAAGTTAAAGCTTTTTTGCAAAATTTATGTCTAATAGTTAACTAATTTGAATAGAAATGTTTTCTAAATTGTGAAATCATAAAAACATACGAGCATATAGCTTATAATCATTCATTGTAAATTTTGTTTGGCAAGTGGTACACCAATATCAGCACAAAACAATTGAATATTTTGTGCATTTCTTGATTTTCAATTGCCTTTTTCCTGTCCATTTAATTAAGCATTGAATTCTTATTTTTGGATTTCGTCGGTCTTATAATAGCACCTGGCCGTACCGACAAATGGAATACCGCGCGTTATCAATTAATTTAAACTTTATTCAGTGAAAATAAATGCAGTTTTTCTACTTTGAACCAAACGCGCGTTATTAAATTTGTCGGCACGACCAAGTGCATTTCCACCATCACAATTTTATTGGTTCAAAGTCGAGAAACTGCATTCCTTTTCACTGAGTATAGTTTAAATTAATTGATAATCGCAAAAAATGAAAGCAATATATCATAAAAATTAAGTAAAAACTGGTTCAAATGCATAATTCTGATGCTGAAAGTTCCAAAATACTTGATACTTTATAAATATGTTTGAAGTGAATATCAGGGAAACCATTCTGCATAAAAAGTACATTAAAGAAAATGCCTGAATGAAAATACATGAAACAGAGTTATTGCCCTTAGCAGCATTTCTAAAAGATTAAATAATTAATAAAATAAAGAAAATTTTCGATTTTTAAATTCTTTTACTTAACAATATTTTTCATTTCACCTATTGAAATGCATTCTTCCAAAAGATGTATTTCTATTGGGTATGAATTTAAATTAATGAAGGTTTTTGCAAAAACCTATGACATCACATGTGGGTGGAAATACCTTATGACATGTATTTCCTATGACAATAAAAGCATTCAAGAATTAAAGTGAGCAAAAATATTTTGATTAGTGAAAAAGTCTATCAGAATAGTACGAATTTAATCAAATGATACACTTCTTGGTTTAAAAAAATGATTGAATAGTAAGATATAAAATATTGACCTCCAATTTCAATTCTTAGATATCTAGTAATTCTTTTAGAGACTTTATCTTTCTTCGAGGTCGCTTAGTATTTGATCATAATCAGACTTCTTTTTGAAGAAAATAAAAATAAAAATCAAGATTAAGATATATTTTAATTAACTTAGGGAGAGAAAAAAATAAATAGTGTTGACCCTCATGCTTTTTGTACGTCTCTCCTCTGCTTCAATTCTTCTTTCCTCTGCTTTAGTGATCTCATCCGCTGCTTCAATGCTTCTTCTGAAAAATAAATTTGCAGTCACTAAAGTTATAAGATAGAGAAAAAAGTACGTTTGGTTTAGAAATATGACAGCTTAATCTACACAGTATCGGAAAAAATCAAAGTCCTAATTAAGTGTAGACGCATTTATATAGCAAGTACTGTAAAATCGCTTATTTCGAGGGGATAATTTTTCGTTGTTTTTATGGCATAAAGAGACCCAGGAATTTATGTTTCCAACGAAATGTAAAACTTCATATATATAACACTTGCAAAATTCTTTAACTATGAAATCAAATCCCCATGAACCAATAATTTTTCCTTAAACGGCGAAAATTGACCCCATGAAAATATGTAATTTTACAGTATGCTACTCGAAAAAAGGAATGATACATGTATGATTAAATACATATATATATTTATTTTGTTCTCCAAATCAGGGACAAAGGACAAGGTATGGTAACAGCCGAATCTGGCCCCTTATTTGATGTAAAAGTCAGAACACAGTTAAAACTATTACGATAGTTTATCCATTTCTCGATGAACAAATAATTTATATAGTCAATGCTTATAACTCAATTTCAGTTAAAAACAGTTTTTTACGTTGCAGTATCCGTTAAATTCTGTTTCATGATACTCTGTAGATGTAACATATGTCGATTCCGTAAACAAGGAAATCCGGGTAAAAACATTCGGGAAGGTAATCTTACAATAAATCCTTTATTTCCTGATCTTCTCCGCGGGCGATCTACCTGATTGTAATATGCGGCCTTTCTTCTGACTTAATTTTGAACATTTTTAGATATTGAAGTTTACAATATGTATAAAAAAAATTGGCCACTTCAGACATCATCAGAAATATTGTTCAAAAAACATACTTCAATTTTTTTAATGTATTTTTCTCAACCCTTTTAAAGCTGATTTTTATCATTTTTTTTTTTTTAGGGGGGGGGGTTAATTAAAAAATATATACATTTTATTCATTTAGGTATCTATAAATTAAGGAATCTTTTCTCTTTTATAATTACGCCTGAAGAAAATTAAAAAAAAAAAAAAAAGAATTCTGTCTCCAAAATTAAGATTTATATACTGATCAATCTCCTTGTCAATTCAACATTTTCTTGTCTATTTCATTAGATGATTATGATTTAAAAATTTGATCAGGTGATAATTTTAACTCTGTTTTTTATTTTTTGCAGGTTTTGATTCTTCTTTTCAACGCATTGAAACCTCTCTAATTTTAGTTAAATGTTACGCGCGATGTTGGTGCGATTTCACAATTTTAGTACCAGACATATAAAACACATCAGTGATTTCAAAACCATACTCACAATATTGGTGATTTGGTATGAATCAATAGGTTTTATGTAGAACTACCTGATTCCAGTGAGAAAATATCATTTAAACAAAATTCATGCAAAATATAGAATTTTACAGCGCAAATCAAAGATATTTAAAGCATGTAACTTGTTACATTTTTAAGCAAGGACCATTTTTCTCTTCTCGGGTAAAGTGTTCAAAACTTAATCTACAGTTCTCCTTTTTTCTCACAAAACAAGATCAATCTATGTCGTTTGTGACGTGGTTAACAATATTGCATTCAATGGTGGCAAGAAAAAGAAAGCGATAGTTTTTACGGGAAAAGAATCTGTAAATGTTTCATTAAGGTTTTTATCAAGCTGCATGCGAATAAGTGGACTACAAGTTCAACAGAAATGTCCAGAGTCTAAAATGACGTGCAAAAATAAGATCCAGCCGTTTTTCGAGGGGTTAAATTCCATTTTTTTTTCATCGATTACAAAGTTTTTTGTATGTTCATAACGTGCTAACCCAAACGGTCAGAATGAATGTCAGATTGATAAATTTACTCAATTAATATACTGAAACGCAAAAGAAACGCAACAAGCAGTAATCTACAAATATTTGAATTTTTTATCTAATGATTTTCAAAAATGAATCCAGTAAGGTTAAACTCGATTTAAAAACATCAGAGATTTTTAAAAAAATGTTAAATGATTATCTTTTAACTTTAGAAAGTAACTCATGACTGTTGAAACACCCCCACCCCGGCCATTCAAAAAGAGCTTGCAAGACTGCCATGCACAACATTTGCAGCTTGATTTCTACGATGCAATAGGTTCATTAATCTCGAGATCTGAGCGAAGGAAATATTCTTTTCCATTTTTAAATGCCTGTTTTTTAAGATGACGAGGTCGAATTTCCTCTAGCCTAGCACAGTGTAGTAACCCTTGGACTTTCGGTTCAAGGACTGTCATTCATGCTAATGACACATAAGAGCCTCTTGAGGCATGGTGTATTGCATATTTGCATCTGCAACTCTCTATGACCTTTATTTCGAGATTTTCCACCTAGAGCAATGGAAATGCGTATTTAAGTCATTTTCAGGAAGCCTTGGCATAGCTTACGGAAAAAAAGGGATAATATATTTTTCGTGATATTGCTGCATTACTTATGATGAACAGATACAAACCATTAAAACCCCATATTAGTGCCAAGTGTTTTGTTTAACATTTAATTTTTGATTTCTGCTAAGCGGACTCAAACTTAACTTCCGGTAATGGTATGAAAATCATTCAACAGTTAAATTTCCGATATTTACAAAGTTGAAGATATTCTTACTTTTTAGATACAAAATTATATCCTATATATAATATTTCCCCATAAAATAGGATGTTGCGTTTCTTTTGCGTTTCAGTCATAATATTTTACTCAACATTTAGGAACTTCAACATATTTGTCCAATGGACATTCTTGGGGCATAATTCAATTTGCTTCAACGTAATGCACAAAAATTTGTTAAGAGTGGTTTGAGTAATTAACACTCTTAATCATACACAAATCGAAAGCGCCCTTTTTGTTCATTTGTTAAATTACAAATATTCAATGATTTTTACTCATATTTCAAGTACAAAGAGATAGCGATAGGGCACCTGTCATGCCAGTAGCACTATTAGAAGCGTTACGTCAATACTTTCGTAGCGCTATCAAAGCGTAACGTTTAACGTCACCAACATCAAGCGTAACGTCTATATCAGATTCATGCACATAGTATTAAAATTTGAAATTATATATATATATATATATATATATATATATATATATATATATATATATATATATATATATATATATATATATATATATATATATATATATATATATATAAAGCACTAAAAACCAACAACACTGTATATCCGAAGTGTCGGATCTACTAAGTAGATACAAGGTCACGGATGGAAATTTATATAAAGCACTAAAAATGACCAACGACACGAACAATAATAATTGTCAAATTTTCGGGACAACCTGTCCCTTCCTCAGGACAAAGAAAAAAGTTAAGAAGTCATAAAAACAAAGGAAATAGAGAAGCAAAAACAACTAGCACTACTACTAAACTACCAAACACTAAATATTTACAAGGTTACATGTTTAATTTGGAGTTTATAAACAGTTGTGAAGAAAGAAATCCGGAGCGCTATGAATTGCGTCCGGTCTATTATAATTCATAGCGCTCCGGATTTCTTTCTTCACTATATATATATATATATATATATATATTGTGGGTATCCTTGTAAAAGTGAATTTCTTTGTGCTTTCTATATTAATATTTCTTCACTTAGGGCAGTTATGTTAGTTTAAGAGTTGTTGTAAAATGTGCTTTATAAATAAAAATTAATTTCATTACAACGTGTATTGGTAACGATCCTCTAATAAAACTAATGTCCAAATAACTGTATCTCACTTCCATTCTCAATGACCGTGTAGTGTAGGGCAGCGCCGCGAGAATTCCATCGGCATCGAAAGCAAGTTTTTTGACTTGCTTAGATAGCCGAGCGGTCTAGCACGCTGTTCCTGTACTGCTAGGAGACAGATTCCGTAGGTCGAGAGTTCAACCCCGGGCTGGGGCGGAAGTTGGTATCCTTGTAAAAGTGAATTTCTTTGTGCTTTCTATATATATGCTTTCTATATATATATATATATATATATATATATATATATATATAGACAGATGCTATAATTTTCTTAATTATGACCACACTGCCAAATGCATACGATGTTCTTTTTATATTCATGTAGGCATGGTCTAGTAAAAGTATAAAAATTAAAACTACACACTATTTTATGAAAGTTATAGGTGTAAATAGATTGTATATGCAAGCCGCAGGGGGTCAGTCTGATGTTAGGTAGTTTCATGATAATGTAGCAGTGTGTTTTAACTGTATATAATGTATATCACATAATATTTGAATAAATATTATTGATATAAATGAAATTAAATAAGATTTTATGATTTAATACAAAACCCAGATCCACCCCTTTATTTACTTGGTGAGTGATAGAGTTCAAAGGTTAGGATATTAGGGTTCTGTAATTTTATTGGTTGTAAGTTTTGGTGGTTCTGAGTTGTTATCAGGTAGACTACTCAGAGATTTTGGTCAGGTTGGCTGTGTTTGAAATTTAGAGGTTTTCTAGACAAAGACTTTGAGACCTTTAGACCAGACCTGACAGTAAGTATAAAGTTTAACATTCTATATCTTTATAATATGTCTATCTAGCTAATATCTCTGTTTGAAAGAAGAGTGAAAGTTTAAATATGAATAAAACTAAAGTTAAAGCATTTCAACCCAAAGTATATACTTAATTGAATTATGAGTATTATAGTGTATATAGTACTGTAGAATTCATGTAGACCTGCATGAAGCATCCAGGCTATTTACTATGTTTTATGGAATGGGCCTCAATGTCCCATAGAGAGGTACATGTAATTTGAATATATGTTACCTTTTGTATATTTTAAGTTATAATTACATATTGTTACATTTCTTGAAATGTGGCAGTAAAATATTTGTGTAAAGAATATTTGTAAAGTGATTTATGTATATGCTAAATATTCAAAGTAAGGGATATAACTCTTAACAGTTAAATCTACTTATTGTACATCAATAAGAATAAGTAATATATATATTATATACATTTGTTATCTCATGTGATATTCATTGTTATTATTTTATTTTATAGGGCCATTTTGTTTATAATATTGACTTCCATAAACATCAGTAATAAACACAATAATGAACCCTTAGCCAGGAGTTGAGTTATTTACAACTAGTATAAACCACCCCTGCAACAATAACGTCAAAAATATGGAATCAGAATTTTTATTACATATTTGATATTCCGTATTTCAGCTAAAACTGTCTAGTCTATGCCCTTGCACTTTTGAGGTTGATTGCATTGGGATTACTTCTATAATTGTTTTGAATAAATGGTTTTTTTTAGTATTTATTCACTAGATATAAAAATTGACGATAGTTTCATATTCAAGTTTTCTTTGTTTGTTTACTCATATGGAGACTCCACCACTTGCCGGTGGAGTGCTACAATTTTTGAGATCTATACTCGGCACTTAGGGCCATTGAGCAGTGAGGGGTCTTATTCGTGCCAGCACCTACTGTACGGTTTATAAGGTCTCATCCGAAGGACCGGTCTCCATGACCCGCAGTGGATTCGAACCCGCGACTTAATGAGCAACTCCTTACAGCGCGAGTCTAGAGCAAATGCTCTAACCACTGCGCCATTCGGGCGACTTCATATTCAAGTAAGCATTTTTGTAATTATTAAGTGAAATATAATGATAACGAACAGTAATCAAGCTCAAAGGTCCATTTGAATAAAATCAAATGAAGAGGAAACACTGGCCTCTAAAAACTTCAATGGTGGAATCAGGTACCATTGAGAAGTAAGCATCACCTGTCGACCGGTCAGACCAATGAATCCACTCCTCTGAATCAAAGCAAGTCAAGGCTAGTGACGTCATTAATGACACAAGAACTGTTTTATTACAAGGGTCATTCCAAAAATACGTAGGAAATGTAGCTCATATTAATTATAAGAAATTTAAGACCAACACATTATAATAAGTAAAAAACATTTATTTCATTGATGTGAGCAGTTGGTTTATTTTGTTTATCGAATGGAACCTATGTTATCTTATTTTCAAATCAACATGTTTTGTCACCATCAAGCACTATTACCAAAAGTCAAAAACATTATGTCATAAAAGTTTCTCAAGAATACACAAGCTCTTTATTTCAATGTCATCATACATAAAAGCGTCAAACATTTTTAACATTCATGCAAGACAATGCTACCGGTATTGAAAGCCACCTAAATACAATTTTTTCATTTTAAAATTTAAAGGAACTACATGTAATGTTAATATTTATTGTATTATTTGAAATGCAAGCGTGCAAATTTCTTAGTTTGATCACTATGGCTACAGGCATCTAATTTAACTTCATTCGATTTATTTTCTCAGGTAAAATAGCGCAAGAAGTATCATTCGGCAAACGCGCCCGTCAATGATCTACCATCAGATTGTTCAAGTGTCCGATTTAAGGAGGCTGGGGGGTCAACAAATTAACCATCAGGTATAAATTAATTTTTTAGATATGATATCTTAACCTGTCAACTATCATTTGGCAAACAAAAATTTCGTACATTTTAGTTTTAAAATTTGATCATTTTTGTATATCTTTATATGGAGCTCTTCTTCTAAAGGAGATCAATATAGTCTGAAAATGGCCACAACCACCCAGCCCTCTTAAATGGACAAACACCACCAAATGTTTTCCCATAGACTTCCATACAAATTCCAATCACTGTCACTTATTTATATATTCAATTTTCTAAAAATCAGTCACTGTGCAGCAAAGTTCAACACCTCTTCTTCAAAATTCCACCACGAAAAATATACTGTGCCGCGGCACTTTTCCTTTGAATTTTGGCCTGTTTACAACTGGTATAGATCCGCACTGAATGAAAGTGTCCAGCAAAATATCACCCCTCATCTCAAGTCTTCCTTTATAAGTCCTATATCTTTTTACACATTCTGTTATGTCACATATAATTTTTATCACTTATATTTCACTGTCAAATTCCACCACAAAGATTTTCTGTTAATGACCAATCAGGACTCCTGTCAGCTTTTCTTCTCCGCACAACTTTGGTGTCCAAGATGGCGGCCTCCTGTGCCTAGGCAATTCTGGTGTTTTTCCAAATGTCTCCTCCCCATTGATTTAAATAAACGAAACTCAGATAGGTTCGGTACGACTTTTCCGGATTTGGGGTATCTATAGGCATTTAAAAATCTTCATTTGTTTCAAATCTGTGCTGATTAAGGTGATGTTTTAATGTGATTTTAATTAGAACTAGATGCTGTCATGAGACAGTAATACCCGCACTAAGGTGTTTGCCTCTAAATGCACACTCCTTCATATTGGGCTTACCAAGGAAAAAGTCCAAATAATTCTATAATTTACACAGTACATGTATTCGTCAAATCGAGCATAAAATGCTCAGGTGACCATGTGACCCATGAACCTCTTATACGCATTTCATATACTTAATTCATTACCAGTCTGAAATAACAGAATTTAATTAATGATGTAAATTAGGTTTTGATAAAAAGGGGGGGGGGGAGTAAATTTCTGGCCCATAATTGGAACTTTTTAAATTTATTTTCTCAACAACAAATAATATTATTTTAGTACAAAGCGTTTTTGATGAATTTATCAAAATGTGCAAACTTTTTTTAGCATTTGATTAGGCAAAAACCTCCTTGAAAAGCCATACCCAATCAATTTTGTCACCCCCCCCCCCAACACACACACACACAATTTGCCTGTTTTTGGAAATAGGCCTAGATGGCAAAGTTATGTTAAAACATCGTTTGTTATGATAATTTAAAATTTGTTCTTGTACTGTACATGTATGTGAACACCTTTTTGAAAATTTCTACATCACATTGGGCTTGCGTCACCCTACCAGTACTAGTACTAGTTTTACCATTATCATTTTTAGATTGCACATGCCATGTGACATGGTGCAGTGTTACATGTATATCAGTGGAAATTAATTCATTTTGTGTTTTAATTGGATTATATTTCATGAAGTTGACAGGACCTATGACAGTCGGTAAGTACAAGTTTAAGTATAGATTGGGGTAAAATAAACCGAAATGCAAATGGTTAGGTTAAAGATTAAAAAGGATCAAAGATCATCGGCAATCTCCCATGCAGAGTTGTCGTTCGTTTCTCTCTGACACTGAATGTATGAGCCGATGGTAGAGAGTGGATCATCGGATGCCACAATAGACGAATTTCACATTCTGAAGAGTTATCTCCCGTTGTCGACATTACATTCAGTTACAGGCAGAGATCCGGGAATTTTTTTCCGGGGAAGGGGGGGGGGGTCCACACCTCGGTCCAAAAAAATTCCAGCCCAGAATTTCCTGAGGAGCAAAAAAAAAAAAAACAAACAAACGAACAAAATAAAAACAATGATGGTGGGGTCCATGTTTTTAAAGGGGGAGGGCATCCAAAGTCATTTTTTATTTGCTTCTGTAAATCAGTATATAGTCCTTTTTAAATAACTCTGCAAATTCCGGGGGGGGGGGGGGGGTCCAATCTCCCTAGCCGCTCCCTGTCCCTGAAATGACAAATGATCATGTGACTCCTAAATAGTAGAAAACTTTTCCATTTGACTATACATAATTTTGTTTCTTGTGTTATTATGTTATGTACATCTAATGGTTTAAGGTTATGAACCCCTGGAGGTCATCCCCACTCTCTTAATGAACTGGAAATGTTCATAATATGACTACATCAAATTAAATAAAAGTGCATCAATGATAAGATTACTTGACATTTCATTCATGAATTTGGGTCAACCCATGTACCCTCCTAGAATTAGGAATGAAAATCATTCAAAGAGATGGACCATTAAACTATTTGTATATATTCACATTTTTTTTTATGTCAAACCAAAGTATTAGACTAGTTAGCATACATGAACAAACAGGGGTCTGGGAAGGGGAAGGGGCAAGGGGAAGGAGTTATCTCTTTATGTCTTAATTGTTGAAAATTCCTAAAATGAATGTTAACCTCAAATCCGACTTGTACGTCTTCATTATTTTTAAGTGGTGGTGTCTCCGTATGAGTGAAAAATTCCCAAGAGGGACATTTAACGACAAACAAACATTAATGACTTAAAAAACACAATATACATGTACATGTTTATTAGTCAACAGATATACTTCTGATCATATCTCTAGTTCTCCCTTGAATCAGAAATGATGATATAAATATTTTAAGAATGATTAAGAGTTGAAAAGGTTGTGCATTTTAAAATTCACTAAGCTCTGTGGTTGAATTAGCTATACCAGTTTAGCTTATTTTGCTACTCAAAGCACCTTGATTAACTCTTTTTAATCATACTGTTTTCTGAAATGTGAAATTTTTTCAACATGGATACAAGTCATACATTTTCAGCTTCTGAAAACAAAACTGCTTTTCAAATACTGTAACTCTTTCCAAGTACTTGTGATCATCAGTTTTTAGCTCACTTGAGTTTTTCTGGTTTTCTGATCACATTTTGTTTGTCATCCATCTGTCCGCCTGTAAACTTTTCACATTTTTGTCTTCTTCACTAGAACCGCTGGGCAATTTCAACCAACCCTGCCACAAAGCATCTTCGGGGAAAGGGGATTCAAGTTTGTTCAAGTGAAGGGTCACACCCTCTTTCAAGGGGGGATAATCAAGAATTAGTGAAAATTTGGTGGTATCATTTTAAAAAAAGTCTAATATCAAGAACCACTGACTGGGC